>NC_136497.1:80870615-81125615 GCF_053919585.1 Euprymna scolopes | reverse complement strand
CAAATCAAGACACTGGTTTTATGCGCGGCTCGTGGTTCACTGTATACTGGAACATGACAAGGTCAATTAGCTAAATTGCCATACAAAGTCTGCTTTTATACTAATGGAGAATTTACTCGCGCGATTGTCATTCAAGCGCTATGCGATAAGAGTTGGGAAAGCACTACATGAATACATATGAGGGAATTCTGCATGTGCTCTTCAATAGATTTTGACCATATTTAGCATGGATAAATAGAAAATGGTGAAGACATTGCAATAATAAAAGTAAGATTATAAACGGAATGATGAAACATAATATCGGGTGTTGGGGGATGGGGGTGGGGATTTACACAAGCCTGTGTGAGTTGTTTATTATTATTATTATTATTATTATTATTATTATTATTATTATTATTATTATTATTGGTAGGATTAGTGTTGTTATTTTTTTATTATTTTTTATTGATTTTTTTTTTTTTTGTGTTTTATATTTCTATAGGGGTTGCTAGATGACATCCAGTGATGAATATTCATGCATAAACTGTGTGTCGGTCAAAGGAAAACATCGAAGAGATCGGGACAAGGATTGGAAAATGGAAGGACGAAAAGAAGAAAAGAACAAATGTTTACAATTGAGAAAGAAGAAAAAAGTAGACACAAGTGAATATATATATATATATATATATATATATATGTATAATACTAAAACTCTGTCGTTCTTTGTTGTTTGCTTGTTTGCTTGCGCACTATACTCCTCCTCTTCCTCCTCCTCCTCCTCCTCCTACTACTACTATGCCTCATCTTCTTGCTACTACTATTACTTCTCCTCTTTACAACTGCTACTACGCCTCCTCTTCCTTCTCTTACTACTACTACTACTACTACTACTACTACGCCTCCTCTTCCTTATCCTACTATTACTACTACTGGTTGACATGTATTTTCCCTACTACGACTCTACTACTGCATTTTTTTACATCGTTCATTTCCGTATTACGTTTAAGTTATTTCAACGCAATTCTACTATTTTACAATGTATTGTTTTACTATGTACGTTTTCAGCGACCCAATTTTTTTTTCACGTTTAAATTAAAAGATATTTCAAAATTTGTATTTAACTTTAAGTATTATGGTATCTCTTCAGTGCACATTTACCTATAAGTATGGCAAACCACTTATAATTCAATGGCTATAAAGTTTTTTTTCAAGAATAAACAATTATAAACAGAACGACATAGAAATCTATCTATATTCTTTTTTTCATTTTAATATACTTTCATAGAAATGTTTTTGTTATGTCACAAAAACTATTTTCTTTATGTCAAAAGTGTCACGCTCATACATTAATTCCATAGTTAATATATACTGACCCAACGGGTCATGGTTAGTTTAATATACAGTAGCGTCCAAAAGTTAAGGAACGATCGATCATTTTTTTAATGGCTTCTAACTTTATCTATTAAAAAGAAAAGAAATTTTTGGTGAATTTTCCAATGTTTAATAATGGTAATTAAAGAATTTTTTTTTTTTTTTTTAAATTTTGATTTTAATACATATTACTTTTTTTTTTACATATAAATAAATTTAATTAAATTACAGGCGTCCAAAAGTTAAGGAACGAGGGAAATTCATTGTGAAAAAATAAAGAATCCTTTCAGTATTTAGTGAAAAGCCCCTTGTTTTCAATCAAACTATGCCATCATTTGCTGCAAGACAGAACCAATCGTTCACATGTTATAGGTGAAATATTATTCCAGGATGTTTTTATACATTCCCATAAATCATCAAGATTTTTAGGGTTTTTTTCTGTGATCTTATCACCAATAATTTTCCAAACATTTTCAATTGGATTCAGGTCTGGGCTCTGAGATGGTCAATCCATAACGCAAATATTGGATCTATTTAGCTCCTCTTAAACTATTTTTGCTTTATGGCACGGTGCGTTGTCTTGCATAAAGATATCAGAATTAGAAAGATTAGGTACCACATGTTCTCTAATCAATTCTCTGTACATTCGAGCATTAACTTTTCCAAGGATTCTCACAAGGGGGCCAGTTCCTTTTGAAGATATCATGCCCCATACCATTATACTGCCGCCTCCAAATTTACTGTACTTTTAATGTACTTAGGGGACAGTCTTTCTCCATTTTTTCTTCTGACATGTGGTCTTTTGTCTGATCCGAAAAGATTAAATTTTGATTCATCAATAAAATGAACCTTTTCCAATTTTTTTTCTTCCCAAAACAAATGTTTTTCGGCGAATAACAATCTGCCCTTTTTATTCTTAATAGAAATTAAAGGCTTTGGGCATGGACTTCTTGAAAATAATCCAACTTCGTTTAATCTTCATGAGATCGTTTGTCGGGAAATCTTGTGTCCAGTTTCGGATGTAAAATCCCGGGATATCGAAGCCGCAGTTTTAAAGCGATCAGAACGAGATGATCGAGTGATTTTTCTATCCTCCCTTTTAGTTGTTATTCGGGGTCGGCCCAATTTTTTTCTTTCCAGTCAATGGTAAACCTTTTTTTCTATTTTAAATAATCCGAAAAACAACGCTTTTAGACCTTTTCAATATTTTAGCAATCTCCCCTATGGACTTTTTTTCATCATAATGGTCACAAATAAGCTGTTTGTCTTCTACAGGTAACCTTTTTCGAATATTCGGAGTTGACATTTTGTTGTTGTTAATAAAATTGTTAACGTTTGTATTAATTTTCTGCGTTCCTAAACTTTTGGACGTTTGTAGTTTAATTACATTTATTTATATGTAAAAAAAAAAAACTAATATGTATTAAAATCAAAAATTAAAAAAAATTTTTTTTCTTTAACTACCATTATTAAACATTGAAAAATTCACCAAAACATTTTTTTTCTTTTTCATAGATAAAGTTAGAAGCCATTAAAAAAAATGATCGATCGTTCCTTAACTTTTGGACGCTACTGTGTATATATATATATATATATATATATATATATATATATATATATATATATATATATATATATATATATATGCAGAAAAAATTGAATTGATCAACATTCATCGGCGCCTGTTGAATATTTAATAATGAATAGTCAATACAGTTGATGTGAGCAGTCAATTTACGAAGTCAATACAGTTGATGTGATCTGGCTCTGTCGATTTCAGAGTGGTGACAGAGATGTGAGTTACAAATCGGAGTTTTACGAACTAGACATCGTTTATCGCTGGTAAAAGTGTGTTGAGAAGAATGGTGACTATGAAGAAAAATACATTCTGGAGCACAAAAGGTCACTCATTTCAGTAATACCACTCCTGTCATATAACATACTAAATACCTGCTCTGTCCTCCATACAGCACTCTTTAGTGATTACGTGTGTTTACGCGGATTTACACATAGGAAACTAAACTATACAACCATATATATATATATATATATATATATATATATATATATATACATACATATATACATACATACATACATATATATATATATATATATATATATATATATATATATATATATATATATATATATATATTAAAAACTGATCATCTCTCTAACATTGCTTTTTTCTTAACGGGTGTACATTTTAAGCCAAAAATCCTCACCAAACATAAACTAATTCAGTAGTTAGTAAAGGTTATTTCCTTATCGAAACCTGCTATGTGCATTTATATAAGAGCTACTAAACAAAACCGAGCCTTTTTTGTTTTAGATGGAAGTTGCCTTACCAATAATTGTACTAATAACCACTCTGTACAATTTGAAAACGTCCACTAATAAAAGATCATTTAGCAAAACACTCATAAAATCTACTCGTCCGTTGCTTTTGATAACTAAAAGCAAATAAAATAAGGAAGCATTGATCACTTTGATCTCAGCTCAATTGATTCCTGATCCATGATTTTGATCTCCACATTGAAAACATCACTTGATGCTTTGCTTTCTGTTCATTAAATTTTTAATTCACTTATCTTTCTTCTTTTTCTTTTTTTTTTTCCATTGATCTTCGTAGTCATCTTTTTTTCTTTCTAATTAATTGCGAGAATATTTCTAATGTTTTGTTTTATAAGGTTTGTTGAGGAGGTAATTAAATTGTTCGTGTTCAAATATTTATTATCTACCTAATGACCAAGTGTGTTCATCTTCATTTAAAATATGAAGCCAGTCTCAAAAGTAATGAAACTGATCAAACAGAACTATCGACCCATTTACATATCAATTATTTCTTTTTAAAATATGGGGTTTGTCTGGACAGTAATAAGACCGATTATATAGAACATCTATTTGAAAATCAACTATCTCCTTCAAAATATTGGGTCTATGTTGAAAGGAATGAAACAGGTTATGCAAATAGTCAAGTAAAAATCAAAGCCTTTTTCAGAATAAGGGATCAGTCTAAAAGATAATGAAACTCGTTAAAAAAGCATTTATTTACAAAGGAATTACCATTCGAAATATAGGGGTTGTCTAAGAATTAATGCGACTAATTATGTAGAACATTTATTTAAAAATGGCCTTCCGTTCAAAATGTAAGGTCGGTCTAAAATGTAAGGGCATTAAATATATTAAACATTCATTTACAAATGAACTATCTTTCAAAATATGAAGTTTGTCTACAAAATAATGAGCCTTGTTATAGAGCAGGGGTCATCAAACTACGGCCCACGGACCGAATCTGGCCTGCAATGTCAGTTCATTCGCTCAGCCGATGGTACTTGGATTTGCTTGATAAAACGTATGCAACACAAAATTTGGTGATAAAATTTCAATTCTAATATTATGTTTAGAATATTAAGAGCTTTTCATACTTGCGAAGACCTGATTGCTTTGTTCTTTAATTTAGGCATTTAATTTCTCCCAGTTCTCCCCTACCTTTGGTGAGCTGTAGCTTCACCAGGGTCCTCTAAATCCTCTGCTTTTCTTATGTTTCAACAGGATTTTGATTACGTTTCTAATTCAATGTCTTTTTTCATTTTCAGATTCTGTTTTATTCACCCTTTATTATGGCTATTAAAAAAAGTTCAACAAATCTCAGTAACCTTTTTTGCTGCTTAGTTTGTAAGACTCTGTTACGTGCATATTATGTCTGATGTATCTTTTTTCTGTTCTCGCTTTCTTTGATAACTTTTTAGTAAATAAACATGTTGGTTGCTTTTGTTTTTATTCATTACACGCGCACCACCCATGATTAACATGGAATGCTAAACTTAGTTTTTCGTCATATTCCCCCAGAGCTTCCGTTCTGGCATGCAAGTATTGAATTCTTTCAGTTATTCGGCCCGCAGTAAAAAAAAAAAAAAAAAAAAGAAGTTTAATGACCACAGTTATAGAGAATCCATTTATAACTAAAGTATCTTTCAAAATACAGGAAGTAATGTCTAAGAAGTAATGAAACTTATTATATATAAGATTTATGTACAAATGAACTTACAAATAAAATATGGAGTCATTCTAGGAAGTAATAAAACTGATTATATAGAACATTTATTCACAAGTTTACTATCTTTCAAAATATGGAGTCTGTCTAGAAAGTAAAAATACACATCATACCAAACTTTATTATCAAGAAAGTTATGAAACTCGTTATTAAAAACATATTCAAACTTGACTGATCATTGTTCTTGTAAGACAGTCACAGCAAGAACTCGTCTTTCTACTATAAGCACAAAGAACTTTTCTTTCTGGAGAAGACAGTAGAATGCAATAACAGATAATAATAATAGAACTTTAATAAGTAATAACCAAACCTGTTATGCCAAATCTCCAAAAGTTCAGAAACGAAAAGGACCACCCATATTGCTACACGTGACAACAAGATCAATTGGGATTGTAATGGATTCATTCGACGCTCGTGAGTCAGGATTCGTCATGTCATGCATAGTGACTACATTAACTAATAATTAACACTATTTACTTATTATTATTTAATTATTATTATTAACTAGTTATTCACACTGATTTAATTCAGACCAGGCCTAGAAAGGAATGTAACCGCCTTCAGCTTCAATCATTATTGATAAAATGGTCGAAAGAGGTTGCATTTGTGAATATAAGAAATATGTTGTCAGTTGGCTGATACTGTTACATAACGTATATGGCAACGCCCCATATGTAACGGATGAAGTACTTGTTAAAATTCACTTGTAAATTACACTCTTCTAGAAGTTAAAGGGTTCAATCCCCAGTGTGGGTGACACTAAAAATACAACTGCGAATTACTTAGGACTTTCATCCAGTCGTGACTGATAGAATGAGAGCATTTCATCCCTGTGGATGAAATCGCTCGAAATTGCCTGCACATTTCTAAGTTTGAAAGAAAGATTCCCAAGTTCAACAGAAAGATTTCCGAGTTCGAGAAAATACACCTGAAGAAGGTCGGAGGTTACATCGACCGAAACGTTGCACGAATAACTATCAAGATGAGAACAGTAGTCCGAATAATCCAAATAATATGAATTATCCATCCTCATCTCAAAAATACAAAAACATAAACTGTATGGTTGCAAGAAAAACAGGAATTTAAATTTAAACAATGTGCGTTGATTATATAAGATATAAGACATGTGTTTTGATTTACGATGTGAGTACATCAGATTAGATGATACCTCAGTATCAGCACGATGTTGTCATTGACTCTGGACTATACATTAGTCTAGTATTACGTGTGACTGGAATGTAACCGATGCGGATCATTGGACAGCGAATGGCCCGCAGGGATGGTGTGAGTTATTCATAATTTACTAGTGGAACCCTTGGAAATTCCACAGTGGCATCTTTTATATATAATGTATTGTTGCCAGGCATTCGGTGGACGTTTAGAGTGAATAGAGACTCAGCAATATAATTATACATCTTTTGTTAAAACTATAAAAGTATTTATCTAAGTAATGTGGTAAATATAGTTTCAGAATATATCTGGTTATTTCGATTTATCTCCAATATAGGAGTCTGTGACATATTCCCATTGCATAGATTTCCGACACAAACGAAAACTCCACGATATCAGTATATCATTTTTACAGAGAACAGATACTACCCTTGGATCCTAGCCAGAAGACCAAGAAGATATATTTTAGTTTCGCATACTGCCCAAAAGCGACATATTTTTTTTTTTTTTTTTTTTGTATTTTAATTTTTTTTTTTTACATTGTGTTTTCGGTGATCTGGAGATCCTATTTATTAAAAAGGATGACAGCATGTGATAACAAACTACGAACATTAAATTAGTATGTAGATACGCTAATTTAATGTTGATAGAATGTTATCACTTTCTATCCTCCTTTTTAATAAAAAGCTTTTCCCAATCGAATAATTAATTATCTGGAAACCTGGGCACATGTACGTACGTTAAAGGTACTCTAGTGTTAACATATAGATGGTAGTAGTTGATATGTTACTCTAAAGCAAGTTGTTGTTGTGGTTTGTTTTGAGGATACCAAGGAGAGGTGGTCTTGATGTAATGGCGTCAGGTCGATACAAGATGATGTCTCACTAAGTGGATTCTGGCGATCAATACTCAGTGTGATTGTCAAGTGATGAAGTGAAAGCGACATAATTTTTTTTTTTTTTTTGTATTTTAATTTTTTTTTTATATTGTGTTTTCGGTGATCGGGAGATCCTATTTATTAAAAAGGATGACAGCATGTGATAACAAACTACGAACATTAAATTAGTATGTAGATACGCTAATTTAAGCCTGATCTGTATCCAGCTACTTAAGAGCACCATACAAACGTAGTTGTAAATATTCGGCTCCTAGGAGAGAGAAACTAAAAAAATGGCCGATTGAGTTTAAAAAAAAAATGAGTTTTTTTTTAAAGTTTCAATGAGGGTGGCATATGAGTATTCAGCGCACAATTTTGTTGGAACGCGTGTGAACAATTGCTTCAACTCTGGTGTACTCATGGCAAGTTTCAGTTAGATTAGATAGCAAATCCTAAGGTGTCCGATTCCACTTTAAAGCAGTTTTGAACCACAAATATAAGGCATATTTAGATAGCAGACGCCGCAATAACAACAAAAAGAAGGTACCTCAATTGTCAACAAACGCAACGAGATCCAAAACTTGAAAAAATACCGGGTGGAATTATACAATTGTCGCCTTAGAAAAGACGACATGATTCCATTTACATTTGAGGAAAACCGGTTTTCTTTTTTTTTGTTGCTAACCATCTACTAGTTTGGCCAGTTATGTACAAATCCCAAGTGCGATAGGAGCCTTCTATCATGTCTGAAAGTGATACAATAGTCAACGAGGAGATCAGAGATGCGCCGCTGTACAACTCATGCTCTCTACCGATCTAAGTAATCACAACATGACCATTGTCATGCGCAAAATGTATCACTGGATTGCCACGAATAACAGGAATGTGGCCAAAGTGATGAAAACAAGATTTCCGGCAATGGTTATGGTCTTATGTGTGGTTTCAAGGGCCACATTATACCACTTCACATCTTCGACGTCAGCTTAAAAGATAACACCAAAGTGTACCTGGATGTGCTAAAGAGTGTAGATATATCCTGATGCAATCATATGGCCGCTGGCAGACCCTGGGTGTGGCAACAGGACTCGGTGCCAGCCCACAAAGCCAAACAGACCCAGGCTTGGCTTCAGAAGGGGTGCTACAACTTTGTACTCTTCTCTCACTTGCCTCTTCCTCCTCCTTCGACCCAAACCCGCTAGACTACTTTGTTTAGTCATACACCGAGAACATCACCAGCATGACCTCATACAACATCAAAGCCAGATGGATCGCTGCCATCCACCGAGTATTCACCGAGTTCCTGCTGGCGCTTCTGTAAAAGGCATGTTCCAAGTTCCGGACCTGTATCAAGGTGGTGATTGAAGCTGAAGGCGGCTACATTGAATAAATGCCGGCTCCACTACATAATCAAGTTACCTGAATTCATTTTTTCAATAAAAGTTTTAAAATAAAGTTGTAGTGTTGTTTTCTTTTGGGCGATAACTTTATCGTCTCACCCTGTACGTTGTTATCCTTCTGCATTGGTAAATAAAACAGGCTTATATAGGCAAAAATATATAGGCAAGAATATATAGGCAAGGATATACAGGCAAGGATATTTACAGTTTTTTAATTAGTTTTATTTATTCTAAGTTAATCAGCTTGCAAAATGTTTCGATATGTTTCTCACACGATTATCAATTCTCATCGTTCGTTCTCTATTAAAAAATAGAGAATAAAAACAAGGTGAGAATGGTAGTCCAAATAATACAAATTATCGGTGTTTAAAGAATTCCGAAGCGTAGACTTTTAACGATGTTAATGTAAAAATCTGGAAAGTTTCCTTTAAAATGAGAAATGCGCTGTCTAGAAAATGATGTGACTGATTCTGAGAGAAACTCTAAAGAGCATTATTTATTTAATTTGAAAAAAATAACTAAAAACTAGTAAGATCACGTGGAAATTCCATGGTGTTTTCTACATGAATCTGTATAATTTACTCTTAGTAATAATAATAATAATAATAATAATAATAATAATAATAATAATAATAATAATAATAATAATAATAATAATAGCCACCACAAATGGCTTAAATAGATTGAAAATTCTGCAAAAGTATTTCCTGTAAGGAACATCACAAGTGATAAGATACAGTTTGAATAACTAAAGTCAAAGGAATTGTCCTGATGTTCAAAAACAAAAGAAAATCCAACTAGAAGCATCTAAAAGTCGAGACTACTATGAAACAACAACAACAACAACAACAACAACAACAACAATGCCCTGCGCCCCCCACCTTCGCCCCCCATCCCCAGCTTCTTTTGTGTCATCGTAAATTGGTGTCACACCAAATAAGTGAGGAGAGTCAAAAAGGATGGAAAAACCGAGGAGAGAAAGCATTAACCAGACCTCTATTGGATGAGTGTGAAGAGGACTATGACATTGGGGAGGCTTATTGCCACCCATATCTCCATGTAGAATGGTCACTACCGACGAGAAACAAATGGTAAACGGCCACTGTGATAACGCAAACTAATTTGCAAAGGTTATTCAAAGAGGTGGAGAGTACTGAACATCTGGGAAGACTTGTTGTCACTCAGACCTCAGGAAACACCACAGTTTCTTTTCAAAGAGAATTCTTTGATGATGGCCTGTGTGAAAACTCCTAGTGAATAATGATAATAATAATAATAATAATAATAATAATAATAATAATAATAATAATAATAATAATAAAAATAATAATAATAATAATAATAATAATAATAAAAGTCACCACAATGCTTTTCAGTGTGTAATTGAAGAACTGAAACAATGTATCACAGCTAAAACTGCCAAAGTTAAACGTTACAGTGATAGAATTGAGCAATATCGGCAGAATAAACTCTTTGCGAATAACCAACACGTTCTTTTTAATCAACTAGAAGGAATTGAAAGAGGGAAGGAATCGCATATATTCTGGAAAGGCATCTGGGAAAAGGAAGAAAAACATCAAGACGATGCAGAATGGATCAAAGACATTGAAAGAGAGGTGTCCTCTAGAATGGAGCAATAAAGGAACACAACAGTCACCGTGGAAATGCTGAAGTCGAAGGCTAAAAAGCTTTCAAATTGGAAAGTGCCTGGACCTGACAGAGTCCAGGGATACTGGTTTAAAAACCTCTCAGTTCTCCACCCGCTTCTTGCAACAATGCTAAACGACTGTTTGGTGACGGGTAACTTCCCTGGTTGGCTGACAAAGATAACTACAGTCCTTACTATGAAATATAAGACGAAAGGGGATGACATGACAAACTTTAGAGCAATCACTTATCTCTCAGTCATGTGGAAACTTTTCACTAGCATACTGTCTAAAAGTATCTATGATTATTTGGACCAAAACAATTTGCTGCCTGAAGAACAAAAAGACTGTCGAAAAAGATCATGAGGCACCATCGATAAAATGATTTTAGGAAATTGCAAAAGCAGATCTACCAACCTTGTTATGGGCTAGGTAGACTATAAGAAGACATTCGATATGGTTCCACATTCATGGCTACTCAAATGTTTGGAAATTTTTGGAATAGCCCCTAACATCCGAGCATCTATAACAAATAGCATAAAGAATTGTGCAACCAATTCAAGCAGAGTATGAAATCGGAAAAGGACTTCCTACAGGCAACCATCTACTATTTATAGATGACCTTGAAGTTTTTGGAACGAATGAAAACCAGCTTGATACCTTAATGAACGCGTTCAGATTGTTTAGTAGTTACATAAGGATGGAATTTAGCATCTCCAAATATGCTATTCTTATGATGAAAAAAGGCAAGCTAGTTCATTCAGATGGCCTTTAACTTCCAACAACAGATCTGATAATGAATGTTGACACCGATAGAGGTTACAAGAATTTGGGGATATTGGGAGTGAATCAGATTAAGAACAGAGAAATGAAAAATCAGGTCTAAGCCGAGTACAACAGAAGATTGAGGGTTATTCTTAAATCACACTTCTATAGTCGGAATACAATATATGCCATCAACGCCAGAGCAGTAGCTATCATTCGATATGCTGCTGGCATACTTGACTAGAAGGTGGGTGAATTGAAATGTTTGGACACAAAAACACGTAAAATGCTTACAATTTATGGAACCTTTGCAAAGAAAAGGGATGTAGATCGATTGTATCTACCTAGAAAGGAAAGTGGTCGAGGCTTACTTAGTGTTGAAGATGTTGAAAATATAGAAGAAAGATTAACTAAATATATTTCTGAAAGCCATGAAATTCTTCTACATGAAGTGAAAAGGGAAAAAATAATAAAACCTGAGGTGAAGAAGAATCAGAGATTACAAGAGAGAGGAGAAAAATTATTTGGAAAGAAACTACACAGTGCATTCTTTAGGAATACTGAATTAAGAGATAACGGCAGCTGGAATTGGTTGGTCAGGGGAGATCTTAAAAGATCTTAAAAGATCTACTGAGAGCATGTTAATGGCAGCCCAGGAACAAGCCACTCGCACTAGGTCCATCAAACATTACATCAACAAATCTGCAGAATCAGCGATGTACAAAATGTGTAATGAAAAGGAAGAAACATTAGCGCATATTGTATCAGAATGCCCTATGCTAGTTCAACGCTAATATAAAAAATCGAAACACGACAAAGTCGCTCAAGTCATACACTAGAATATATGCAAACTCTATGCATTAGACCACAATGAGAAGTGGTATATGTACATAAACCAGAAGTGGTGCAGGAAAACAACAATGTCAAACTTCTTTGGGATATGTACATAGAGACTGATAAGGGCCTTGAACACTCCAGACCTGATATAATTTTACTAAATAAAAACAAGAGAACTTGCTTAATCATTAACGTAGCTTGCCCTTTCGATACCAGAGTGCGAGACAGAACAAGAAAAAATAAATAAATACCAAGATCTAAAATGGGAATTAGTTAGACTCTGGAAATTTAAAGAAGTCAAGATGATTCCCATTGTGATTGGAACGCTTCGGACCATAACAAAAAGCCACCATGAATGGCTTAATCAGATTGAGAAGCCAATTTCTTGTACAATTTTACAAAAAGCTTGCCTGTTGGGAACAGCGAAAGTGTTAAGATATAGCTTGAAGATCTAAAAAAACAAAACAAAACAAAAAAAAACATAAAAAAGTTAAGAATGCTATGAAACAATAATATCATATCAACACCTCGAAGTGAACGACAGTCAGGGTGATTCCCATTGTAATTGACAAGCTTGCGAACATAACAAAAAAGCCACCATAAATGGTTTAATAAGATTGACAAGACAATTTCTTTTACAATTTTGAAAAAAGCTTGTCTGTTAGGAATGTGTTAATACAGCCTGAATGTCTAAAGTCAAAGAAACTGACTTGATGTTCAAGAAAAAAAAAAATCCAACTAAAAACATCTAAATGTTCAGACTACTATAATAATAATAACAGTCAACACAACGAATGTCACTTTTTGAAATGTACTTATTTAAAATTATCCTGTCTTAGTCAACAGGGTTTGATTTGGGAACAATTCATTTTAAAATCGGTAAAGTCGGAATTTTTTGCCCAAAAAACATCACATTAATTTTGCCAATCAAAATCTTTCTGCTGATCGGATTCTCCACTTCTCATATAATTACTGAAAAAGCTCAACATTGCTTAACTTTGGCGTGTTTTTAATAACTTTTTTAATCCAGAAAAACTATTGGCATAGCGATATAGACTTATAACTAGTGTTGGGACGATTATTTGGAATTAGGAATGGGAAAAATTCGGAGTTTTTTGGGGTAACTAAATTGATATCACAATCAGGAAAATTTGAGCATATTTTCCGATGCCAAAACCGATTCCTTTAATTATCTATTTTATTTTATTTTGTTTTTATAAAACGTCTTCTATTGTTTGAAGAAATAATAAAATAATAAATATTTATAGATTTAAACATCCAGCAAGACTAAAACTCTAGATCACATCCTCATAATTGTATTTTTACATTTGAGAAAATATATGCACATTTAAGATGTGTTTTAACAATTGGGACAAAATAGCAACTTTATAGTAAAATATTTGAAGATTTATAAAGAATCGGAATCGGAATTGGTAATTGTATCGGAATTGGGAATTTCGTACGGAATCGGTAATTTTATTGGAATCGGAAAAACTAATCGAAACGTCCCATCACTACTTATAACCATGTTGGAGTAAACAGTTTTTTTAATCACTGAGACAGAAAAATAAATATTATCTTCCGTTGGATTAATTTTTATGCTAAACAATTTTAATCAATCGATCAGATGCAAAAAATAAATATAATTATAGACCTGTTAAACGCTAGCTTAAATGTTTTCTTTTCGTTAAATATATGCAAAAAAAAAATTAGAGCCTAAATTAATTTTCTCCCGATGCCATTGTTGTCCCTATTTACAATGTCTCCCCACGGGACAGACTTAGACACCAGGGTCGTTTTTTTAACGCGGAGAAAAGGAACAAAAATAAAAATTGTCTCAATCGTGAAGGATTTCTCCTCCACTGACAGAGAACAAGAAATTGAAGTGTAGATCTGAAGAACAGATACTACACTTTGATCTTGACCCGTTGTTTGTTTAACGAATTGGACTTGTGCACAGAACTCACAAGTATCATACCTCAAGGTTTTTTTTAGTCTTCATGAAGCTCTTTTTTTTTTTTTACAAAGGAGTCACCACTTATCAAGGCCCGGAGGCCACTCGAGGATAAGTGTTAATAAGCATATTAACGGGACAATGTCTTAATAATTGTTAGTAGTGGAAATTTTGTAAATTAGATTACTTAAGGGGAACGGCTCATCAAGAACTTGTTTACGTTGGACTTGAAAACGACCATATTATAGTCAGCTGGATAGCAGGCAAAAGGAAGAGAGTTCCATAGCTGTGCAGTTCTAAGAAAGAAACTTTATTCATTGAATCTACGATTAGGTTTAGGCAAGAGTGGGGGAAATTATTGACAGTGTTTTCAGCTAGTTGCAGGTTTATCCTTGACACAGAACAGCAAAGCTCAGCACTTGCATACAATGTCAAGGAAGGTTTGGTCTTAAACGCACAAATAAGTCACAGTTGCACCCGTGCAGAAGCACGGATTTGAAGTCGTACAACTGACGCGTTCCTGCTTGTCACACACATTGGCAAATCTAACGTTGGCTGGGATCCAACACACGGTAGCCTCAGTCGCAAAGGAGACAAAAAATAGAACAGAAATTCAACTCGGTTTCTTTGTTATACAACAACATTCTTCATTCTCTCTTTACCACTGTGACGTCCCTCACGTGATCATCTTCCCGAACGTCATCCATGCTTCTCACATAATCTCGAACATTATCCATGCCTCTCACGTGACCTTGAATGTTATTTCCGTCTTTAATGTGATCTTTATTTTTGTTAAGTCTTTATTTTTCCTGCCGTTGACGTCATTTTGCATGCATTTGCATATGTGTGCTCAAACTATGTTACACAAAGACGACCAGAGAACAATAAAACCTGAAGGTAATTTCTCCTGGATATTCATCAGAGCATTGCTAACCGAATTGTGGCACATACCACAGAATGCCAGAGCTGTTTGCTATGAGTCAAAATTCTAGAGATTAGCTTTGACATGAACAAAGGAGGGTACTGTTTTGTTTGTTTGTTTGTTTGTTTGTTTGTTTGTTTGTTTGCTTGTTTGTTGGCTGAGTTCGGCTTTTGCATCGAGCTCACAAACATCATGCCTTCAGATTATTATGTTTGTATGAAGTCCTCATCGGTGGCCATAAATATTTGTTAATGCGCAGGGTATGAGGTATTTACCCTGACACCAAAAGCAGTAAAGTTCCAGGCAAATTCGGAAAGATTTGGCCCAGGACATACAAAGTTATATTACTATAGTCACGCGATTGATTCGCGATTCCATCCCTAATACATCTTTGCTTGCCACATGCTGAGGCCGAGACAAGCTGAGGACAATTGATCCTAATGTCGACTTTTCCATTTAACCAGAGCCATGTTAGCCGGGTAGCTCTGAAACTACTAGGTTGCCATCATCCTTACCACTGTAAGGAAAAATGAGACTTTTGTCGACAGGGTGCTGCTGCTTCTGGTGTTCATTTTTTTTTCTGTTCAATTGTATGCTACATTCTGGTTTCCTACGCTATTGGCTTCTTGACTTCATTATGTAGCTCATGCATAAACGCCCATCTTCCTCATCCTTCAACCTTATATCGTCGTCTCCTCCTCTTTCTCCAGCACATTCTTTTTTTGATTTTGAGCACCTCGCCTGGAACAAATAATGAAGATAGACAACAAAAGAGAGAAATGCATTAAACTTCATAAAACATTGTAAGAAAGTGTGAGCATCTCTAAAATAAAAAAAAATAATAATAAAATAAGTGAATTAAATCTGTGAGTGTTTCGGCAGAAAACTCATCTCATAATTGATTTGGAAATCTTAGATCAAAAATCGAGGAATCAAATCTCTTATGTTCCGAGACGACTCAAAGTGATCAAAACTTTTCTTGTTGTTATTCAATAAAAAGAAATAGATTCTTAATTACACTTAATAGCATTGCTTCTCTGCCACGGATGAAGATTATAATGGGTGATGGGGATGCAGATGAAATTACATTATTTATTTGCCACAAGGGATGCTCAGCTGACATATAGATTCTTGTTTATCAAAACTACAGACATGGATGTCGGTTCTAAAGGTGGGGAAAGTTCAAATGGAATTCGTTTGCATTTCTCTATAAAACAACTCTCAATGTGGCTTGATTAGTGTTTTATAGCAGATGAAAAATGACATAGAAAAAAAGTGATGCATTATTTTTATTTTTTCAGAATATTTTGAGATGAGGCTTCATAATCTGTGTATCCATTCTTTTGCGGACTGTGAACCTCGTCTTCATAGTTTTTATTATTTCACCATGTTTCGACCAACTTATACTCTGGCCTTCTTCAGGTGATTAACAGCAATATAGAAATGCCGGCAGAGTGGATAGAATCCCTACGGTTCCAGGTGAGCTTTGTCTGAAGATAGTTGTTTCCATCCTACCCAGCAGCCCAGAGGATTAGTTAGCCAAACCGTGATGAGACAACAACAACTATGGAAGGCAGTAATTATTGGGGATGCAGTTAAAAGACTCATCATTCCTATACCGTCGCGGTTAATCACCTGAAAACAGACCAGAGGATGAATTGGCCGAAACGTGGTGAAGCAATAAAAACTATAAAGATGATGATAACAGTTCTTAAAAAAAATGAATACAAAAAAGTTATGGTTCACCAGCGTTCGCAATGATAATCATCTAAAATTATAGAATGACGTCGGTGATGTAATATTTCATATATAAATTACTAAAAGATGTACTCGGCGTTGTCCGGAATTAAACGAAATGTTAAATTCCTTTTAAAGCAAATAAAGTAAAAAAAAAAAAAAAAAAAAAAAAAAAAAAAAAAAAAAAGAAACTGAGATATGTGCATGTGAGTATTATGTTATTTCTAAGCGCTTCACTCCTTGTAAATAAAAAAAAATGGTAAGAAAATACTCGAGCTGCGATCGAAACCAAAACCTAAAGACAGTGAATCAAGTACGATAACCATCTGGCCGTCTTGACACGTCATCAGAAAGTGTTTTCAAACCTACTTATTTTTAACATAATGGATCTGTTATGTGAACCATTTAAGCATGGACATTTGTGGCACAGTTAGCAAACATTTAAAGATGTACGACCCCCCCACACACGTACCTATTTTTCAATTTTGACCCCTTAACAACCCGTTTTTCTGGATGAAAACCGATTAAAAAAATTTCCACATGTCTGAATATTTCAGATACTAAATTCCAAGCATGTAGATAAAAAAATCCGTTGAGTATATGGTTTGAGAATTTTCTTCACACACACACCTGTGTGCGCACACACCCACTCTCAATTTTATAGATGAATAAATTATTTATTTTTGCTCAAGGAAACAAAACACCAAACCATTAACTTCTTATTTAGAATGGAAGATTTCTTTCTGAATTTATTTGTTTTTAACTTGCTATTTTCTTTCTTACTTTCTTTCGCCACTTTAAACGGTTTCATCGCACGGATAGTTTTTACTCACTAATATTTTTGTGACGGAATGGAAAAAAAAATATTTATCTATATTTCTATAGGCAATTAAATACATAATGATCCTTGTTATAAAGTAGAGGATAAGTAATTACTAGACAATTTTCTTATGTGAAATAAACTTTTATTCATGTTTGGTATGATTTGTAAGAGTCAAGATCAAAAAAAGCTCCGTGTCTGGGAATATTTTTGAAAACAAAAAAAAAAATTCCGGAAAGGCATTTACTGTAAGCAATTCATGTAACTCAAAAGAGGGTTTACATCTAATATTTGTTTTTATACTTAAATCACTTTAATATCCTCCTGTGCAACGCCAGGACAAGACTTCTGCTAGTATATGCATGCACACACACACACACACACACACACACATACACACACACACACATACACACACACACACGCACACACATATGTGTGTGTGTGATAATATAGTTGTTTTATATAGTTCAAATCGCTTTTTACAGAAATAAAAATGCTAGAGCAATATATATATATATATATATACCCTGAACATTAATTGTTACTTTTGTATTAGACTCATAACTTAAAAAAAATGGTCTCAGCACAAATTACAATATAAATAATTCATTAGAAAATAAATTTATATATATATATATATATATATATATATATATATATATATATATATATATATATATTATTTGCTATAATAATTATTAAATACTTACAGACACTAGAGTCTCATCCTTTCGGGAATCATCAGTGCAAGGTGTCACGATTAATGACAGTCGAGAGATTCGAACGCTGGCTTCATTAGCAAGGATCCGAACCATCCGGCTACCTTCAACCGCGAGAGATACAGTTGAAATTAAATATTTATTCTTATTCAATGCTTTTAACGTCAGTCGGAGTGATCTAATCATTATATGACGATCTGCGCATATAAGCTAAGTTGACCGACTTTATTACAACTGAAAGTGCTCAGCAATAAGAAACAAGTTTCTTAAAGGAGCTTACATTATTTTTTACTATAATAATTATTAAATACCTACAGACACTAGTGTTTCATCTTTTCGGGATGCACAAAATTTAAACATTTAAGGGTTTAAAGCCAAACAAGTGCAGACTCTCATTCAATAAATAAACATATTATATTCAATATTTCGATTCATAACAGATTCTTCGTCAGGAATATGCAGTGTTTTCTTTCTTTTTTCATACGCCATGGCGATGATAATGCTTGGCACGTCTTCCTTCGGATTTTGGTGAAGTATAATGTTTAAATACCTCAGAGGGCGTAGGTCGAGCGAGTATGTGTTAAGTAATAGATAGTCCACTGTTTTTAGTAAGTGCTATTGATATGGAATACACAATTTTAAAAGGGCAAAATTATTTGAGTAAATAAACATATTTATTTACAAAAATTAAATTCAATCTTTCGATTCATTACAGAATCTGCGCGATGAAAAGTACAGTTTTTATTTTCTTTCTTTTTGTATGTGTTTGAAAACAGTGCTTATATCTAGCCGCGCTGATGAGTTGTGATACTACGAAACATTACTGTAAGTGGATGACAAATAAAGCCCCCCACCCTCTTTGGGTTGAGCACTTTGTAAATATATTTTCATCCGATGCGTATTTAAGCTATTACGTGAAGCCCACCATTAATTTGTTTGTAAACAAGCTGATGGTTAGAGCAGTTACGACGGGCAGGTGTGGGTTTAATACACAGTCGAGGAGAAATATTTGTGGCATTGATTCACAGTCCGATGGTGAGAGCTGCCGACTGTCAATGCGGTGGTTGTGGGTTCGATCCACGGCTGGGGAGAGGTATATGTCTACCCACACTGATTCTACATTACCAAGATCTGAAGAAATATGTTGGCTGTTTTTGTTTTACGGCATATCAACCCTTTTCAGGTTATTTAATACCGAATCCTGTTATTTTGAAGAAAATTTTTTTAATAGAATATTATTTTTCAAGTCGGTTTCTATTTAGCCCATAGTTGGGACTCTAACATGTACGAATCCAGTTATTTTGAAGAAAAATATTTTAATAGAATATATTTTTTTTCAAGTCGGTTTCTATTTAACCCATAGTTGGGACCCTATCAGGTACTACCATTCCGGATCAGAGTGGACCTTGGAGCAATGGCAATTAAAGGGTGGATCCATACTCCCCAAAGCCCGCAAGCTGGAGCCGCACCATCGGATATAGTTTAAGGTCATATCCAGTATACTAGAAAGACGTGCTAAGCATTGTCATCGCCATCGCATATAAAAAGGACAGAAAAAAAACTGTATTTTCCTGATGAAGAGTCTGCTATGAATCGAAATATTGAATTTAATTTTAATAAATAAATATGTTTATTTATTGAATGAGACTTTGCACTTGTTTGGCTTTAAACCGTTAAATTTTTAAATATTATACTCCATATAACCAGTGCTTGTGTCTAGCCGCACTGATGAGCTGTGATACAACGAAACAGTACTGTACGTGGATGACAATTAAAGCCCTCCCTCTTTGGGTTGAGCACTTTGTAAATATATTTTCACCCGACGTGTATTTAAGCTATTAAGCGAAGCCCACCATTAATTTGTTTGTAAACAAGCTGATGGTTAGAGCACTGTTGCGACGGGCAGGTATTGATTTAATACACACATGATGAGAAATATTAACGGCATTGATTCGTAGTCCGATGGTGGGAGCTGCCGACTGTCAATGCGATGGTTGTGGGTTCGGAGAGGTGTATGTCTAGCCGCACTGCTGAGTTGTGATACAACGAAACAGTACTGTATGTGGATAACAATGTGTGTGTATATATATATATATATATATATATATATATATATATTGTCATGATGACTATATATATGTTTCGTTGCATCTCAACTCATCATATATATATATATATATATATATATATATATATATATATATATATTGTGGTGAAGTTGGGTTCACTACTTTCTATGTGTTTCTTATATGTAATTAAATTGTAATAGATTTGACAGGTATTGAACCCGTTATGTGTGATTCTAGATTTTGTATAAGTACGGATTATATCCTTCACGCTGTTCCGTCAAAGATATTGCCATTGACAGTTTGCAAAAATAATCAAACGATAAGCTTGCTTGTAAGTGATCAGTTCCCACTGAGAGGTCATTCAATGTAGACTAATGATCGTCCGGGGTCACACGATCTGATATGATTCAATCCAAGACTATGATTACGATACGCGTGCTGCCATTATGTTACGAACAAAAGGGATGCTTGTGATTGTTTTTCATTTTTATGTCTGCTAAGGAGCGATGGCGGCGGCTGGACACCGTCAAGTCTGGGATTATTCAGCATTGTTCAGGATGCATTGAGCCACCCGTGTAACTTTATGAAAGATTCCGTTAATTGTATGTCACAAACACACAGCAGATTCGTCCCCCAGCAGTGCAGTAATATGCAGGCAAAGACTCGGGTTCACCGGAACGCTGGATTCATGGGCACGCAACAAAATTTGGCAAAAACTCACTTTATTTAAAAAAAAAAAAAAGACACCCTAAGTAAGGAATTAATTAAAATGTTTAAATAAAAAAAAATTAAAACAAATCCGTCAATTAAATAAAGAGTTCCGTTCGAACTTCTCTGCAGATTCCCGAGTGGATAAGGTACTTGATAAAATTCAATTGTAAAAGTTACACTCTTCTGAAAGTTGAAGGTTCAATCCTAAGTGCAAGCGACACTCAAAATACAATTGCGAATTACTTAGGACTTCTAACCAATCATGGCTGATGGACGAGATCATGCTATCACTGTGGATTAAATAAATGTTGCCGTTCGAAATTCCATGTCGATCCCTGCGTGCAACAGAAAGACTCCCGAGTTTGAGAGAAAGGTTCCTGAGTTCTACAAGATACACTTGACAAAGGTCGGAAGTTACATCGACCGAAATGTTGTGAAATAACGTTCAACATGAGAATAGTAGTCCAAAGAATCCAAACAATACGTCAGTACAACTGACATGAATGTTCTTTAAGTACATACATTCATTGTAATCCGTACAGTGACTCCCATAACAGCTACCAGTGATGACTGGATTATATTTGTCAGTTCCCAAGAGCAGATATAAAATAGGAATATTTGATATTACGATTTACCATTTTACTTGACCACGCGTTAGAGTTCGTTTTCCACGTGTTGTTTAAGAAAAATAAAAGGGGGCAGTTGTACAACAAAGTACACAAAGACAGAAACTAATATTAAACAATTTGACTGAAGTTCGACAGAAAGATTTCCGAGTTCCATACAATACATCGCAAGAAGGCCAAAGGTTACATCGACCAACTCAAGATGAGGACAGTGGTACGCAGAATCCAAATAATACGAAAAAATAAAAATTCTAGACATAGAATACGGAATGTATAATAAATACAATTTACTCCTGTAACTTAAATAAAGAAACCAGTTTCAAATTCCAGTAGATGTATAGAATACGGATTGCGCTATTTTTTCAAGTATAGAATTTTTTGGTGTTTAATCGAATATTTATGGTACCTTTTGTTTATTAAATTATTAGGAGAAACTACAGAATAGTTACAAATCGCCCTTTCTTCTCCATTTTAAAAATGAGTTTCTAAATAATAACATTATTATATCAGTACGGTTCGTATTCTGCAACAGTACCACAATTCCAGAAAATCATCGAATGACGTGTCCTTTAGATGCACGATACTTGATTAATTGTTTGAAGAATTTTCCGAGGGAAGGAAGGCGTAAAAGAGACATGTTAAGAAATGGGGAGAAAAAACAATAAAAATTACGATTCAAAAAAACCTGAAACCTGGTGTAATGTTGCGACATGTGAGAGTGAAGTGTAACTTTAAGAACTGTTATCTATATTTTTATTTATGAAATTGACCAATTCTACAAAGTATATTTAAATAAATAGCTTCTTGATTGAGTACTGAAATGCATTCTTATTATTTTCAGTATGTAATTTCAAAGGATTATATATATATACTAGCAGTTTATCCCGGCTTTGTACTGTTCATCACTTTATGTGCATATATATATATATATATATATATATATATATATATATATATATATATATATATATATTAAAAAGTTAGACTCATGTCCAGGTAACCTACATCGAAAATTTCAAGTGTTTAAACTCAAAATTGGCGGAGGAGTTTGGTAGAGTCCGCAAAGGTCAACTCTTTCAACTTTGAACTCTTGGCAGCCAAAATTCTCCCCCCCCCCAAAAAAAAAACTGATTAGAAAGCGTGCTGCATGTCTGAATGTCTGAATACCCTTTATGTAAAATTTCAAATGTTCAGACGCAAAATTGGCTGAATAGTTTGATAGAGACCACAAAGGTCAACTCTTTTGAACTTTGACCTCTTGGCAGCCAAATGTTCGACCAAAATCTGATTAAAAAGCTTTTCCTATGTCTGAATACACTTTCTGTAAAATTTCAAATGTTTAGACCAACAGTTGGCTGAGTAATTTGGTACGTTTAAATATGATATTTTAATTCATGTAGATTTCGCATTTATTATTATAGAGGCAATTCTCAATTGATTGTTAATTTATATCCAATATATAGTAATGATTTCCAAAGTTTTAAATGATCTATGACTTGCGTGTCATCAACTAGAATCCAAACCAAAACATATAGCTCTCCAACCTTATTCCTTACCATCTAAGTTAAGTCCATATGTATATCAAAACTTCAAAAATAACGTTAATTAACATATAAATGTATAGTGGCGCATGTATAGAAAATACACCTTTAGTCGATTTATGTTTCTCAAATTCGATCTTTTTTTAATGTTGATATTTAGCATCTATTTTTACCGGCTAAAAACCAAATCGAATTTATGCCAGAGATCAAAATACCCGATATATCAGCTTTGAAGTCTGTAGATCAACAATTGACAGAGTTGCTTTGTAAAGACTGTTTTGTACATAGCAGACAAAGTCACTTATATATATATATATATATATATATATATATATATATATATATATATATATATATATATATATATATATAAATGATGGGATGATTCCAATATTTTTCTCGGTTCCGATACAATTACTGATTCCGTGCTAAATTCCCGATTCCGATTCTTTATAAACTTCTAAATATTTCACTATAGAGTTGTTATTTTTCCCCGATTACTGTAAAAACGCATGTTAAATGTGGAGATATTTTCTTTAAAATTTTCTTGAGGGTGACCATCTATCGACTTTAGTTTTACTAATAGTTAAAAAAAAATACAATAAATATTTGTAATTTTATCATTATTACCAGGAAATTTTGCTTTAAACACATTCAAATAAAAAGAATAATTAAAAGAATCGTTTTGGCATCGGAAAATATGCACATATTTTTCCGATTCCGATACCGATTCTGATACCCCTCACTCCAAATGGTTCTATTTTTCCGATTCCCGTGTACTATTACGATTAATCGTCCCAACACTAATACACACACACACACACACACACACACACACACATATATATATATATATATATATATATATATATATATATATATATATATATATATATATATATTAGCAGGCCACCCAGACTTCTTGTATACTCGCAAAATACACTTAAATATATTTTATTTTATGTCGATTTTGTATTTATTATTATAAAGGCAACTCACTATTGCTTATTATATATAATATATATTAGTGGCAACCTGGCATGGACTGGTCATAAAATATCCTTAAATATGATATTTTAATTTATGTAAATTACATATTTATTACTATGAAGCTAATGCCCTGTTGATTATTATATTATGCCAAATATATAGTAGCGTTTGTTTGTTTGTTTGTTCTGTTTTACGGCATATCAACCACCTTGGGGTCATTTAATGCCGAAAGGTTAGTTATGTTGTGTTAAATATTGGTTTGTTCTTCTTAAGGTTTTTTGGGTTTTTTTTTGGGGGGGGGGGGCTTTCCTTATATTTTTTAGTATATTTTAATCTCTTTCAGAAAATTGATAATTTTGGGGGGATCAATCTTGTTTAATATTGTTTTCAGATTTTTTTCTTGGTAATACTTTGTTCGGATTTGTTCAAGATCAATGCAGTTCATCAGTATATGGTGTATTGTGTAGGGTTCTTGACAGGTTATACAGTTTGGTGTCTCCTCCCCTTTTAGTAGATGTGAGTGGGTGATGTGAGTGTGACCTATTCGCAGTCTGGTCATTACTACCTCTTCCTTTCTTGTTAACTTTTTCGTGTCTCTTGTTCCAATATTTCGTGTTATTTGGAATAATTTGGTTTTGGTACATGAGCTCCAGTTTTCTTGCCATTTTCTCTTCAAATATGTGTTTATTGTAGTCTTTAGGTCTGTATAGGGGATTTTGTCCACTTTTGTGGTTTTGTTGCAGAGTTTCCTTTGCTGACAAACCCACTTATTACAAAATTGCTAAACAAAATAAATGCCATAACCATGGAAAAAACATTATCTTTTGCTGGATACCAAGCCATATCGGCATCTACAGGATATAATAGCGATTTCAAAAGTCAACAAAAAAAATATGTAACTTAAATGTCATCAGCTAGAATCGAAACCAAAAACTATAGCTTTCCAACTTTACTTGGTAACATCCGTGCTGTCCATACACATTCAAAAATTTTTAAAAATGGTGTTGTTAGTGTAAATCTATATTGCACATGTATAGAGTACCATGTTTTGTCAACTTACGCGTGCCAAGGTCCAATTTATTTCTAATTTTGACCCTTTAGCAAATTCGTTGCACAGGTTGAAATCTCAATCTCAAATTTCAGTTCTGTAGATGAAAAATTGACAGTGTAGTTTAGTAGAGACCATTCTGCACAAAGACAGACAAACAAAATAACTTATATATATATATATATATATATATATATATATATATATATATATATATAATATATATATATATATATATATATATACGTCCATAGACATTCTTTCTCATAGTTATAAAGGTATATAAGTATTAAGATGTCGGCAAATCATGTGTTATTGATCGAATATAATTCAGTGTAAAAACAAAGAGTATGTGGTGAATTTGAGATATAGTTTTGTAAAATAAAACGGATGTAATATTATATCCCTTCCGCTCTTCCATACTTCCACAATGCAGACATTGAAACAACTGCAAGGCATTTAATGATTCACTCACTGAAATACAATAGAACAAAACATCTTTTCTGAAAACAACATTTTTACTACCCAATTCTCTTTTAGTTCTCCTCTTCATATGTAACGTATCAAAAGGTCGAATGGCAGAATAGGCTCGGCAGGATATAATACTGATATGCAATACACGTAGGAAACAATCCGTTGTATATGATTAATTGAATATAAGTTGACGTTTATCATAAAAAATATAGTTTTATTAGACTATGAGATGTGTTCAATGAGTAATGCTAGTGAGCTATTTCTCATAAGAGTAGAGCAGCGAAACTTGGCACAGTTATTAGTCTATATCTAGATAAGTTACGGATTCTCCCATCTTTTAATGCAGCTGTGGAGACCAATCACAACGTTACTTTTAAAATAAAGGCTGCATCGGGAGACGCTTTCCTTTCATAAACAACTTCATGGCTGGGATGAGATGAAAATCAGAGGGGGCAAAATCAAAAGAGAAGTGGAAATATTTTTTTTATAAAAAAAAACACAACTTATCAAGATCCGAAGGTCATTCGAATTTAAAGATTAGTGTGTGTACGGTGATGGAGCTTGGGTAGATACTGAATACTTAAAAAGAACGGCTCATCAAAAAAATTTGTTTCCATCAGACTTCAAAATGGGCATGCTGTAGCTAGCCAGAACAAGCTCCCAGTTCCATAGGTGAGCAGTTCTATGAAAGAAGCTTTGTTTAAATGTTCGTTTAAATTTAGGCACAGATAGGGAGTGTTGGAAATGGTTGATAGTGGTTGTAGCTAGACGGGTGCTCTTTGTGAAAGTTTGGCATGGCAGTTTGGCACCATGGACTGGCTTTTTGTGAAAGTTTAGCAAAAAAAGTTTGGCACCATACTTGAAGCTCCAACGAGCACCTGCTATCAAATAACAATAGAGCAGAGTCAGACTCGTAACATCTCTTCTGTGGGAAAGAGGTTGCAGAGAGGTGAAAAGGGCATCAAATATTACATTTTGAAGCCGATTTTAAACTTTGTCAAGGCAGTATAGGAAACTTTGAGTAGCTCCCTCCCAGATGAGAATACAGCACTCCATTTTAGGATGTACCCGTTTCTTACAGGGGAAGAGAATGCGTCAGGAATGACTTACCTTCTGGAGTAGTAGAATGACGACAACTGATTCAGTCTTTCACTTTATATCAAGAGTGAAGAGTTCAAGAAGCTTGTCAAAGTAGGGTGTTTCTTTGAGACTAAGGCCATTCGAATCAACAGGGATCAGTGTGGTGTTGAAAAGATAAACGTTCGTATATGTTGACAAATGAACTTAAAATGTGACCTGCAAGATCATTGGTGAAGATAAGGAGGAGAGTTACGCTCAGGAGTGATCCCTGAGGTACGCCTGTGCTGATACCTTGAGCTTCCAACTTCTGCCCATCGGCGACTATCGGCGATTACATGGTTAAGAATACATTTGCAGACATCCCATCGCCGGAGATCTTGTGATATAAACCCCTATGCCAAACCCTATCAAATATCTTTGATATATCAAGGCTATTGCTCTAGTGAGAAATGCCTCTTCGGTAGATTCACTGATAGTCTGTGAGATTACAGTCAGTACATCAGCTGTAAATCTCACAAGATAAAAGCCATATTGTTATATACTGGGTGGTATGAAGATGACGTATATTCTGTATTGTTGTTGTCGTTCGTTTAGGGAGAGTCTTAGTGAGATATCTAGAGACAGGGTATACACTTCTATAGGAGCACCAACCTGTAATTCAACTATAAGAGATTTTTGAATATCTTGATAGATAGACTGAGAGATAGTGCGTTTGACATTTACGTTGAAAGTTGTACATATGTTTGTTGTAAATCGTCTAGATTGAAATGCCCGCTATTCATTTATCAATGAATAATGAGACACTTTGTTATAAAACAAACTTGGTTTATTTAGTAAACATTCATATATACACAATACGGCAGTGGAGGAGGTTGCGGGAGAGGTGTAGTTTGCTAACGTGACAGGTAGTTCCTCGTCGTCTGTCTCTTTCTTTGTCTCTGCGTCGCTGCCTTGTTTTTGTTTACCATCTCACTTTTATGGACTTTCAACCTGGTAACCCATACACCAATTGACGTCATTGACCCATATTTTGACCAGCCCGGAGTTTGCTTTTGGTCTTATCTGCGACCGAATTACGTCATCTCCAGGTCATCCCATTCCCGGGTTTCATTTTTGTCGGTCAGAATTTAAGTTCATTCGAACCTTGCTCCATACAACGGCCTGACCCATAAAACGACTTGCGTCATAGGACCAGGTCATCCAATTCCCGGGTTCTACTTTTGTTGGCCCGGATTTTGAGTTCGTTCGCACCTTGTTTCACCTTAACAATATTGCCCGTTTCTGAGTAGGTTCTTTTGCTAAGATGGTTGAAAATGTCTCTATTTATAACTTATTCAAATAAGTTACGACACACAGCAGATTAATTGGTCTCCAGAGTTTTTAAATACTGGGCAGACTAATGATGGGAAGCATTTCTGTTTTAGGCATCGATTGAACAGCTTTGTAAGCATGTGTGGCAGCCCCGGCTGCAGTTTTTTTTAGTGATATGACAGTAATATTATCAAGACTAGTCGCTTTGCTGGTGTCAAGGTTCTTGATGAGTGTGGTAACATCATGAACAGATATGTGGATGTCGCTCAGATTGTTATCAGTCCTGGAGGGAAATATAGGCGATAAATAATTATGATCGCACAGAGTTTAGTTTAATGCAAAGTTTTTGCCAAAGAGTTTGGCTTGGTCAGATGATGACGAAAATACTCCATGCTTGTTAATGATGGTTGGAATTGAGGACAAGTATTTGTTTAGAACCTTGCCTATTATTTGGCAAAACTCATGGGATCGAAGCCTCTAATCTTCTACTTCTAAACACGCATCCAAGATAACCACTGCTTTACTGAAGAGACTGAGGGTAAAGATGATGGACTGGTCAAGTATGTCTCCAGACTTGAACCCAATAGAAATTCTTTGGGGCATCCTCGAGCAGAAGGTGGAGGTGCGCAAATCTCAAATATCCGCTAGCTCCACAACGTCATAATTGAAGAGTGGAATAGCATTCCAGTGCTTATATGTGAAGTTCTGGTAAACTCCAAACCCAGGAGAGTAAAGGCAGTTTTGGATAATGGTGTTGGCCACACAAAATATTGAGTGTTGACATATTGTATGTTAATATTGACAACTTTTCGTAAGAGGTGTACTCACTTTTGTTGCCAGGGATTTAGCTTTCAATGGCTATATTTTGAGTTATTGTGAGGGGAAAATAAATTAATTATATACGCTGCAGGCAGACTACTTTTCATTGTGTCAAAAATCATTTTTTCAGTGTTGTCCCATGAAGAGATTTACTTAAATATTTGAAGAAATGTGAGGGGTGTATTTACTTTTGTGATACACTGTGTGTATATATATATATATATATATATATATATATATATATATATATATATATATATATATATATATATATATATAAAATCAGCTATCAGTATCTAGTTTTTCTATCTGGTATGCACATTTACGTATAATGGGCCGAAAAGAAGATATCACAGCGACCATAAATAACCCCTGCTAAGTATCTAAAAGTCAACTATCACACTTTAATGACGTTGTGTTATGGCAATCGTGTATCGCATCCCAATAACTGTACATGGTAGAAGCGTTTAAATTTTTATCAGAATATCTATCAGCATCCCCTTTCCCTTATCCGTTCTCGTATGCACAAACTGTTCCTTGGTGAAAAGTTCGATGATATTTGCAAGTTAAATGTCTTTCCGTAAAGGTTAAAAGGCGCTGAAAACATGTTAGATTTCAGATAGTTTGACAGAGGATACATTTAAATAAACGACGAACATGAGTAGTAATTATTAAACATAAAATAACATCTTCTATAATATAAATCTCGCCTGTCTGTTTAAATGTATGTATGTATGTATGTATGTATGTATGTATGTATGAGCCCTTGCAAAGGGCGAATGAACCCTTTTTCGGGGTCAACGGCCAACTAGCACCGTGTGTGTTTTTGTGTATGTATGTGTGTGCGAGGGTGGAGAGGGCTCCCATAAGCCGTGGTGAAGGCAACCTTTCTAGGAGAAGCAAATCTCTGATTTTAAAAACCATAAAGTGGGAGACCAATACCCGCATTAAGCTGGTATGCAGTTTAACTTGTTGCTGGCTATCTTGCTCTTGCTTGTTGCTGGATCTCAACATTTTGAACGGAGAGAGAGACTTAGCTGTCGTACAAAGCTAAGACTCTATAACATCATCTGTGCATAGATACTCCCTGAAGCATTTGTCTATAAAAATGGTCCTGTGCCGATGGAAAAGTTATGACGTGTGGAGGCTTGAAATGCTGGAAGCATGTAATAATTGATCTCAATTACAGTCTTCAGTCTCATGCCTGCTTGAGTGCATGAATTCACCGGTAGGACTAAAAAAAAAAGTATTTTTAGGCTCATGGACTTTAAGTGTCTGAAGGAGTGGCGCTCGTCTGACGAGACGTTGCAATCATCATGTATGTATGTATGTGTGTGTGTGCGTATATCTGCCTAAAACTTTCGACAGGCGACGGATTTTCACGAGATCGGTATAATTTTCAAGCTCGATCCTTCGGACGACAAATATAAAAAAATGGCCAAAAACATTAATTCTTCCACCCTCAACTGGACAATTTTTCTACAAGGAGAGGTCGCTGTTTTCACCGATATTTTCGAAAGTCATCGCCTCTTTTCGATTATCTAGCCTTAATTTAAACATACATCACTTCCGGTCTGGCGATGGGCGTAATAGCAAACACATCACTTCTCCCCCCTTTTTTTCCTCCTTCCTGGTACAGGTTCGAGCCTATCTACCTACTACAACTTTTTATTTTTTGCTCAACACACATCTCCAAACACCTGGGCAACGCCAGGCACCCAGGCTAGTAAGTATATATATGAAAGTGATTATCCGTGTCTGTGAGTGCATAAAACATTCTAACAAGGTAGTCTATGACATTGGTTGGAACTTGTGGGGAAAATCGTAACTTACCTGAATAGTGTCTGTGAGTGGAAGGGTGCTTTGTAGGGTTCAGTCGCTTGACAAAAAAAAATGGCGACACGTGGTTGGTTTTTATGCTTGGCGATCATGCGTGACTAACGCAGAGTCTCGCTGTTTCTATGTAAATAAGACTATACCTTATAGCTTGAGTTAGGAAAAGTCGTGCTACGGAGACGGGCACGTGCAACAGACTGTTTAAGTTAATTAGAAAAACCGTGACCAGAAAAGATGAAACAATTTTATTAAAACAAACTTTCAAACCAGAAAAAGTTCTCTCCCCCACCTCTCTCTCTCTCTCTCTCTCTCTCTCTCTCTCTCTCTGTCTTTCTCTTTATATGAAGGCGCATATTAGTTTAATAAAAATGATAATTGGTTAAAATAAAATAAAAACTTTCATATTCACCCATTTCATAAGATTATGTCAGTGATCGAGCTGGCATAGACGTTAGATCGAAGTCAAAGGCAACTTTCCTATGACGTTCAAAACCAATGACCAATGGTATGACCTTATCCACCCACACTGATTAGTCTAAGTAAAACGAGATATATATCTGCATGAATAAATATGCCATCTTTCTTGCATTGAGCATACTGTTAAGGGAAATAACAAGCTGCTACTAATGTATAAATTCAACATGCTTTGTGTGAACAAATCGAGTTTCTGACGTTTGACAATGTTTATAATTTTAATTTCACCTACTTTTAATAATTTTAATTTTACCTACTTTTAATAATTTTAATTTTACCTACTTTTAATAATTTTAATTTTACCTACTTTTAATAATTTTAATTTTTACCTACTTTTAATAATTTATAATTTTACCTACTTTTAATAATTTTAATTTTACCTACTTTTAATAATTTATAATTTTAATTTTACCTACTTTTAATAATTTTAATTTTACCTACTTTTAATAATTTTAATTTTACCTACTTTTAATAATTTTAATTTTACCTACTTTTAATAATTTTAATTTTTACCTACTTTTAATAATTTTAATTTCACCTACTTTTAATAATTTTAATTTTACCTACTTTTAATAATTTTAATTTTACCTACTTTTAATAATTTTAATTTCACCTACTTTTAATAATTTTAATTTTACCTACTTTTAATAATTTTAATTTTACCTACTTTTAATAATTTATAATTTTTACCTACTTTTAATAATTTATAATTTTAATTTCACCTACCTACTGCTGCAGCCAAATGTAATAGGGGTTAGAAACGTCGACTGTCGTTTAGGTGGTCGAATTTCGATTCCAGTTTGAGGTGGTTGCTTGTCCAGCTCCACCAAAAGCTGTGATATAACAAACAATATTCACCAACTTAGCAGAAACCAAATGGTGTAGGGATTAGAAGTGCCGACTGCTGTCTAGCTATTGAGTTTCAATCCCAGCAAAATACTGTGGATGACTAAAGATGAATGCTTCTTTTTCTGGATTTAGCATACTGATGAGTGAAATAATAAACCGTCAGTAGAGTATAATGACATGCTCTGTGTAAAGAAACAAATAGAGTTCATGGCGTTAGACATAAAAGCGCTGACTGTCTTTTAGGTAGTCAAATTTCGGTCCCAGCTTAAGGCAGTTGCTTGTCTAGCCGCACTGAAGAATTGATATATATATATATATATATATATATATATATATATATATGCATATATATATATATATATATATATATATATATATATATATATATGCATACAGGGTGATCCCCCAAAAAACCTGCCCCAACTCTAATTAGGCCCCGTTTCTTAGTGTTTTGTCCGAATGAAATGAAGCTTTGGTCGTAACTAATTTATTATATTCAAAACATCACATCAAAACACTTCTTTTTGTTTTCAATAATTTTATTTTAGAATGCTTTTGTCATTTATTAGTTTATTTATTTATTTGTATTTTTTGGGTCAATCTGTATATATATATTTTGACAATATATATCAGGAATTAAGCTACACAGAACTGTCGACATTTCATCTTTGTGAGGATTAGCTATGATAAATAAATGCTTGAAAAACAAGGATTCTGCTTGCCTAACAACCAAACTCGGAACCACATGACATGTACAGACGCAATACCATCGGTTGCTTGTAATAGCCTGACGAATCCCCACCACAATTGAACATGGAAAATTCTGTGTAGCTTAGTTGCCATAATATATATTTTTAAAATTATTACCTAGCTCTACAGATGTATCAAGCACTGCTGAAGTAAATACTGAAAATAGATACATAAAATGTTATGTAGATAAATTATATATATATATATATATATATATATATATATATATATATATATATATATATATATATATATATAAGTAACCTTGTCTGTCGATTTGTCTTTATAAGGAACGGGTTCCACCAATCTCCTTTGTAAGTTTTTGTCTACAGACTTAAAACTTGATACATAGGGTATCGGGATCTGTGGAACAAATTCGATTTGGTCTTTAGCCGCAAAAATAGCTGCTAAGAGGTGATTATTGAGAAAAATTAGAATTTTGCAGGTGTAAGTCGACTTAAATTGCTTTGTATGCATGCAAAAATATGCATTTATGGATTAAGCAACGTTATTTTTGGTTGTTTGTATATGCACGTGAATTAAGGTCAGAAATTTACGGATAAGACTGGAGAACTATGTTTTGGTTTTAATTCTAGCTGATGGTACCCAAGTAATATCATTTTTATTATTATTGAAATCAGTACTATACAATACAATATAATAAACGATAGAGAATTTAACTCTATAATAATTGATACAAAATTTACATAAATTATAATATCATATATATATATATATATATATATATATATATATATATATATAATATTTTCTCAAAAATCAAGACAACAACACATTAAACGAGAACATCACATGGTGAAAGCAGACAGGGGAAATATTAAAAGTATTAATATTTTTTTACAAAAAAAAACTTATTTATTAAAAATCTGTAATATTTATATACCAATAAAATCAAAGTTAATCTTAATTGACTCAATTAATTAAGCTTGATGATTATCGGTTTTCATAATCGAGCAAGCGTATAATATTTTTGCAAAAATCGAGACAACAAGCCTGTCGGTACTAAAAAAGGTGACCATTGCTTATCTCTGCATAGTTTCCAGTCAGTCTTGGGCCTTTCTTTGCCACTGGATCAAAGCAGTGTCGGTTAAAGAGAGGTATTATTCTGACAAACAATATGGATTTAGACAAGCCCGTTCCACAGCAGACATCCTCACTGTAATCTCTGAACGTATATACCATTCACTGGACAAAGCGGGGGAGGGCAGAGCGGTAGCTCTAGCTCTAGATATATCTAAGGCTTTTGACAGGGTATGGCATGAGGGTCTCCTCAGGAAAATTAAATCATACGTTATCACTAGTAGAATACTTAACATAATTAAATCCTTCTTAGATAAGAGAAAAATCCAGGTTGTCCTCGACGATCGTACATCTAAACAGTGTGATATAAATGCAGGAGTGCCTCAGGGGTCTATCCTTGGACCTCTATTGTTCCTAATATTTATTAATGACCTCCCCGACAAAACTGCCTCTGAGATGGGTATATATGCTGATGACACCACACTCTATAACAGGCATGACAGGAAAACAAATGAATACATATCTAAAGAAATGGCAAAAACACTAGAGGATGACCTCCAATCTGTAGTTAAATGGGGACAAAAATGGATGGTCACATTCAATGCTGCCAAGACTAAACTGGTTTCCTTCAATAGTTACAAGAAACCTTCTCTGCCACCAATAGCAATGGCCAGTGACTCACTGTCTGAAAGTACATCTTTCAAACTGCTTGGCCTAACGTTCACAGGAAACATGAGTTGGAAGAATTATATTGAAAACATTGCCAGGGCCGCTGCGAAGAAGGTAGGCTCTCTCTACCGTGCTAGAAAACTACTGACACCTGAAAGTATCCTGTACCTCTATAAGGCCACCATTCACCCATGTATGAAGTATTGCTGTCACATTTGGGCTGGTGCATCTGCTGCTAGTCTCTCGCTCCTAGACAAGGTTCAAAAGAGAGTTGCCAATCTGATAGGCCCTGAACTGGCATCTAAGCTTCAGCCTCTGTTCCATCGACGAAACGTTGCATCCCTCTGCCTGTTCTACAAGTATTTTAATGGTGAACGCTCTGACGAACTGCAGACACTTGTGCCCCCACGATGTAGACATCCTCGACAAACCCGACAGGCAGCTAAATCCCACCCCGACACAGTAGAGATCCCTAGATGTAGAAGATCTTTCTACTCCAGTAGTTTCTTCCCCAGAACCGCTAGACTCTGGAATTCCATTCCAGGTCCCTGCTTCCCCAACTGTACTGACATGCAGAAGTTCAAGTGTAACGTGAACTGACATCTGGCTGCCCAAATCCCAACATAGTGCCCCAGTAATTGCTGCCCCTGATAGTAGCCCCCTTACACCACAGTGGCAATGTGTCTTGTTTGGGGTGAAAATGTAATTAAAAAAAAAATAAACAAAACCTTGCTTCACAATTACAGGTGCAGCTACCCTTACATGGGGTATCCATTGCCTCTTAAGACTGAACAGAGGCATCGATCGATCAATAAACACATATATTATTTATTGACAATATGTGACATCATTAAAAAATAAAAATAAAGACTCAATTTTGGAATCATATACAAAATTCTGACACCTAAAATGCTCTCATTTATTTCATTTTTCTCCTTTAAAAAAAAAAAAAAACAACGTTTCATTCATTTTTGAAAGCTTAGCAAGTCAACAGAATACAAATGTCAGCTTATTGCGTTATCCAAGTTAACTGTCAATTCAGAATTGTCTGCCTTCTCATTGACATTTGACATTAGACACCTAGTTGATGTCACACGCCTCGCGACAACGACGACGACTCAATAAACTTGTTGTAAATAAATTTGCAGAAGGCTGACGAGGGTGTTGATTCGTTTGTTTTTAATTGCTGTCTCATTTGTTGCTCTGCTAGTTCATTATCAAGGGAGTAATTTGAGATGACCTTTCCCAGCTTAGCGGTAGTGGATGACCAATTACCCTAATGGTATGGCGATGGTAAGAAGGAGAGCGAATCGGTTTCATGAATCATGCATAAGTGTGTGCGAAGACTATTTATCAGGAGAAACAGTTGACTTTTTCTTTTCCAATATTTTTTTATGTATTTGATCATAGATACTTCTTGTCAACGTCCTCCTACATACAGCACGTGGTATTCCCAAATGATCAAACATCTGATACTGACCAGGCTAAACGTTGCTTAACTTCAGTGATCTAATAAAAACCAGTGTGTCAACGTGATTATATTCTTCCCTTCTGATTTCTAACGAAGATTATTAGCCACGTTTATTATATTGAAATTTAACCATCTTTACCTAGCAATATATCCAGATAGGAATATATATCTAAGAATGTTGTATAGTGGGGTTGTAAATATTTATGAGTGTGTCTATGATCGTCTAGTGTTCTCGTGTTCGTACATGTCAATATATTCACAGATACAGTTCAACATACATATAACATTTACAACAAAAATAGAAGTGATAACAGTTCTCTGGAGATTTACATCAGGCTAATAGAAGAAACATACCTGGTCCAACTTTCGTCTTGTTTGCCGGAAAGCAACAAAAAAGATTCATCCCAATGAATCAACAAATCTCAGGTTGTGTTTTCAGCAACTTTATTACAGCTATTTCCCCCACTAGAAAGCTGAACGCTGGTTTTACGTTCCTTACATTTGATAGGTGTTGGACCCCTCGCTTCCCCGGGTACTTTGAGCCATTATGACCTGTTGGCTCGACTGTCTGTCCCCTTCAAGCTATAAGCAGTAACTGACTAAAACCTTACATATACAAAAACATCTCCCTTTTAATGACGTAATCAACATGTATCACTCCTGACTATCAGCTGATGCCTGTCACGTGTACTTGTTTATCTCTGTGTGTGTTAGTTATGAAGACAAACATCCCTTTTCATTTTTAACGTAAATGTTTTTTATCCTAAAATATACTTTTCACTTTGATACATTCTTTCTATCATTCTATTTTACAACATCAATAACGATCATAATAATAATCATTCAGCCTGTACCAACATAAATAGTTCATCCGCCACAACCAAGAAAACCATCTGATCATTCTAGTGATAATGGATGACATGCGCTGAGAGTTTTGTTTAAAGTGAAGCTGCCTCATTCTATCGCCACAACCAGGTTGATCCAGCGGCAGGACAGAGTCGAAACAAGTGGAGGTAAAGTGGGATCTATTGGCAGGACAGGGTTGAGATGCAAGAGCTGTCGGAGTGTCGAACCTTCAACGTACAGCACCGGATATATCCAAATGATCAAACATATATTACTGACCAGGCTCATCGTTGCTTAACTTCAATAATTTTATGTCAACATAAATAGTTGATTCATTTTGTATACGTTACAATCATGTTGACACACCGGTTCTAGTTAGATCACCAAAGTTAAGCAACACTGAGCCTGGCTATTCCCAGATGGATGACCATTTGGGAAGATGAGGCTCTGTATGTACCGTGAGGTAGGATACCTGGTTGAGAAACTGGTGCAGTCTATCCTTCCCTCGAGGGTGGATGGGACTCTCTTAAGCCATGGTAGGCACCCCATCTAGTGATGGCATCACAATAAAAAACATCCTTAATCATCCTGGTGGAGCATCAAATATTCAGCTACTGACAAGATTTGAATTACACAACAAACTCATATAGTGAGTTCAATCTCGGTTACGGATGCGCTGGAGTGTGTCAACGTGGTTATGTTGTATTGGAAACATTTAAAAAATGAATATCAGTACAAACACTGTGGAAGCATAACTTTTTCTCCGTCACTTTTGACAAAGAGTGCACACTCATTTGATGGTGTGGGGGCACATATAATAAATGACGGAAAAAAGTTATGCTTTGCCAGTGTTTGCATTTTTAATATAAAATAATGTCCCAATCAGCGAAGTCAACAGCAAAAGGAATAAGAATGTAAAGAAACGCCTACAATTAAAATTGTTTTAAAGAAGAAGAAAGAAAAAAATCAATCCGCACAGAAATAAGAAAGCCAAAATTTCCATGAGCAAATTTTCTTCCCAAGACTCTCCCTCTATGGAACACCATACCCGGAGGCTGCTTTCCAGCTGATTATAAGATGGTCGGTTTCAAGTATAATGTAAATAAGTTTTTGCTAAGCCATACTCTTAAATAATTAAACCCTACACAAGTTCTCTCATTAACAATCATCACAGTGTTTCTTACCGTTAAGCAGACACTCATTAACATTTATCCTTGGGTGGCCATTGGCCCTTGGTAAGTGGTAATCCCACCCTGGCAAAAAAACCCCAAACATTTAATTATGGAAATAGAATAAAACATCAGAAGAGCGTGTGACTTGCTATTTGCTTTCTCTCTTCCCTTTAACATTTGAAATGATTTCGTTTGGCAGTTATTTTTACTCGCTATCATTTGCAAGATGGGATGGATATTTATAGAGATAAAAATAAATGCACATTTTTCTTTAGTATTGATGTGAGAATACTTAAGAAACTTGTAAAATTATAGTGCGTTTTTGTTTTCACAATAATACAATGGTGCAGTGTTATCAGTGTAGCCTTGGGAAACATCAATTCAATTTAATTCTCACCACAAAATAATTTATGAGATCTTACATATTTTGAATTTTAAGATTACATTTTATTTAACGAAAATACATATAAATCAACATTATGACATTTCATTTTTTTATAGGATTTTATTTGTCGAGTTTTCCTTGACTGCCAAAATATCAGGAAAACTGTCCTTCAGAATACATAGAACCTTAAGGTGACATTTTCCTTCAGGAGACACAGTATCCGAAGGAGATGCTGTTCTGCAAGTATAGAACCTTAAGTGGACACTGTTCTTCTGAAAGCACAGAACTTTAAGGGAACACTGACTTTATTAGCCGCACAACTTCGGAGACACTGTCTTCTGCAAACAAAGAATCACAAGAGGAACACTGAGCTTTAGCATGCCCAAAACCTTAAGGAAATTCAGCTCAGAACCGCAAAATGAGGAACTTACTTTTCCACAAGTTTAGACTCTCAAGGAGACTATGATTTTGTAGGCACAGACTTCAAAGGGAAATTATCCTTCAGTAGGCACAGAACCTCAAGGGTACACTGTCATTTAGCAGGTGCCGAATCTTATATTTCAGCATGTGCAGAATCTGAAATCACAGAACCGTTGTTCCACAGGCACGAACACACAATGTGAATTAATCGAGGTAAAGAAAAACTACAAAATAATTACATCTATTGGCAGTCTTAGTGTTGATACCTGCAAATATCTTACTAGACACATGAAATCTGGATGTCTAGATTGTTGCAACACAAACACAGTGAGAAACAGAAGTTAAAAAATATACAAACCTTAAGTAGATACTGACTCAGACACTGCCTTTCACCATGCACAGAACCATATGGGAACATAATTGTTCTGCAGGCATAGAGGCTCAAAATGAGGCTCTTCTTCAGCAAGTACAAGACTTGAATCAGACATTTTCCTTCAGCAGGTACAGAGCCATAAGAGAACAATGTTGTTTTGCAGGTAAATTGAACACTGGTCTTCTTCAGGCACAAAGGCTCAAAATGAGATTATCTTCTAGGAGGTAGAGAACTTCATGATTATACTGTCCTTAAGAAGACGTCTAACCATAAGGAAACTATCCTTCCGTAATCATATAATGCTAAAATACTGTCCCTATTCAAATGCAGATCCTCATAACCTTAAGCTGACATTGGTTTTCAAAAGGAACAGAACCACAATTAGTAAGCACCTATAGCAGATAGCAACTTCAATGAAATTATTAAAGTTATGGCAACAAGAAAGAAAATTTTAAATCAAAAATGAATTACAATATGAAGTTTAAAAAGGACCCCCATAAAGGTTTTGTGAAAAAACAAATATTAACAGCAAAGCCTTTTTAATTAAAAAAGAAAAGCATCCCTAAGATTTTCTGAAACCAAAAATAAAAACACATTAAATTGAAAAAGAGAAAAATTAATTTTTTACAATTATTTTTATATTCTCTTCATAAAAAATATTTACTTGCAAGTTTTCTCCTTGTAAGAAAAAAGGTTATTCAAAACTTTTCTTGAAGAAAAAACATTTCATATACATTTCTCGAATAAAGGATACTTTTTGTGAAAGGAAAAAAAATTTCTTTCGCAGTTGTTTTCATGTTTTCATTGTAAAATAAATGATTTATTTGAAAACTTTTCTTGAAAAAACGTTTTTTTGATATACTTTCCTTGAAAATACATCATTTTATTCATATAATTACACTTATGGTAACTATTTTCTTGTTTTACAATTTTATTTCTCAGTGTTTTGATTTTACGGTCTTTGGCATTCTTTGCGTCAGCTTTTTCCCGTTGCTAACATAACTATACCAGAAGATGCCGATGCAAAATTGGGTCAGGTTTTGGATAAATACCATATTTAAAAGTGATCTTTTTTTTTTTCAAAATATCCAAATCCATATTCATTTGAAATACTTTTTTTTCTTCTTTGAAAGAAAAGTTAATTCATATTTTGGCCATAACTTGGTTTCAATATGAAAACATATCCTTATCTCAAAAATAGTTTAACATTTAAGCATGCAGTTTTCTGAATTTATGTTAAAACCCACAAATAATGATATCAACTTTTATCTCAACTGGGATTTAAAAGGTTTAAGTATGCATACTGCATTTGACCTATGAAAAGAGACACATTATAATCGTAATCGAATTTGGAAAGTGCAAGAAGAATGAAGAAGCCGGAAATTCAAGAATTGTTTACAATGATCCGTATGTTTCATATGTTTACTTCCAGACCTCTGGTTCTATTAATATCCTTAGGAAAACCCTTGATCTTTGAAACTCCTAGTTTGGGGCCAGGATTGAGGGAAAGTCCTCTGAAAATGTGGAACTGCTGAAATCTTGAACTTTGCTGGATAAAATATAAAACAGCAGCAGGAGGTGAGGCCCCCATTTGGAATGTGTGGTACCTGCCATTATTTTGCATTATTTCCAGGTCCATTCTGACTCGGAGCAATAATGTCCGTCAGTGCCCCGTCTATGGAGTTAAACTAAATATATCAACTAATTATTTACTTACACATGAAATAGCAAAAAGCAAATAATTCTAGAAACATTTCATACATCTTTCTTACAGAAGAGACGGAGTGAGTCTATCTCTGTATTATCGTTACTTTCATGGGAGATGCTTAACTTAGTTTCTATCTATGCTCCTCCGTATAGTACATTCGCAGTAGATACTCTTCTAGCTACCACAACTGCTAATAATGGTTCTTATTATGTATCTTTGCATAAAACTAAATGTAAATCCCAAGACCAAAGATTTCTTCCTAGAATTACTCCTTTGTGGAACACAATACCGTGGGGATGCTTCCCAGTCGACTTATATATATGGTCGAGTTCAAGTATAATGAAAACAAGTTCCTGTTGAGTCTTCGCCTTAAGTAAACAAACACTATCCAAGTTCTTTCACGTGTAGAGGTAATAGATTCAATATTCCTACATCGAAAAGCACCAAAGAATAAAAAAAGTATATAGATATAGAAATCATTTTTGAAACTCAATTCCATAAACAGTAGTCACCGTTTTCTCTACACAAATAAACATATTAACAACTCATCTCTGGATGGATTTATATTAGTCCCATTTGTAGGAATTCGCCATCTATAAAAAAACAAAAAAACTGAAAAATAAATATACAAAGACGGTGTTATGTACAGTTTATACACAATACAAAACACATTTTATTATCATCATCATCAACACCAACACTACCACCATCATCGTTTTAATGTTCATTATACATGCTGGCATGCTTTGGACGGCTTTCAGAAATTGACTTACAAAAAAAACTATTTCTGGCTGGGACTTTGTTTATCCCTCTTTCCCTCAGGTCCATTTTTATTACCTCTACCCATGTTTTCTTTAATCTTCATTTCTTAACTAAACCTTCTATCACAATTGTCCTGCATATATTAACTCCCGTGCCTCTTTCCAATGTGGCCATACAATCAAAGCTTTTCCTTTTGCACACACTTCCCTTTACAGTTTAGATTTAATTTTTCTTTTAAACACATCACAACTGAACTTGTCTTATATTTTACAGATCCGTTGTGTTATTCTCATACTACGTCTCTCCATGCAACACATGTCCTCACCCCTCACTGGCAAGATTTCGCTTACACACATATCTGATAGACTTTTTGTAATGACAAATTTTTTGTAATGACTTTTTGTAATGACAAAAGTTCCTAATTTTTGCAATCACATTGACACCTACCCCACCCTATGATCCAGGGACATGGCACTAGGATACAACTATTTGTAAACAAATCCAAAAAATCAGAGAATTATACAGTTTTAATTAAATATCGGACGATTTTGTATAATACTTAAAGTGTGTTCACTAATGGGTAGAGAGTGTTCAATTCTCAGTTGAGTTATAGCTAAAACTCAAAAAATCGTTCTTGATACCTCCTCTACTCAGCGTTATAAGGTAATAAGGACCTAGGCTAAGTAGAATGGTCGAGAGAAAGAAGTGACGCCCTCCCCCACATCTATTATGTGGTAGCTACTGAAAAGGAGGTCTTCAGACCGAAATGAATTATGTTATCCATGTATTTATTTATATTAAAATGTTCAGAAGTGACTTGTAAAGTATGAACCAGGATGATGCTATTAGTGACACTGGCTTTCCAGTTTCTTTCTTGAAAAAATCTGGTACTTACAGGAGAAGCCACATGAAGGCTGCCAACATCCTTAATGGAAAATGGTGCAGTGGAAAAAAAGTGATTCGAAATTGATACACTCAGATCATGAGTGCTCTATGTTATCTGCTCAAAAAGAAATCAGACGAGGTGCCTTAAATAAGTTTCCAGACTTTTTGCACAGACATTTAAACTTGTCATAAATTCTTGAAAATTCAATATGTTATTGCTATACATCTTACGAGATGACTGACTAATTTTTATAATGTCAGGTTCAAATTAACAGCTACAACAAGAATTGGAATACACCCTACTAAAGCCTGATTGTCACAGCTGGTGAATTTCAAAAATGTAATTTGGATGTGAGGACACTTTAGAAGAACGATATACAATAAAATTCTGTTTTAAACTAAAGGGAAAAATGCCACAGAAGCGTATGGAATGTTCAGATTGCTTTTGGGGCCATTTTGCAAGAACCGAGCATCAATTTTTGAGTGGCATATAAGATTTAAAAAAAAATGGGAATGTGTGAGGGCTGATGAAATGTGTGAGAGGAGTAAGAGAGTCAGAACACCAGAGTTGATTGATCAAATAAAGAATTTCATGGAGAAGGACCATCGTGTGTTTATAGATAATAAGTGCACTGTTTGATGTGGGTGTGGGAACAGTACGCACAATTATTCACGAGGAACTGAATATGCAGAAGATTTGCACAAAGTTTGCTGAGAGAGGATCATACTATTTGACTAAGACGGGCATCAAGACAGTTCCTCACCTTGTCTATAGTCCAGACCTTTCTCCCTATAACTTTTGGTTATTCCCTAAGCTCAAGGAAAAACTTAGAGGCTGTCCAGAGACAATTGAAGAGATGAAAGAGACTGTAACACAGGTCAATGACACACTCACACAAGAGAACTTTCATGGGGCCTTCCAGAAGTTGTTGGAATGGTGCAATAAATGTATTGCAGCCGGAGGAGATTACTTCAAAGGGGACTATAATTTCATGTGTATACTATCAATAAAAGTGCCCATACTAAAAAAATCTGGAAATTTAAGGCATCTAGTCTAAAATATAAATCTCACCTGTCTGTTTAAACTTATGTATGTATGTATGTATGTATGTATGTATGTATGTATGTATGTATGTGTGTGTATGTATGTATGTATGTATGTATGTATGTAGAATTCAAAACAAGACATTTCAAAGGGCGAATGAACCCTTTTTCGGGGTCAACAGCCAACTAGCACTGTGTGTGTTTGTGTGTATGTATGTGTGTGCTGGGGTGGAGAGGGCTCCCGTAAATCGTGGGGTAGGCAACCTTTCTAGGAGAAGCAAATCTCTGATATAAAAATCCATAAAGCAGGAGACCAGTACCCGCATTTAGCTAGTCTGCAGTTTAACTTGTTGCTGTCTATCTTGCTCTTGCTTGTTGCTCGATCTCAACAAGAGAGAGACTTAGCTGTGGTACAAAGCAAAGACTCTGTAACATCATCTGTGTATAGATACTCCCTCGGACATTTGTCTATAAAAATCGTCCTGTGGCGATGGAAGTCATTTTTGGGCTCATGGACTTTAAATGTCTGAGGGAGTGGCACTCGTCTGACAAGACGTTGCAATTATCATGTATGTATGTACATATGTATGTATGTCTTGCAAAAAAACTTTCGACAGAAGCGACGGATCCTGATAAGATCGGTACCATTTTGAAACTCGACATCTCAGACGACAAATATCGAAAAATTGACCAAAAGCATTAATCTCTTCACCCTAAACTCGGCCGTTTTGTACAAGGAGGGGTGGATATTTTGGCCGACAATTTGGCAATCATCGTCGCCATCGGATTGACTTTGGTTAATTACAACACTCTTGATTTCTGTTCACGTCATGGAGACATTGGCTAACACGTTAGATTTTGTTTCACTTTCTTTTCCGCCATCACGTCAGGAGTTCGATCCTGCCTACTACCACTTCTTTTTTAACATCTCTCTTCACCCTGGCTGCCTACTCTTTTTTCGATTCCCTCCCCACGCTACTACTGTTGTTTTTTTAACACATCTCTTCACATTCACGCCTGCCTACTACCACTCTTTTTTAGCTCAACACACACCTCCAAACACCCGGGCAACGCTGGGCACCCAGGCTAGTATATTATATATACAACGCAAGTTTTCAAATTTAACATAACAATAATTCCCAAAAGACCGGAAATTAGACCAGAATATATGTTTGGATCGGATAAACGTGTGTACAATGACGTTGTTATTGTTTTTTTTTTTGTTTGTTTTTTTTTTTTAATTTTTCTTTTATCTGTCTTACTGTAATTAGTGACAGTAAAAGTTTCTCTGGAAGCATTTTATGAAGAAATTTAATTTAATATGTCCACCAATCTCAAGCTCTGTCCCATCGCTGCAATACCAGAGTTTTTATAAGTATTGCAATGGAGTGTGCTCTGACTAACTTGCTGCTTTAGCACCGCCTCAATATAAATACACTCGACCAACTCGTCAATCAGCTTAATCCCATTCATTCATCGTGGAATTCCCCAAATGACAGGAAACTTCTGTTTTAATAACTTCTTTCCTTGGATTTTCTTCTCTGTTCCATGTTTCTCTAACTGCATCAACATGAAGAAATTTTAATACAGTATGAACGAGAATCTCCCTGAAGAACTCCTTACTTAGGATGCCCCCTATAAATTTGGATTTTAATTGATGTTTTTTTAAAAATGTAAAAAATAATTTAAAAAAAAAAAGACATTCTGTGTGTGGCTGAAATCATTACTCTCACCTGTATCCTTTGCAGGTGGCATTCGCCGTGGTTAGGGGGTTCGACGGTAGGTAGCGTCGATTCTACATGAAAGCAATAAGTCTAAACGTATCACAGGAAAGAATATATCATTAGAACAATTCTCAGATCTCTATAACTAACGGAGATGGAAATATCTGTTGCTACGGTTTCCGTTAGGGTAGAATTGTCCTCAAGAGCAAAATAAACCGCGTAAATGATCAGCCTCCGATGGAAGTGGATGTTGTTTCTTTCTAATTAATTTAGCAGCAAATTGATAAAAAGAAGATTGTAACATACTTCAAAGGACTTTGAATCATTCACCTGCGAAAGGGATGGACATTTTGAATTGCACCCACTTTCACCAATAAACAAAGAGATTCTATTGACGATCGATTGTGGCGTTGTCCGTTTCATAGATTTACTGATGAATTTCTTTTTATGTTCAACTCACCAGCAACAAACTTTTAAGAATCAGTAGTGTAATAGATACAGTTACAGACTACAGTATCGGCGATTCTGTGTTCAAATTCTATTGGCTCTCTTTTGTTCATTTATGGGTTATGTTAGTGACACGGATTGGCAATTAGTGCCCAAGTCCTGTCAGATTAATAGAACCATTTTCGCTTTGGATGCTGACAACCTTTTTTAATATTATAATATATGAACAGACAACATCTTTAATATAAAGAGCATTTGTGTGTGTGTATGTTTGTATGTCCAGATGACAGCAAAAAAACAAAAAAAAACAAAAGCAAAAACGATCAAACAACTACTAATAAAGTTGGTATTTGGTTGATTGGGGGTTCCTCCTGGATGAATAATATCTAAAATTTAGAAAAATAATAATTCATCCTTTTAGCCTAAACATGTCGTTTTTCGGTTTTCGGGGCGGGGGGTTAATTTTTCAAACCAGATTCTGTTCTAACTAAAAGGAAGTAACTCTATTTTGGTTTTTGGTTTTTTAATCAAGGAGTTAAATCCTTTATGCTTACTCCTTACTTGAGGACTCTATCAAAACAAGTTATCTGTGCATATGTATATATCCAGAAAGAGAAATATGCTGGAAAAATAAGAAAGATGACGTTGAGAGGAGAAAAGATCGAAAGATAGAGAAGTGTTAATAGAAATGTTATAATTTTGCCGCAGACAAGGGCAGGTAATTCTGCTAATACAAATATGAAAAAGAGTTTATTACAGTATGAAAATGGTTTATTACTGACAGTGAAAACTATAATTAGTAACTGGGTTTAATGTATATGTTGAACGGCCCGGTTGTACTGGTACTACAGTAATATTCTTCAAGACTGGCACAGGAGTCCCCAAAGTTTTCGGATGGAGGGGAGAGCATATTGCTATCTTTTTTAGAGATAGGCAGGCTGAAATTGAAACAAAATATGATCTGCACGTGTTTTATACTGTTTTCCCATAAGTATTGCTTTTTAGTGAAACTGGTTCTCCAGAACTTTATTCTTTTAATCATTTTCCGAACAAAAAGAAAAACCACACAATGTTTTCACACATTTCCATTTTTTAGGTTTTTCCTGATTGCTTTTATGTTTCCCATAAGAGCTCTGCGGGTTGGATTAAAGACGTTCTTGGGTTAGATTTGGCCTGCAGGCTGTAGTTTGGAGACTCCTGAACTAGCATCGACGTCATTGAGATTCTCCTCAGAATAGTTCTTTATACAGGGGAAGCATTTTCAGCACTTTCAATATAGCAACGACTTTCACATGGCTCTTCCTGTGAGTATCTGATTTTGAAACAGCAATGCCAATAAAACAATATCAAGCAGGTAAAAAGTCATAGCGAAGAGTTAGACACAAGATCAGTTTTTAATGTGGGGAAACTACAGTTCTACTTGTAGTTGCATTAGTAGAAGAATTAGTATTGCATTTTTACCCACTTATGATATACTCGCCATGCCTAGGGTGCTTCATAACAAAGTAAGCTCAATTCTGCCGAATAGTTGAGAGCTTATAAGTTACCGACAAACAGATAACTAGACAGACCAAAAATACTCAATTAAAATAGTCTACCAGCTATGCTCACCTGGCGTTGCCCACAATTTTTTTCCTTTCATTTTTGTTTCACCATGTTGTTGGGAAATGACGGTGGCCAAGTAGTTAACGACAAAGACTGACGATCAGGATGATCCAAGTTCGAATCCAGTTTGTTCCACAAAATCACTTTCACTTCAGCTGTTGGCAACATTTCATGTGATCCTTTTTGTAAGTACCTGATCTTTCTAGAAAGATGTCAGGCAAACCAATGCCAAATATAGAATATTTGGATTAATACAATTTCATGATGTCTATTTCTTTTAAATTTTTTCTATGCCATTTCTTGTTTACCAAACTATATCTTTTAAATAGGGTTTGGGGGTAATTTATAAACATTGCGGCCATGGAGAACGACACAAAAATCTGTTTGAACATTAAAAGTAGTCGTATGCTCTGGCTTTCGTTATGTATTACTAAATCAGGAATCATTTCCATTAAAAATCCAGTTAGTATTATGCATGTAAAATTAAGAAAAACACATGTGAAAAATATGAACGTTATGCAAAATAATCCGAAGCCAAACAAAATGGCTACTGAATTTACACTGATGTTGTGTTTATCTCACAATGGAATTTAAATGTTTACTCGAAATTATTCTTCATTTAATAATATAAATTAATAATAATATAAATTAATAATAATACAAATTAATAATAATATAAATTAGTAATAATACAATTTAATAATAATATAAATTAATAATTATATAAATTAATAATAATATAAATTAATAATAATATAAATTAATAATAATATAAATTAGTAATAATATAAATTAATAATAATATAAATTAATAATAAAATAAATTAATAATAATATAAATTAGTAATAATATAAATAAATAATAATATAAATTAATAATAATATAAATTAGTAATATAAATTAATCATAATATAAATTAATAATAATCTAAATAATTAATAATATGAATTAATAGTAATATAAATTAATAATAATATAAATTAATAATAATATAAATTAATAATAATATAAATTAATAATAATACAAATTAATAATAATATAAATTAATACTAATATAAATTAGTAATAATATAAATTAATAATAATATAAATTAATAATAATATAAATTGATAATAATATAAATTAGTGATAATATAAATTAATAATAATATAAATTAGTAATAATATAAATTAATAAAAATATACATTAATAATAATATAAATTAATAATAATATAATTAGTAATAATATAAATTAATAATAATATGAATTAATAATAATATAAATTAATAATAATATAAATTAGTAATAATATAAATTAATAATAATATACATTAATAATAATACACTTTAATAATAATATAAATTAATAATAATAATATACTTTAATAATAATATAAATTAATAATAATATAGATTAGTAGTAATATAAATCAATAATAATATAATTATTAATAATAAACATTAATAATAATATAAATTATAAAAATATAAATTAATAATAGTATAAATTAATAATAATATAAATTAATAATAATATACATTAATAATAATATACATTAATGATAATATAAATTAATAATACTATAAATAAGTAATAATATACATCAATAAAAATATAATTAATAATAATATAAATTAATAATAATATAAATTTAAAATAATATAAATCAATATTAATATAATTAATCGTAATGTACATTAATAATATTATAAATTAATAATAATATAAATTAATAATAATATAAATTAATAATAATATAAATTAGTAATAATCTACATTAATAATAATATAAATTAGTAATAATATAAATTAATAATAATATACATTAATAATAATATAAATTAATAATAATATAATTAGTAATAATATAAATTAATAATAATATAAATTAGTAATAATATAAATTAATAAAAATATAAATTAATAATAGTATAAATTAATAATAATATAAATTAATAATAATATACATTAATAATAATATACATTAATGATAATATTAATTAATAATACTATAAATTAGTAATAATATACATCAATAAAAATATAATTAATAATAATATAAATTAATAATAATATAAATTAAAAATAACATAAATCAATAATAATATAATTAATCGTAATGTAAATTATAATATTATAAATTAATAATAATATAAATTAATAATAATATAAATTAATAATAATATAAATTAGTAATAATCTACATTAATAATAATATAAATTAGTAATAATATAAATTAATAATAATATACATTAATAATAATATAAATTAATAATAGTATAATTAGTAATAATATAAATTAATAATAATATAAATTAGTAATAATATAAATTAATAATAATATAAATTAGTAATAATATAAATTAATAATAATATAAATTAATAATAATAATATACTTTAATAATAATATAAATTAATAATAATATAAATTAGTAATAATATAAATCAATAATAATATACATTAATAATAATAAAAATTAATAATAATATAAATTAATTATAATATAAATTAATAATTGTATAAATTAATAATAATATAAATTAATAATAATATACATTAATAATAATATACATTAATGATAATATAAATTAATAATCATATAAATAAGTAATAATATAAATCAATAATAATATAATTAATAATAATATAAATTAATAATAATATAAATTAATAATAATATAAATCAATAATATTATAATTAATAATAATGTAAATTAATAATAATATAAATTAATAATAATATATATTATTATAATATAAATTAATAATAATATAAATTAGTAATAATATAAATTAGTAATAATATAAATTAATAATAATATAAATTAGTAATAATATAAATCTATAATAATATAAATAAATAATAATATAAATTAGTAATAATATTAATTAATAATAATATAAATTAATAATAATATAAATTAGTAATAATATAAATTAATAATAATATAAATTAATAATAATATAAATTAGTTATAATATAAATTAATAATAATATAAATTAGTAATAATATAAATTAATAATAATATAATTTATAATAATATAATTAATAATAATATAAATTAATAATAATATAAATTAATAATAGTATAAATTAGTAATAATATAAATGTATAATAATATAATTAATAATAATATAAATTAATAATAGTATAAATTAGTAATAATATAAATTAATAATAATATAAATTAATAAAATAATATTTAATGAAAACAACAGCATAACACTACTTGAAGAGTCTAAACAGATTTTTTTCGTGTTCTTTCAGAATAGTGATTTTTATGAATTGCCGTACTCAACTAAATAAAAAAAAATAACTAAATCGTCAAAATCAACTAAGAACATCAACTACAATCATGATATCAATAAATTATTAATTGAACTAAACTGTTCTTAAACTATAAGTAAATTAAGGGTGTGATTTCCATAGAAACGTTGATTTAATTTCTCCAACTTTACGTTTCAAAATACAACCGCTGAGATACAACGTGCGGCTCTGTACAAACAGAATTCCCTTTTTTTCTCCAACTTTGCAACATGGCAAGAAAGAAAAAAAAAAAAGAAAAAAAAGAGAGAAAACAAACCCTGAAGATGGAGTTTAGCTCTGAAATATATTTATGTTATAAATTTCAAACAAGTAAAATATTTGTTTATTTTACTAATATTACGTTGTGACTTGGCTTTCAAGCGCACTTGATGCGTATTTTATTTCATAAGTAACTTTGTTTAGGTGATCTTATAACAATCACTATTTACAAAATTAATCGATGCAAATAGCTTCCGAAATTATCAATCTTTTAATGCATGACGATTTGCTAAGAATTTTGAAGCCAGAAATAACTCGACAGTTTAATACTTCCAAATTCCTTTCAAGATGTAACGTTGTCCGCGGATCAAACGTTACGTGCAGTTTCAATTGCAAACGAAACCAAGACAAAAAATAGGAAATAACTAAACTTTTAGTAGCAACATTTATTTACTTATTGGCCTCCATGTCTCTTACGAGATCTCATTCGTGATCGTTATCTTTTTTTTTCCATAGTCCTTTTTCCCCTGCCGGTGAAGTCACTTCGCATACATTTACATCCGTGCATCTGCCTATGTCACAAAAATTCGAATGGTCACGAACTTATTTATTCTATTTTCAACTATCAACATTAAAATTCATACCATAATAAGTGAAATGCGTTTTGGTGGATTTAATTTCGTAGTTAAATAATATTTTTAAATAGGATTTTTAAAAAGTTAGTTTTAGTAGTACTTTATGATATTGCCTTTTTTATTTCAGCAAATGTAAAATAAAATTATAAGTCACATAGAGGCGAGAAACACATACGTACATAGAGATACGAGAAGTGGTCACACAATTTTATTAATACAAAGATTATACTGTGTGCATTATAATATTTAGTTGCAGTAAGCAATGGATAGTCTACTAACTCAATGTCTCCTGCTGCAGCGTGTCTTCAAATTAATGAGCACCTGCTCATATGCAAATGAGACGATTACAGTTTCAATATATGTTGATGAATCAGAACTAAAAACTTTAGGAATTTGTTTATTTTTATATATTTTTTCTGTTTTTTTAATTTTTTTGTGTGTATTTTTGTTTTATCTTTTCTTAGGCTTATAAAGAGAGAGAGAGAGAGAGAGAGAGAGAGAGAGAGAGAGAGAGAAAGAGGGGAGGGGTGATGATGGGCTGGTTCATTTTCTTTTATAAATTATAGTTCGTCATTGGCTATCCAAGAAACAGAAGACAATGTCCTGTAATGACAAAAAATCAGTTGGTTTGGCCACTAAAGTATACTTAAATCACCGACACATTGTCTTCTTGTCTCACATTCAAACGGACATTACCAAGCATTTTACTTTTCGTTTGTTGTTATTATTATTATCATTATCTTTTTCTGTTCTCCCATATTTTTTTTCTGTTCTCCCATATTTTTTTCATGCCACCCTTTCATCTCCGTTTCTTACCCCTTCCTTCTTTTTTCACTATTCTTATTTCTTAACAACTTCCCCAACACCATTTTTATTTTTATTTATTTATTTATTTATTGATTATAGGACAAAAGAAAATTCTTCAGTTCTTTCTCTCTCTCTCTCTCTCTCTCTCTCTCTCTCTCTCTCTCTCTCTCTCTCTCTCTCTCTCTCTCTCCGGTGAGATAATGGACCGTAGTCAGCACTACTCATCGATGCCATCACTCATCTGCCGAAATTTTGGTGTGTTCTCTTTGAAAAGGTGGCTCTGATTTTTTTTTCTATGCGCACCTCCGTTTCGAAAGATATAATCACTCATTTACGCGTTTGATTCGTTTTATTCTTATTTATTTTTTGTTTGTTTTGTTTGCAAATTGTTTCTTTGTTTCATTGGGACTTGTTTTTACGTTCAACATAACGGAGCTTTATTTCTTTGTTCAATGTCTTTTTATTTGTTTGTTATTTGTTTGTTTTCTGTTTTCTGTTTTATTATTATTATTATTATTATTATTATTTATTTATTTATTTATTTATTTATTTAATTGTTTGTTTGTTCATTGATTTTTTTAAAAATAAAAATCGTCCCAGACAAGTCAGGAAGCTATTTGATACAATGAACTAAAAAATACCACTCCAAAGTAAAAAAAAAAAAAAAATAGCCATCGATAAGTGTTATATGGATAAATTTCGATTCAGGAAAGAGCAGTTCTTTCTCATTCGTCAGAAACATCGCTCATGAAATATCAGGACTATATGACAAAATAAAGGAACCGAGAGTTACGATGCTGCCAAAAGCAAATCCAAGGTTCATTGTCTACTATCCTTAAATTATTATTATTATTATTATTATTATTATTATTATTATTATTATTATTAGGAAAAAACTTCAATTCTGATCTAAACAGAAATATTCATTTCGAACGCGCCTCTGTCTTATCAAAGAACTTACTGCTGATTTTATGCGCTGGGTCCTTCTGCCCGTGTAGTGATAAAACTTCTTAAATGCACTGGCGATGTTAGTCTGCATAAGGATGTTAGCTTTGGTCAAAATTGGACTGTTTCTTCTTTAATTGGATTTTTTCGATATATATTCTCACACAAAAAAAAAAACTATCTAAGAACACTCCAAGACCCACAAAGTTCATTTGCGTAAATTAAAAAGAAAATCGACACAGCCGTTTTGGGGTCGGTAGAGCATGAACTCACACACACACACACACAGACAGACATACACACACACAGACAGACACACACACAGACAGACACACACACAGACACACAAACACACACACACACACAAACACACACACACACAGGTGCAGGCACACAAATAAGGTGCTTTTTATATATAAGTAGAGATGTAAGAATATTAAAAAATATAAAAATAAGTCTAAGGTGTTTTATAAAAATATCGTTAAGATAAATAGACAAAAAACTTTCTCATTATTAATTTATATTATTATTATTATTATTATTATTATTATTATTATTATTATTATTATTTAATACTCAGTTCTCAAACAGGTCATCATTAGTAATTTGTTATAGCAACTGCCATTTATCATTGGTTTCTCGTTGAAACGACCATGGATTTTCTTTGGGATTTGGGTGGCAATAAGCCAACCCAAGATTCCTGCACTCTTCATAGTTTTTCACTGGGGGTCTGGTTAGTGCTCTGATTTCTCAGTTTTTCTATCCTGCTTGACCCTTCATGATTATTTTGTGTGACATTAGCCGAAGCTGGTGATATCCCTTTGTTTTTTAAGATGGGAGGAAAGTTTAGGATATTTCTTACAGTTTCATTTCCCTGGGCTTCATGTGGTTGGGTTCTCTCTATGGTTTTGATTGATTTCTGTTGTAACTTTGGTGAGACAGGTTAGCTGTTGCAGTTTATATCAATTAGTTTCCATATTCAAGAATTTTCGTTAAGATTTCAGCTGTTTCAATCATTGCCGTCTGTTGTATGGTCTCAGTCTTCCCATTTGATTCCAATTTTTCCCAGTCTTCATTCCAGGCACTGTTTCTCATCTTCATATGCTTATTACTATAATATTGACTTTTTTTTTTTCATATCCTATATTCCTTTTGATCTGTCAAGTTCTGTGTATTTGCTTAATTTTTGTGTCTCCTTGATTTTCACTCTATAAATTGCTGGGATGATAAAATCTATCCTGCATGAGTTTTCCTTCTTATTTACTATTATGATATTCGCTCACCTTGCTTGTTTACTATTATGACATACAGTCTCCTTGCTTAGAGTAATTTATCTATTTGTACCTCCATGTCTAAGAGGATTTTGATATATTATTTTTCTAGTACTCCTTCGGATTTATGCCTTTATTATTTTCTGCACGCTCCACATGTAGATATCTGCATACTTCCGTCTGTTCTGACATTCTTTTAGATGCTAGTTTGTTGCATTCATTTATTATGTGATTTATCGTTTCGTCTCTTTGTCTGCAGAGTCTACATTTGCTATTTTCCTGGGTTTATTATTATTATTATTATTATTATTATTATTATTATTATTATTATTATTATTATTATCCACATTTTGTGTCTGTCTGTAAGTATTGCTGATTTTATACTAACAGGCGGATCATAACAAATGACCATAGGCTATCAGCATCTTCTTCTTTTCTCAGTCTTCCATCACTTTCTGTAGGATTCTGTTGGTTCCCAACAGGGCAGTCTTTTGAAGTACTCCAACATTGCAATAGATCCCAATTTTCTCAATCCATTTGTTAAATTCTTTTGTCACATTCCTCAAGGCTCTCATCATAACAGGTACAACTTCTACCGTCTTCATCTTCCACAATCTTTTTATCTCCCTTTTAAAGTCTTGGTACTTTTAAACCTTCTCCTTTTCTTTTTCCTCCACGTTCACATCAGCTGGCAATGCTGTATCAACGATTATTGCCTTGTGTTCCTTTTTTTTCGATCAAGATTAAATCTGGTCTCCTTGCTTCAGTCACATTATCACATTGGATATTCATATCCCACAATTATTTCATATTATCACTCTCCAACACTCCTTCTGGAACTTCTGCTCGAACCATTTTATACAGCATTCTTACCCTCTTTTCTTTCATATATCTCAATAGACCTTTTTCTCAATATTGTCATGGCGTCTCTTGTATTCCTTTTGAGCTAACTTCTCACAACTTCTGACGAGGTGTTATACATTCTAACCTTTCTGTCCACACAGTCAACATTAGGAACTTTCAGTCGTTTCATCAATGTGATGCTTCACATACATTTGTCCTCAGTGCTTGCTCCGACATGCCACATATTAGGGCTTCTGTCGCAACCTTCAAGTCACATTTTGACAACTATCGCCATGTTTTTCCATTGTCCACTGCCTCTGGTAGATCTCTACTGAATTGGCCATGCATTTTCTTCTCAATTCACTTGTCTTTAATTTTTTGTTCATTTAACGCCTTAAAATCTTTGCTTCTTCCTACAGGATGGAACGATAAAACTGTCGCCAAAAAAGACGACATGATTCCATTTCCGTTTGATACAACCGTTTTTTTTTCTTGCATGCCATTTACTAGTTGTACAAATCCCAAAAGCGATAGAAGCCTTCTATCCTGTCTGAAAGTGACACAAAGTTCAACGAGTGAGATCGGACATGTGCTGCTGTACAATTCATGCTCACTAACGATCCAAGTTATGACAAAGGACCATTACCAGCACCCCCCAAATGTATTGCTGGATTGCGACAAATAACAGGGACATTCCCAGAATGATGAAAACAAAGTTTTCGGCGAGGGTTATAGTCTGTGGCATAGTTTCAAGTAAGGACTACATCATGCCACAGCACATCTTCAAAGTGTACCTGAAGAACGTGGTGATCCCCTAGAATAATAAGGTGGCCGCTGGCAGACCCTGGGTGTGGTGAATGATAAAAGATGCGCATTTATTCCTTTATATATATATATATATATATATATATATATATATATATATATATATATATATATATATACTAGCATGGGTGACCGGCGTTGCTTGAGTGTTTGGAAATGTATGCTGAGTAAAAAAAAAAAAGAAATGGTTAATTGTTTTTAACGTTGACCCCTTTTATGACCTCTTAACATTTATTGTTTTGGGCTCAAATAAAATTATTGAGTTAGATCCATGTCCAAGGTACCTATATCTAAAATTTCAAGTGTTTAGACCCCAAATTGTCGGAGGAGTTTGGTAGAGCTCTCAAAGGTAGAATCGTTTAATTTTGCCCCCTTAACAGCCAAATTTCCGGCCGAAAACCGATCACATAGATTTTTCCAACTCTCAGTACCCTGTATATCAAATTTCGAGTCTGTAGATTCAAAATTAACAGAGTTATTGCGTAGGAAAATGTAGACAAACACACAGACACACAAACACTTTCACTTTTATAGAAATATATATATATATATATATATATATATATATATATATATATATATATATAGGTAGATAGATAAACTAATAGTTTAAACAAAAATATATACGTATAAATAAATATATATGGAAACATTTTTTTCTTTACTGTAAAGATTTTACGCAAATATTATGCAAGCATAAATCATGTAGAATACCTGCATGAATATAATTACACGTAATAGTTAACTCTAGATGATTATCCCATAAGAAAACCGAAAAAACTAATAAGGAATTAATTAAAATGAATGTTTAAAAATAATATCCAAATTAGCTAGATCTTTTGCTAGTAAATGTATTTCCACAACTCATATATAACAAAATTGTATTTTCTTTTTTAAATAAATAGAAAAAGGGTTTTTAATATGAATATCAATACCCACAAAAGAAAAACGAATTTATATATATATATATATATATATATATATATATATATATATATATATATATTAGCATGGGGGCCCGGCGTTGCCCGGGTGTTCGGATGTGCATGTTGAGCAAAAAAGAAAAAGTGGCAGTAGGAAGGCAGGCTCGAACCCGTACCACAAAGGAGGAAAAGAACGGGTTAAAACCTAACGTTTATGCTGTTACAACCACCGCCAAACCGGAAGCGACATTTTTAAAATTAAGGCTATACAATCTAAAGGAGAGGATAACTTTAAAAATATCGGCGAAAAAAGTGACCCCCCTATAGAAAAGTGCCTAGTTAAAGGTGGAGATATGCATGTTTTTAGCCAATTTTTCGATATTTGTTGTATGAAAGGTCGAACTTTAGAACGATACTGATCTTAGTAAAATCCGTGGCCTCTATTGAAAGTTTAAGGCAGACATGCAAACAGACATACATACATACATTTATATATTAGTAACTAAAAATTTTCGACCCAAACTGATGAAAAAGCTTGCCCTATCTCTGACTACCCTTTATGTAAAATTTCAAATATTTAGACCAGAAATTGTCTGAGTAATTTGGAAGAGACCGCAGAGGTCAATTTTTTTTTTAACTTTGACCCCTATTATAACCCCTTAAAATATATTGTTTTGGGCTCAAATCAAGTTATTAAGTTAGATCCATATCCAAGGAACCTATATATAAAATTTCAAGTGCGTAGACCCAAAATTGTCGGAAGAGTTTGGTAGAGTTCTCAAAGGTCAAATCGTTGAACTTTGACCCCTTAATCACCAAATTTCTGGCCAAAAACCGATCACATCGATTTTTCCAAATCTTAGTGCTCTGTATGTCAATTTTCGAGTCTGTATATATATATATATATATATATATATATATATATATATATATATATACAGTGATGATCATATTTATTGGCACGGTAAAATAAAAGTTAAATTTTGTCTAATAAATTCTAAAAAAGGGATTAAAATAAAGAAAATAACAAAGTATATTATGTATTTTTAACTGGCCTTTCCGATGCAGCAATCGGATTTTAGAAAAAATAAATAACAAAGGAACAACAAACATAATTGCAAAAAACCCTTGTTCAAAATTATTGGCACGATTTATTTAATAATCAATTGTATAGCCTTTGGCCTTGATTACCTTTCTCAGTCGCTTTTCATAGTTTACAACCAAGTTGTTGCACTCTTCAGTAGTAATTTTAGCCCACTCTTCCTGACAATAATCCTCCAATTGAATAAGATTCTTAGGCTTCCTTTGCATTACCCTCAATTTTAATGTTCTCCATAAATTTTCAATTGGATTAAGGTCTGGGCTTTGTGATGGCCACTCCAAAACATTAATATGATTGTCCTCAAGCCATTTCTTAGTCAGTTTAGCCGAATGCTTTGGGTCATTATCTTGCATGAACCACCAACGACGACCAAGTGAGAGCTCTTTAGCAGAGTCTTTCAGGTTTTCATCCAATATTTTAACATAATCTTCCTTTTTTATGCTACCTGTGACCTTAACAAGTCGCCCTGGTCCAGAGGCAGCAAAGGATCCCCAAAACATCAAACTGCCTCCACCGTGCTTCACTGTGGGTATGGTGTTCTTAGGCAGGAAAGCTTCGCCAGATTTTCTGTAAATATAAGACACTTTATTATGGCCAAATAACTCTATTTTCGTTTCGTCAGTCCATAGAGCACGTTTCCAGAATGCAACATCTTTATCAATATGACGTTTTGCAAAGGCTAGCCTTGCTTTCAGGTGCATAGGCTTCAATAAGGGAGTCTTTCTCGGACGACATGCTTTTAAACCAGCTCTCTTCAAAACTCTACCAACTGTATGTCGAGATACATTCACTCCAGAGGTGCTCTGTTCATCAACAATCTCCCCAACAGAGATCCTTGGGTTTTGTTTTACTTATCGAACAATTTTCCGTTCATCTCTTGGGGAAAGAATCCTTTTTCTCCCTCTACCCTCTAAACTCATAACGTGGCCTTGCGATTTGAACTTGTTTATTATGGCTCTAACAGTGGATTTGGGAAGGTTTAGCTTCTTTGAAATCTTATCATAGCCCTCCCCATTGGTATGGCATGCTACAACAAGCTTCCTGACGTCTTCGCTGTGTTCCTTAGTTTTAACCATGGCGATTGAAAATTATAATTTAGTCACTTATAATAGTTTAAATAAATCGCTATCTAAAAATTATCTGAAAAAAATTATTCACTGAATTAGCATTAAACAAGCATAATATGGCTATAAAAAAGTTCAGAAAGCACGTAAACCGGAAATTGATTGATATTATACTGATACTAAAAGAAAAACAAAGCCGTGCCAATAATTTTGAACAAGGGTTTTTTGCAATTATGTTTGTTGTTCCTTTGTTATTTATTTTTTCTAAAATCCGATTGCTGCATCGGAAAGGCCAGTTAAAAATACATAATATACTTTGTTATTTTCTTTAATTTAATCCCTTTTTTAGAATTTATTAGACAAAATTTAACTTTTACTTTACCGTGCCAATAAATATGATCATCACTGTATATATAAGAGCAAATAGTTAATAAAACATGTTAAAAAACACTTTGAAAAAGAGTTAAACACATATATACTCTGAAAAGGAAACACGTAATAAGTGGATAGTCCTTAATCCGCAGAGTTTCAAAGAAATATTTTCCTTCTCATTAGAGCGTAGGAATTAGCAAAATGCGGAATCGGATTTTGCATACAAAAGTATTTGATGAAACTGCAAGTAAGTCAAAGATCTTACTTGATAACAAAAAGTGAAGCAGAGGGAACATGGTGAAGAAAAAAGTGATTTCACGTGAATGGACAGCCAGGTGAAAGGAAAAGCATCCAATGACGGTAAAATCCAAAAATGTAAATTCAAGAAAGTTAATTTAATTTTCCATTCGCACAAGTAAAATCCAAGGAAATCGCGTAATTGGAAGATGGTCCAAAATAATCCAAGAGGCCGAAATCCGTGGAATAATTCACAAATATGTACAAGGAAAATGGGAAAAATTCCAATAATATTGTTACGTTGTCATATCATAAAGGATTGAGTGTTTGATTATCTTAGAGTTAATGTCGTGGTGTGTGTGACATGCATTTTCAACATACCTCTGCTTCTTCGATGTTGGTCCATCTGGAATCTCTCATCTGGGAGGGAGACTGGTACCTGTTTTTGGGGACGAAGATTCATTTCACTCCAAGACGAGAAATTGGTTCTATAGTTTTTTATTCACCTTCCAGATCGATCGCAGAAGAATGGACAGAGAATTTGGCCTGTGTGGTTTCTTCTTCTAGGTCTTATTTCTACCACGTCAGCGTTCGTTCCCCCCCCCTACCGAAGGGGAGGAGACAACGGTTGAGCCGTCCGCTCTCTTCCAAGTCCCAACTAAATCTCCCCAATTCAGCTGACCTGATCATATGACTCACACGTAATCCGATCAGCTGATCTTGACTTCCGCTCAACGTGTCTACACTATAACTCACACTCCTCCCTCTCTCCCTCTCTCTCTCTCCCTCTCTCTCTCTCTCTCTCTCTCTCTGGATCCATTCTATAACAATATTAATGAAAAAAAATAAGATATGCTTTCTACACGGCTGCCGAGAACAAAGTGCAATTAAAGAAAATCAGTAAAGAAGAAGGGACAGAGGGAGAGAGAGAGAAAAAAAGATTAAATGGTGATAGATTTTTTGGATTTTCCTGTCATTGGAGGCTTTTCCTTTCACCTGGCTGTCCATTCACGTGAAATCACCTTTTACTTCACCATGTTCCCTCTGCTTCACTTTTTGTTATCAAGTAAGATCTTTGACTTACTTGCAGTTTCATCAAATACTTTTATATGCAAAATCCGATCCCACATTTTGCTAATTCCTACGCTTTAATGAGAAGGAAAGTATTTCTCCGAAACTCCGCGGATTAAGTGTTTCCTTTTCAGATTAAATATGGTTTTAACTCTTTTTCAAAGTGTTTTTAACATGATTTATTAACTATTTGCTCTTATTATAAGCTCTATCTCCTATTTGATTTTATTGAGCTTTTACATCCGGTTGAGATTACTTTAAAAATATAAATTCTTTAATATTTATAATATATTTAGTTTTACCATTTTGGACCATTTTGGTAAATTAATTGTAATTTATATATATATATATATATATATATATATATATATATATATATATATATATATATATATGTATTTGTTTCTCCCTGTAAATTTTTGAAATCTGGGTACTTGTGCATCATAATTACCATGGATATACTTTACTATATATAGAGGGAGCAACATCAGATGGCGTGTTCATGTGCGCAATGAATTCAATTGTTTTTTTTTGGGGGGGGGAGAGATGGGGTCCTATAAACACTGCAATAATTAGTGTTTTTTATTCTTATAATTTTGAGAACTTTAAATATTTACATTTTCTATAATCTGTATTTTTTTTTCACTAAATCATTTTACATTCCAAGGGAGTAAAAAAAATTCCAGCTGTATTCCGAGGAAGATATATTTGTCTCTGATAAGTTGATTGAATGTTTTTCCGCTATCCAATGAAGCATGTCTAAGGCATATTTCATACAAATATGAATATGAGTGCGAATTAAATGCATTTTCTAATTTCGAATGATATATATATATATATATATATATATATATATATATATATATATATATATATATATATATAGGAGCAAACAGTTAATAAAACATGTTAAAAAATACTCTGAAAAAGAGTTAAAAACATATTTAATCTGAAAAGGAAACACTTGATAAGTGGATAGTCCTTAATCCGAGGAGTTTCGAAGAAATACTTTCTTCTCATCAGAGGGTAGGAATTAGCAAAATGCGGGATCGGATTTTGCATACAAAAGTATTTGATGAAACAACAAGTAAGTCAAAGATCTTACTTGATAACAAAAAGTGGAGCAGAGGGTATATGGTGAAGAAAAAGGTGATTACGCGTGAATGGATAGTCTGGTGAAAGGTAAATAATCCAATGACGGTATAATCCAAAAATATAACTCCAAGAAAGTTAATTTAATTTTCCATTTGCACAAGTAAAATCCAAGGAAATCACGTAATTGGAAGATGGTCCAAAATAATCCAAAAGGCCGAAATCCATGGAATAATCAACAAATATGTACAAAGAAAAGAAAAGGGAAAAATTCCAATAATATTAATAAAAGAAAAATAAGATATGCTTTTCACACGACTGCCGAGACATAATAAGAAAGATCAGGGAAGAAGAAGAGGAAAAAAAATTAAATGGTGATAGAATTAAATATAAGATAGAAAAACAAATGTCAAATGACCCAGACAAAATGGATATTAAAAGGCGCGAAAAAATATAGGGCAAAAAAAATAGGTCAACTGAAATATACAGTATATTACTTAAGAAAATGTTAGCAAGAGTTGTTAAATGACACTAAAAGAAAAATAAATAAATAAATTAATAAATAAATAAAAAAATAGAAAATAGATAATAAATAAATCAATAAACAAATAAATAATAAAATATAAAAATAAAAATAAAAATTTTTTAAGGGGAGAGGATGGCCGGTATCTGCAAATTCAGGATAAAGCAAGTAAGTATGTAAGTAAATGCATATAATAAAATATAAGTAAATATACATGCAGGATATAGGTGTGTGGGTAGATAGGAATATTAAGACTAAGACGGAATTTGCAGATAGAAAACCGGCCAAACAAAGAAGAAATAAAGAAGTAAAATAAACGATTATTAATTTATAAAGTATTAAGAAAGCATGTAGAAAAAACGATAAAGTTAAAGAAGAATCATATATCTATCTGAAGGTTAAAGTCATAACTATGTAATTTCAAAATTACCATAATTTAATTTGAAATTATGTTTACAGAAAGAGATCAGTTCGTTTTTAGAATTTATTATATTGTTACTTTGAGGGGAAGTAATTATAGTTATAGCTTCGGTTGTGCAGAGGCGACATGCCTTAGAGCCTGGAGTATAAGACTTAACTTTTTTTATGATAGTCTATTTGATTGAGAAGGGGTACTGTTAGAGTTAAGTTTTTTTAATTAAAGTGGTTAGAGAAGTTCCTTGGTTATTATTAGAATTATGGTTGTTAAAAGAAGAAATGTGGTTGGATACTCTTTTCTTAATTAATGTTGAAGTAGCGCCGATATATGTACTTTATTAAAAGCTCGAGGTCTCATATTAATATTAATTTGCTGATTTGTATTAGTTAAATAGTTTGAATTTTGTTCATAGTGTTCAACAAATTGTGGGACAATGATTGTATGAGGACTATTTTGGAGGGGATAATGAGTGTTGTTAGTGGTAGGATGGCTGTTATAAGAAATATTATTATTATTATTATTATTATTATTATTATTATTATTATTATTATTATTGCTAGTTGTATGATTGTAAATAGAGGGGCTGCTCGAATGGTATATTGGATTAGTAACTATATCAGATGGGGGATGGAAAGAAGGATAACTTGAAGACGAAATATTAGTGTCTGTTATGGGAGGATTGCGTGGGAGCTCAGTAATTGTGCATGAATATATAACATCTTTATGGATGCAATCATTATTGAGTGGGCAAGGATGTTTGTTATTACAATTACAGTTAGTTTTGTGTTTAATTGGGAAAGGGATTTTTGGGCTGATTTAATTTTTTTCTTATTAGATGTTAAGATTCTTTGTGCTAAATTAGTCATTGTTGAATAAGAAATCCTGATTGAGTTTTTATTAAAAATAGAACTATATCTGTGTGGGTATTTGAAAGAGTTTTATACAATGTCACCAGACTATCCATTCACGTGTAATCACCTTTTTCTTCACCATATTCCCTCTGCTCCACTTTTTGTTATCAAGTAAGATCTTTGACTTACTTGTTGTTTCATCAAATACTTTTGTATGCAAAATCCGATCCTATTTGGTATTATCGAGATTTTGCATCTGGTTGAGATTACTTTATAAATATTAATTCTTTAATATTTATAATATACTTTAGTTTTACCATCTTGGATGATTTTGGTGAATTTAATTGTAATTTTATGTTATTTTATATATATATATATATATATATATATATATATATATATATATATATATTATTATCATTATTATTATTATTATTATTATTATTATTATTATTATTATTAAAATAATATAACTGGTATAATTTTCCTGGAACACCATATAAATTGAATAATCATAAACAGTCAGTTATAACATGCTGTCAGATATTTGCCCCCTTTTACTGCATATATATATATATATATATATATATATGCATAGAAAGAGAGAGAGAGAGAGAGAGAGAAAGAGAGAGAGATAGACAGATTAGAGCACACCTTTCATTTTCGTCACTGCTCCTGTCTTATATTCCTAATAATCACTTCACTGTTTACGTTTGCCCCTTTGTTACTTTACTTTGGTTTTTCAAGGTTTCATTCTTTGTCGTCTCTTAAGGGGATTGTTTACATCATCCACTAACTCAATTATTCACGCAAACATTGTTTGCCTCAGACAGATTGACAGCTGAGCCAATCAGTGTCCAGTCATCCCTCTAACCACTTTGCAAACAATTTTGATTGGCTAAAAAATTCTGCTTCTCTTTGAAAATCAATTCTCATGACACATTACAGAGGAGCCAATGAGAAGAGGTAAAAGGCTGTACTTAAAACAATGGAAAAAAACACAACAAATCAAATATAAACTTTCATGTGTGTGTGCATATATATATATATATGTATATATATATATATGTATATATGTGTGTGTGTGTTTATATTTATATATATATGTTTATATATATATGTTTATATATATAAATATATATATATATATGTGTGTGTGTGTGTGTGTGTGTGTGTATGTATGTATGTATGTATGTATGCATGTATGTATGTATGTATGTATACTAGCAGAGATATTTGACGTTTCCCGGAATCGAATAAACATCGACAAAAGTACCAAATTTTCAATACTCATCGAAATCGCTAAAATCGCCCTTTATCAATCAAATCGATTAATTGTCTGTTTTAGTTTGGGACTCACATTGTTGAACTGGAAGAGAGCTTCACATGCCTTTCCACAATCACTTAACACACAATACATCGTACTCTACATTGCACTGTAGAGAACCTACTTTTGATTTAATAAAATTATTTTTAACTAATGGCTTGAATTAAAATGAAAGAGTCACGTATCATTGTTCAATTGTGCTCTAAACAGAAACATTCATTTCGAATTCGCTTCCGTCTTATCAAAGACCCTAGTGTTGATTTTACACGCTAGGCTCATTGTCTTGTGTGGTGTTAAAACTTCTCAAATACACTTGCGATGGTAGACTTTATAAGGGTTTAAACTTTGGTCAAAATCGAACTGTTCATGCTTTAACCAGATTTTTTCGATTATCGATAATTATCGAACGTATTCCGATATAAAGCTGATCTAAGACCACTCCAGAGCACATAAAGTACATTTGTGTTAAATTTAAAAACAAACATCTGTTTCGAAGTCCATAGGGAATGAACATATTGGCATAGACACACACAAAGTGTCTTTTATATTTTTTGGTAGAGATATACACAAACACACGCACACACATACATACATACATACATACATACATACATATATAAACTTAACTTTATATATATATATGCATATATGTATTGTAATCATGAAGGGGAGACTTTTATAATTGAGGATTAAAACTAAACTGCGTTCTTAAAATAAAGAATAAAGGGGCGAAGAAGATGAAAGACAAATATAAGGGAGAGTCAGCTGATCGGTTTCGCCCTCGCTCTCTCAAAACAATATCGAGGGATTTAAAAAGGAGAAATCGAAAATATGTACATTTAAAATAAAATTATGTTGCATTCAAATATGAGGGGGGGGGGCTGACCATCTCATTAAAAAATCCGTCATGTGCAGCGAACTTCAGCATGAACTCATTTTCAATTCTGAGTCGTGTTCACTCATTATTCCATTTAAAGATCTTGGAGACTGTTCACGTTCCGTTGTGAAGACCTCTCTGTAAACAGAGGGAATGTCTTTTAGGTTTGAGCATGATTAGTCTCTAGGATCTTTGAGAAAAATATTATAATGTTGCTTTATTGTAATTGCGTTCCCTTTTCTTTTTTTCTCACCCATAACGGAACGCAACGTAATTTGAATTTAAATGCATATATTTTTGATTTTCTCCTTTTTAAATCCCTTGACACAGCTTTGAGAAAGTGAGGGCGAAACCGGTCAGCTGATCCCTCCCCCTTATTTTTCTTTCCTCTTTTTCGCTCCTTTTTCTTATTTAAAATTTAAAAACACATTTTACTTTTAATGAATTTTTATGAATTATAAAAGTCTTTTCTTCATGACTGCAATATTTATAGTCTGTACCCACCAAGGAATCATTGCATATATATATATATATATATATATATATATATATATATATATATATATATATATATATATATAAACACTAGGGTATTTGACCTTTTTTCTCCGTTCTACAGCATATGTTCTAGATATACTTTCTATGTTTTTTGTTTTTTTTGGTCACCCTATATATATATATATATATACATATATATATGTATATATATATATATATATATATATATATATATATATATATATATATATATGCTGTAGAACGGAGGAAAAAGGCCAAATACTCTAGTGTTTTGATGGGATGTTTTAAATATAATAAAGTAGTTATGAGAAAAGTTTCATTTCATTCGGACAAAATACTAAGAAACAGGGCCTAATTAGAGTTGGAGGCCATGTTTTTGGGGTGACCCTATATATATATATATATATATATATATATATATATATATATATATATATATATATATATATATATATATATATATATATATATATATATATATATGAAGTTGAGATTTTCTTCGCACTTAAATTGATATTTAAATCTTACCTTTTTTTATTTTAAAATTACTAAGACGAACTTCTTAATATACTCATTGCATAGTCTTTGAAAAACGAACTTTCATTAATTAATTATTCTTTTTTTATGATTTCTTATTGGTTGATGGTTTTCATTTAACTATTACACTCAATTCTATCCATGCATATTTTTACAACCATCATCTTATTGCGTTCGGCAGATTTGACCTGTATCGACATTTTCTTAAGAATGAAGTCGACTCAGCAAAACCCTAACATGGTTAAGCTTAAAGAACAAGTTGCTCAAATACTGTTGGATCTGTGTGCAAAAGTATCCTATTTGATCCTTGAAAGATGAACACAGTCTATTGAGCTTCATTAAAACGTTTTAATAAAAATCATGCATTATAGATGTTTATTGTATTTTGCTTGAAGCATTGAGCGTAATGTACGAAGTATTTATTTTTTCAAGCCTGTGCAATGAAGTTTGGTTGAAAACACCGTTTAATACAATAAAACAGTAAATAGATCAAATGATAATATTGAAAGATTCAATAGTTTTCAATTAGATAGCAATTTATCAACGTAGTGTATGGAATGATGTGAGAGCGATGTAGAGATTAATGCGGAGAAAAGATAAAGGAAAATTGAGAGGAAAGGCTAGAGATCGAAATTTTCATAGAGTGAAAAAGTAGCAAAGAGAGAAAGAAGAAAGAGAGAGGAGAGTGCGATAAAAAATAAAGGGACATAATCCTGATAATAATAATAATAATAATAATAATAATAATAATAATAATAATAATAATAATAATAATAATAATAGAGTGTAGAACCAGAAATCTTTTAAATTGGAAAGAATGGTTAGAATGGGAATTATTGAAAGGTAAAGTGTGATCAAAGCCAAAAGCCTCTAATGAGGCTTTGCTGCTGGTAGAAAAACGAAACAAGAGAATAGTATTCTTTACGGGAAGCTGGAATCAGACTAATTAGGAAAGATAGAAAAATAGTGAGAGACAAAAGAAAAGAAGAGGGGGAAAGATTCAGGGGGAAATACAAAGAGGGAGAGATGAAGAGAAAAAGGGAGGAAGATAGACAATTGTTTGAATAATGAGAAATGAAAGGGAAAGAAAAGGAAAGGAATGAAAAGGGAAGATAAGAAAGAAATGAGAGAGAGATACAAAGAGAGAGAAAGGGGGAGAGAGGGGAATGGATGAAGGAAAGGGACTTAAGATAATTAATGATGTGAAGTGAAAAAGAGGAACAAGGTGTTAACGAAAGAATTAGTAAGAGGAGAAAGAAAGAAAAAAAGAAATTGAGAAGAGTGGACGTAGTAGGACTATTAAAAAAAAGATGGTCAAAAAAGAAGGAAGTAAGGTGGACGAGATTTGATAACCGCATTCATTCATGGAGAAATAAAGAAAGAAAGGAAAAAAAGAAGAGAAAAAGAAAGTAAACTATTAAAAGAAAATAATAGAAAGACAGACAGATAAATAAAACAATAGAGAAAGAAAAAAATAAAGAAACAAATCCGACAAAATTATACAAAAAAAAGCGAATTTGTAAAATCACTAGAAATAAAAAATAAAGAAGTCATTATAAAAATAGAAAGCAAGAAAGATAAATTATAAGTAAGATAAAGAAAGAAAGATTTGATTTTGTTGTTTTTGTATCGCACCTCCCCTTTTCGTGACTAGGGCGACAAAATCAGACTGTCTGAAGATACTGGCTTCTTGACCTAAAATGCACCAAACATTAATGTTATTTTTTCCTTTCTTTTTTCAAAACTCAATCATGTTATGCAAAGTCCAAAACAAAGAACAACAATTTTCTTCCACTAAACAACCAAACCAAATAAAACACCATAAATAAATATTTTAAGATGTAAAGTACCTGAAGCATAAAATCTTTTTCAAAACTTACTGTGTTCGACATTAAATAACCCAAAAGAGTTGGTATAAGTCAAAAGAAAATAATCAAACCGAACACTATGAATAAATGTTTGAAGATATAAAATACTTGAAGCATAAAAACTGTTTCCAAAATGACAAAATTCAGTATTAAATGACATAACACGAGCTTATATACCGTAAAACAAAAACCACACCAAACCAAAACTTTTCAAGTTATTTAATGCAAATGGAGCCATTTTGGTAAAAGATTTTAAGAACTAGGTTCTTATTAGTATCAAATATTTTTCATGTGTAAATTTCTCTTTGATTATTCTAATTATGATAGTTTTATGATATTTGCCTTCCCAAAACGATTGCAAGTACCACAAGATTGAATGGCACCCAACTCGGTATATATATATATATATATATATATATATATATATATATATATATATATATATATATATATATATATATATATATACAAGACGACTATAAACAAATGCCGAGATAAGCGGTGAGCACATACAGTGCCTAGAATTCCCAAATAGTCACCCATCTGATACTAACCAGGCTCAATGTTGCTTAACTTCGGTGATCTGACGAGAACCGGTGTGTCCACATGATGATGCTGTATATATATATATATATATATATATATATATATATATATATATATATACAGCATCATCATGTGGACACACCGGTTCTCGTCAGATCACCGAAGTTAAGCAACATTGAGCCTGGTTAGTATCAGATGGGTGACTATTTGGGAATTCTAGGCACTGTATGTGCTCACCGCTTATCTCGGCATTTGTTTATAGTCGTCTTGTACACTTCACTTGCCACTGGTATTTAATAATGTCGACTCAGGAGAGGTGTGGTTCGAGATTGCGCACCTCCTGCCAATAAGACTTTTACGCGCAGGCACCCCTTCATGGATAACCATAGTCTGCAAAGACTGAGAGAGCCCCTCATATATATATATATATATATATATATATATATATATATATATATATATATATATAAACTAGAGACCTCTTTAGGAAAAGTTGCTTATAGAAAAGTAGACTCTACTTTTCTATGAACAGCATCGCCTGTAGAGGTCTCTTGTTATTTGTAACTAGCTGACCGAAATATGCTCGTGAATGTGTAGCGACATATAAATGATTATGAAAAACAAATAAAAAGTATAACTTGTTCTACGTCTGCATTGAGCACTCTTGTATGAACCTCGTTGTGAGACTAAGAAAGCAACCTCTGTTATGGAGCTGCATCAAAATAAGAGATGCAACATTGAATTCTTGACAAAAGTATATTGAGAATGGTGATGACTATGCAGAAAAATAAATTCCGGGGCACAAAATGTCGCCCGTTTTAATAGCATCACTGCCGTCTTCATAGCTATTCAACTTTTTGAGTTAAAAAAATAGGAGTCTTTACTTTTTGAACGACCCTTGTATGCGAAAGTACATTCTAGACGCCTATGCACAGCCAATGTTCATCACAGGCAAAAGTGCATTGAGAATGGTGATGATTATGTAGAAATATAAATTGTGCAGTATAAAAGGTCGCTAGTTTTAATAGTACCAAGATTGTCTTTGTAGCCCTTCAGCTTTTGAGGTTAAAAAAATGAGACTTTACTTTTGTAATATATATATATATATATATATATATATATATATATATATTTGTTCTTTTATATATATATATATATATATATATATATATATATATATATATATCTATGGATATTTATGTTCCTATGACATATCCAGTTTGTTCACCAATGTGCCTTTGGATGAAACTATCGGGATTTGTGCCGATAGTCTTTACCGTGATTCCCTAACTAAACCCCCCTTTCCTGAGCATATATTTCTTGAGCTCATGGGTTAAGCTACTAAATCGATTAAATTTAGTTTTGACTGGAAACATGTATCGTCAAGTGGATGGGGTAGCAATGAGAAGTCCTTTGGGTCCAACATTGGCGAATATTTTTGTCGGGTTTCAAGAAAATCTGCTTTTTGATTGTGTTCCTGAACCGCTGTGCTATTTCCGTTATGTGGATGACATTTTTTATGTGCTCTTCCTGTACGGAAGCTGGGGGGGGGGTGATAGAACAATTAAACTTACTTCACCCTGCATTGACGTTTACCAAGAAGTGTGAAGTTAATGACTCATTACCGTTCTTAGATGTTCTCATTGAAGGATCCGGTATGAGTTTTACTATTAGCATATATAGAAACCCCACATTTACAGCGCAATACATTAGCTGAGTTTCGTTCTCCCCTAAAATCAGAAAATTAAATCTGATTAAAACTTTAGTGCATCGGGCTTTGTTGATCTGCTCTAGAATTAAACTACATGTGGAACTCCAAACCATAACTGAGATCCTTTTGGCTAATGGTTATCCTTTACATGTAATTCAAAAATGTGTGAGGGATAAAATCTTGACGTTTAAAGGTGGAACGTTTGTGGGCCCTCAAAAATGTCCCATATATGCGAAACTCCTGTGGATTTGTGTCAAAAGCCAAGAATTTTTGCATAAAATTGCTACAGGCGTTTTACATTGCTATTTTGACATGAAAGTTCAAACGGTATTTGGGACGAGAAACGCTTCCCCCTCCTTTCGAAAGGATGGTATCCCTACCACTGAATATAATATGGATGTTTATCGGTTTAACGGTCAGTGTGAAGCTGACTACGTGGGCCATACTATTTAATGTTTGTAGGTTAGAATCTCCTAACATGTCCCCTCTTTGATACGTAGGAACAAAAAAGGCCAACATCCGGGCATTTACCAGCTCATAAGTCGGCCACTGGTGAACATTTATTACAGTGCCAAATTTGCACTGACAGCCTAATCTAGTAGCACCATATCAGACATTAGGAAGTTGATATAAGAAATCGAACAAATGTTATTTCGCTTTTAATGCTTGTGTGCCTTCATCCCCTTAATTTTAAAAACAAAGTAAAACAAAGACTGCTGTGTTAACAATACGAATTTATTAAGAATATAACTCCTGGCGTAACACTTAGCCTTAGAATCGACTTCATCTAAAAACTTCAACGGTTAAGCCAGTCCAGTCTGGCACAAGGCCATTCAATATTTTACAACAGAAGACGTTTACTTCCCTCTCAACAGAGGAAGATATATTACAAGCTCGGAAGGTGGTGATTGAAAAAACCGCAACACATAAATGATTCTGGCATACAAAAGCATACCTCAGCAATCCCTTCTCGAAATTCCTTAGTAGGGGCGCCACAGTTGATTAGAAATAATCTAAATCCTTTTTAAATGGAAAAGATAAAGCCTGGGATGATGGGCATCCTTATAATTGCACAGAACGATACTACAGACTAACCGAAACTCATAACTTCAAACTGGCATAGAGTCTGTGACAATAATAGTCATAAATTTATCTTCAACTGGTATGGATATTAACCCCCCCACTTGATAGAAATAAAAGGAAAGGAATAATCACTACAAAGAAAGCAAGAGAAAGAGAGAGAAAGAAAGAGAGAAAGAAAAAGATAGAAAGAGAGAGAGGCGAAATATATTGAATTAATTTTATGGATCAACTTTGTATTTAGGTCAAGCAGGTCAGCATTTCCTATTAATCAAATAATTATTTGTTGTTTTTCTTTTTGTCTTTTTGTCCAGACTAAAATAAAGGTGCATAAATATTTATAATGCTAAAGAAAAATTAGATTGCTTCATAAAAAATGTTACTTGTTTTTATATCCATTTTATGCTGAGTCGTCTCCCTTTGTTTCATTAGATACCAACAGGTTTTCCGAGTGGAGATGGTGTGTTTGTTACGGGGTGGGGGTGGAGGAGTCTGAACCCTTAAGATGGTGAGCCCCCATTACAGGCTTGAATAGGTCTGTTGTGTACGTCCCGTGCAGGTCATCGCAACAATATTATATGACTGACCTTTTTGTTGACTTAAAACAAAACAATGAGATACATGCAGAGATATTGCAAAACAAAACAAAACAAAAAAGCATGATAGTTAGAAATGAAACAAAGTTGATCCTGGGTTAGGAAATGCAGACAACGATTTCCACATTGCTAGGTTTAGTTAAGAAAAAAAGAAGACAAAGCAGAGAGAACCAAAAATGTATATCTATACATGTAACAAAACGAAATGTGTCTGTTTGTCCTCTTCTCACATTTTCTTTCATCGAATGCAGATTTAAAACCTGCACCAATAACATACAAGATGCCTTCAATAACTTTCCAGACGTTTTTTGTAAGGGCATTTTAAATTGTCACACTCTTGAAAAGTCAGTAGGTTATTGCTATACATCTTATGAGATGACTGACCAATTTTTATGATTCCAGGTTCAAGCAAACAGCTACAGCAGGAATTAGAATACACTCTACTAAAACTTGATTGTCACAGCTGGTGAATTCCCAAAATGTAATCTGAGCGGTGGACACTTTAGGAAAATGCTATGCAATGAAATCTGTTTTAAACTTGGAAATAATACCACATAAGCATATGGAATGCTTCAGACAGCTTTTCAGCCATAATCGAGCATCAGTTTTTGAGTGGCATAAGAGATTCAAGGAAGGCAGGGAGTCTGTGAGGGATGATAAGAGGGAGGGATAAGAAAGTCAGAATACCACAGTTAATGGGTCAAATAAAGAATTTCATGGGAGAGGATCGTCGTGTCGACTCAGGTAGAGACAATACATGCACAGTTTGATGTCAGTTTATGACATGTACACACAATTATTCCCTAGGAGAGAAGATCAGAAAGAAAGACGTCATCATAGGCACTAAGATAGTTCCTCAACCTTCCTATAGTCCAAACCTTGCTCCCTATGCCTTTTGGTTATTATCTAAGCCCAAGTCTGTAGATGCTGCCGTTATGAAACAATTGAGGAGATGGAAGAGGCTGTGTCAAGGGTCATTGACACGCTCACACAGGACGACTTCTATGGGGCCTTCTAGAAGATGTTGGGACAGTACAACGTGTGCATTGCAATCGGAAGAGATTACTTCAAGTATGTAATATCAATAATACGAAAAAAGTCTGGAAACTCATTGAAGGCACCTCGAATAACTATTCTTTTGACTAACGTTGCAATAATTGATTTCAGTCATAACACTAGAATTTGACTTTGAGGTCAATCAAGCACAAGGGAGATAATTCTCTCTTTTGCATTCTACACAATTTATAAATGTATTTCATATTATTTGGTCAGCAAGAACCTGTGACACAATGGCTAATGTACTTGGTAAAATTTTGCTATGAGTGACACTCTTCTGGAGGTGGAAAGTTACACACCTCAGTGCGGGTGATACACAGAATGTAATTGCTAAGTGCTTAGGACCAGTTTTGCCTGAAATGAAAGCATGCTACCCCCAAGTTCGACAAGATACACCCGAAGAAAGTCGCAGGTTACATCGGACGAAAGGTTAGAACGAAAATCGGAATTATCCAAATAATACGAATCATCAATCCTCATATAAAAAAATTCGGAGACATTAAATTTATTTGTTTCCTTAATTTCCTTTTATTTAGCCAATCAATTTGCTTTTTTGGTTCTGAAGAAAGTTTTTAACAAAAGAGATTGTATAGCTGACTTCGTGTAAACTAACGGCAAGTAATCTACAGAAAACTCACAGTGACATTTAGTGAAAGCTTTATCATTAAAGTAGGAATACACTATACTGGGTCCATTATTTTTCATTATTGTCTTAGAAGCATTGTTTGTGAAGTTCTGTGTGGGTTTTCCGGAAGAGATGCTGCATGTTGATGATTTGATAATTGCCTATGAGATAATTTTCTACTTGCTAAGTTAAAGATGTGGAGGAATGTTATAGAAAACAAGTGGTCTATGAATCAATGTTACAAAGGCCAAAGTGATAATTAGTGGACAAGCCCACCCCCTTCATACAGAGGAAAGATCTTATGCTCAATTTATGAAAAAGGAGTCAGGTGCACTTCAATTTTAGTGATACTTCTGAGCATTGGGCACACGAAAAGTACAGTGAAATTACAATTAAGTTAAAACACCACAGACGGATGAGAACTCAGATGAGGAGAAAATATATTTGGATGACAAATCTATTGAGTTTGTATTATTTGGATTCTTCCGGTTACTGTTCTCCTCTTGAGTGTCATTTTCACAACACTTCGGTCAATCTAACCTCCGACCTTGAGGTATATCTTGTCGAACTCAGGAATCTTTCTGTCAAGCTTAGAAATTTGCACAGACTTTTGAATGGAACCGCTGATTTAATTCACGGGGTAGCATGCTCTCATTCTGTCAGCCATGGCTGGATAGACGTAATTCGCATTTGTATTCTCGGTCACTCACGCTGAGGATTGAACCTTCAACCTTCAGAAGATAATTTGTACAACTGAATTTTTCCAAGTACTCTAACCACATCACGATGGGTTCTTGATGCAAACAGTTGTCTGAAGAATCCAAATCATACAAATAACCAATACTCATCTTAAAATTCAAAAACGTAAAGCTGTTGAGGTTGTTCAGAAAATTTACTAGCTTATTGAAACCATTCGAGCACAAGGTGGAGCAGGTGCTAGTGTGATTGCAAGAGTTTTGAGTAGATGGAATAAGTTCAGGAAATGTGTGTCATCACTAACAAGCAGAGCGTTATAACTGCCAATCAAGAGAAAATCAATTAGGCGTGTGTATGCAGTGAAATAATTTATGAATTTAAACTTGGCCAGTGAGGGTTGAGGACATGTGTTCCATGGAGAGAAATGATATGAGAATGATATTTATATGTACTGTGAGTCTTAAAGACAAATTTAGTTTGGATGATGTCAGAGGAAGATTAAATCTAGACAGTATAGAAATATTTGTTCAGAACTGCGTACTTCGACGGTATGATCACATTGGAAAAAAACGGGTGAGAGTTCATGGGTTATTAGATGTGGCAGGTTTAGATATGATGATCTCAGAGGAGGATTAACAGTATAATGAAACAGGGACAAAACAAGGGACTTTGATGGTATGACCAGGTTGAAAGAATGGATGAAAATTTTGGGGTTAGTAGTTGTAAAATAGTTTAGATAGCAGAGTCAGTTAACAAGGGGAAGACCAAGAAAAACACGAAAGAAAATGATCAAGAAGGATTTGATAGAAAGATAAATAAAGACATGAACAGAGATAGGTTAATTTGGAGGTCATTTTCTGAAACTGAATTTCATAAAAGATAAACATTAAGACTAAAAAAAAAGGTCTTATGAGATTAGAACAGGTGTGCATAGTCATTTTTATTCATTGCGGACTATTATCCTCATCTTTTGGTTGTTGTTTCACAAGGTTCTGGGCAAATATTCCGCTGGCCTTCGTCAGGTGGTTACTGCGACAGGATAGGAACTCTGAACCTCCTAACTGCATTCTTAGCAATTACTGCCTTCCATAGTTGTTGTCGTCTCACCACGTTTTGGCCAACTAAACCTCTGACCTGCTTTGGGTAGGATTGAAACCGCTATCTTCAGACAATGCTCACCTGGAACCATAGAGATTCAATGTCTCCATCCACTGCATCACAGTCCCTGAAAGGCGATCAAGGTTCGATTTTTTGGTCTTACAAATTCACGTTTATTTATTATTTGATCTTCCATTGTCGGGTAAGTACCGAATGGTATATACTATTTAATTAATTGGAATGCTTATTGAGATGAGTATTATTCTTTATTTATTTATTGCGGACTAATTCCTCATCTTCTTTAGTTGTTGTTTCACGATGAGCGCCCAACTATTCCTCTAGCCTTCGTCAGGTGGTGCAGTAGATAGAGATATTGAATCTCTATGGTTCTAGGCGAGTATTGTCTGAAGATAGCGGTTTCAATCCTACCCAAAGCCGGCCAGAGGCTTAGTTGGCCGCAGCGAAGTAATTGCTGAGAATCCAGTTAGGAGATTTGGAGTTCCTATCCCATCACAGTAACCGCCTGATGAAGGCCAGAGGAATAGTTGGTTGAAACGTCGTGAAACAACAACTAAGAAAGATGAGGATAATAGTCCGCAAGAAATAAATAACAATGAATAAATAATAGTTATCTTAATAAGCATTCCAGTTAATTAAATAATATAGGTGGGCATAGGTTTTCCTTTTCATTATTATAAGCAACACTAGGTCTTTTTCGGAAGTATCTAATAATTTCACTAAAACTAGCTTAAAGGATGTCAGATATCGGCTTTTAAGCAAGCAAAAAAAAAGCATAAAATAAAAGTCCCCTCTTCTCTTTATGCTACGAAAAATATATAAATTGTTAATTTTGTAAGCAAATCGATTTATTAATATTTTTATGGTTACATAAATATGAAAATCATGATTTGGAAAGAATAGTATCACAAAAAAGAAATCATTGCCTTACTTTGTATAATAACATACAAATATAAACATAATAAAAGAACAAGAGAATTAAAAAAAAAAGATGAAATACCAGCGTCAATAATAAAATAGACTAAAAACAAAATATTATTATTTGTAAAAGAAATAAAGGAAAACGATTGTAAAAATAACGAAAAAATAATAAAAATTTTAAATACAAGAAATAAAAATAAATGAATGCATAATAAGAACCCAATAACACCTCAGAAAATAATATTTTTAAAATTCAATAAAAATTCGATAATGAAGGTAATTATTCCGATCAAACGAAGAAAAGTTATGGCTCAAAACTAAATACAAACCAGAGAGCGAGCAAGAGAGAGAAGGAGATGGGGAGAGGGGAGAGGAAGGAGAGGGGAGAAAGAGGAAGAGGGTGGGAGGGAGAGCAGAAACCACTTCAAATATTATTAAGAAAATATTCAGAAGAAACAAAAAGGAATATAAATTGATGATACGACAAAAGAAAACTTGTGAAAGTAAACGCCAATAAAAATGAGACACCATATGAATAAATAAATAGCAAACTACATGGCATAATTAAACTAAACATAAAAAAATGTATAATAAAAGAATTGTTGCATTTTAAAGAGATGTTTTAGGCGAAACAAGACGAGTGAAAACATAATGGAATGTATAGTTTGAAAGTAAAAGAAAAGCTATTAACAATATTGAAATTTAAACAAGACAACAAAAGGCTTCAAAATTAATGCGAGTGAGTTAAGCAAAACAAAACAAAACAAAAAATTCAACCAAATTGTTGATTTGATTTCATAGGCAAAGATTTTCAATTAATAGTATTATTGATAGAATGAAATATGAGGTGAAAGTTATGATTTCAGAATTAATCTGTTGAATAAAAACAAAGGTCTATGTGTTATTTAAGTTAAAATGAAGTCACAGAAACAGACAACGTTTGAACACGAAAAGTCCGAGAGACGTAATCCGTTCAACCCTCTACCTGACCCTTATCCCCCTCCTCCTTCTTCTTCAATGGCAATAACTCCAGACACTGCATGACGTCACTTGATGTTAGCAGTTTATATTTATATATATATATATATATATATATATATATTATTTTTAAAATATAATTATCCACTGACACGTGTTTCGTCGTCAACGCCTCATCAGGGTGGCTGAATCTAGCGAGATTCGAAAGCGGTACCTCGTGATAAGAATCCTAAACCTCTACCACGGTGCTAACCTCGCCGGACTACTAAATGTATCACTTTTACGTAGATGTTTTTATTTGTTTTTGTTAGCGATACTTTCTTGAATGAATTCAAGTATATATATATATATATATATATATATATATATATATATATATATATATATATATATATATATATATATAGATAGATAGATAGATAGATAGATAGATAGATAGATAGAATGAATGAATGAATTCAAGTATTTATACGAAAGTGCATTTTTACCTAAATGCTTGTTGGGAATAATTTTCCCATTGACCAATCTGGTACCCCCTTTTAATGGGGAGCGGCATATATATTATTTTTAAAATATAATTATCCACTGACACGTGTTTCGTCGTCCACGACTCATCAGAGTGGCTGAATCTAGCGATATATATATATATATATATATATATATATATATATGATCACTTAAGAAAGTACTTGTTTACGCATATTATCGAATTTTTAATCAAACAAATGGTTGAAACCATTGCTAAAAGGAAAAAATATGATGAAAAAATGAAATCTGCTTCATTAGAAACCTTAACCCTGATCTAATAATTATTTATTAAAAAACAGTGAGCAGGATTTTTTTCTTCTTTAGACACGATAACAAGTTACGTTTTTATTTTTTATTATTTATCTATTTATCTATTTTCGAAACAGTGCCACGTGCAAGAGTTATGCAAAATTGTCTAAAGTTCCGACTTTTTTTTGGGGGGGGGGGCTTTCACTTTAATAAGAACGCGAATTTATGAGGTGAATTTATTCGACACGATATGATTCTACTCAAAAAATAAATAAAAGCTAACGTGAATTAAGATTAAAGTTAAGGTGTTATTGTGGATCCTCACCACTTTTAAAAAAACTTGTTAAACTTTGTGACATATTTACATTCTATGGAGGTCAGGCGCGAACGAACACCCCATAATTTTATTATACCATATTTCTTCAAACAGAAACATGATTATCAAAGTATACTTACGCAAATAGATATGAAAAGTCTTTGTTAAAGTTTTTGCCATATTTCCATGGAGTACAGGCGCGAACGCAGACCCCACAATTTTATTATACCATCCCTCTTTAAGTTGAAACATACTTATCAAAGTATTCTTATGTACATCTATATCAAAAACACTTGTAAACGTTTTTTTTTTTTTCATTTTTTATTTCCATACTTTGGAGGCCAGACGCGAACGAAGACCCCACAAATTTTATGAACCCCCGTTCTGCCAGATCAAACATACCCATTCCTGATCCTCGATACATCTTCTATCACTATATGTAATCAGTTTTTTAAAATAGTAAACCATGTAGCAGCCTATTCGTGACCACACACATACACACACACACACATAGACGTTTTTATATATATATATATACTTCAGAATAAAATTATCTAACAATCAATTGATATGGAAACCTGTGATTATAAGTCTTAAAAATATTATTGGCAATAATATTCTATAAGTACAATCCTATCTAAATAAAAATTGCTCGATATACAAGATAGAGCAAATAAATCAAATTTTAGTCATTCAATAAATTTTAAAATTTATAACGTGAAATGGTTATGTTTCAAATCCAAATATTTTTATTATTCTATTGAAGACAAAAAAATACATTTGAAATATTATAATATATAATATTTCAAATACATTCTTTGTCTTACATAGACTTATAAAAATATTTTGATCTGAAATTTAACCATTTCACATCAAAAATTTTTTAATTTATTGAATGACTAAAATTTATATATATATATATATATATATATATATATATATATATATAGAGAGAGAGAGAGAGAGAGAGAGAGAGAGAAATTTGCTACTTCTAGTTTGGAAATTAGTAAAAAAAATATGTGTAAGATTGATATATTCCGAACAAGAAAATAGCAAGTCTTAATCCTTTGTCAGAAACATCGCTTATGAAATGTGAGGATTAAAGGGAGCGAGATTTACTGCCGAAAGTAAATGTAAAGTTGTATACTTAATCATCATCATCATCATCATCATCATCATCATCATCATCATCATCAACAACAACAACAGCAGCAGTAGCAGATCAACTCCGTCTTACATACTGACATATGTTGGGCGACTTCGAAATTAACCAATCTCAGATGATATCTTTCTTTATCCCTCTTTCTCTTTACTGCATCCTTAACACTTCCTCCCTTGTTGTCCTTGGCCTACTCATTCCAACTGAAGCTGCTGCATCTACTGTTCTACATCTACTAAACCTAGATCACTCATGTCACACTACAGTCCCCTTTTAAGGCACACGTAAAGACAATTCTCTTTATATTAGAAATGCTGCAAACAGATTATGCGATTTTGTTGTGATGGTATTAATATATATTACTAAATCGAATATGTGATAATAAATTTAGTTCTCTCCCACTGCAAGAACTTAGACACCAGGTTCGGCATTTCCCCGCGATTTGCGATAAACTAACCCCTTCTCAAGGAGGGAAGGCAAAGCCTGGGAGGGTGGATCTCCTAGAACTGCACAGAACTTAACTACCACAAAATCAACAGGGACTGGATCATTACAGGAATGGTCTAATCTATGTTTATTTGGGGGATCGAGGATAGAAATTGCTTAGCCGCAAATGAATATTTGATAAATTGAAAGGAACAAGAACTCAATGCCTTTAAATTTGCAGACGTCTACTGTTTGATCTGGTTATCATGTGACACTGTCTAGAGTTAATTTAAATGACGCAAACAGAAAACATTCCAACAATTAACCTTCGACTTGGATCCAATGATGAACACAAAAAAAACTAATTTTGAATGTAATGTTGTGTTGTTGTATCATAAAGGGGATCGTGTGTGATCGTCTAGTGGTCAATCTATTAAATTATGTTCATATGCCGATGTGTGCGTGTGTGTGTGGTACATCTATTTTAGACATACCTTCCTGCGTCGGGAATGTTGGCCTATCTGGATTCATCTCGTGTCTTGGAGGGAGACTGGTACCTGTTGGAGGAAGATTCAATCACTCCAAAACGATGAATTGGTTTTATAGTTTATTTCACTTTCCAGATGTCTCGCAGAAGGATGAAAAGTGAATCTATGGCTTGCGTAGTTTCTTTGGTCTCATTTCTACACACGTCAGCGCCCCTCCCCCAGTGAAGGGGAGGAGACAACTGTTAAGCCGTTCGTCGCCTTCTAAGTCCAAACCAAATCTCCTCGATTCAGTTAACCTGATCACGTGACTCACACGCAATCCGATCAGCTGATCCTGACTTCCGGTCAACGTGTCTTCAATATAATTTACACCCCCACCCTCTCTCTCTCTCTCTCTCTCTCTCTCTCTCTCGATCCATTCTCTAACAGTAAGATGGTATAATTAGAGAAAGAGAGATGAAAGTTATGAATTTTCTATGAGTAACAATGTAGGGAGCAACAAATGTTAGCCACAGAGTACAGACAGATGGGCCCGGCAGCGGTTTAATCTCTTTCTCTCTCTCTCTCCCTCTCTCTCTCTCTCTCTCTTTCTCTCTCTTTCTCCCTCACACACACACACACTTTCTATTTTCATCCGGACATAAGGACAATATGTATCTAGAGAATTGTAAATAATTTTTGGCTTTACGTCAACAATTCTGTGAGTTTCACTTCCCTTATTTTGTCCTTTAATCTTCATGTTTCATGAGCGATGTTTCTAACAAAGGGGGCGGAGAATTGTTGTTTTCTGGGTCATAATCTACCCATTTATTGACCTTGAAGTAGTATTTTATTCATTTCCTTTTTCTTTTTTTTATTTTGTTGTTCGTACATCTCCTCTTAATATCCACAGTACCTAAACCTCAACTCCCACCATCCATATAAAGTAAAGAAACGAATCGTTCGTTGCCCACAACATCGAACAAAAGCAATATGTAGTAACAGCAATGTGCATCAAGAAGAGATGAACAGTTTAAGAGAAACAACTATTTAGAGAGCATGAGATCAGCACCAAGACATATGGACCAGACACAAAAGGAAACCACTATGAAGGGTTTGTCTGAAAAACTTCAAGAAATATTTAATCCATGCAACATCAGGACAGTATTCAGGAGCGATTCAACTCTCCAAAAACACCTTGTGAGCGTCAAGCCCCCCTACAGAAAAATGTAATGAGTAAAAACTATGTATATGAGATTCCATGCAAATATGGAAAACTATAGAAAGCTAAGACATGTCGTCCACTAAAAATATGGTTAGAAGAATATCGAAAATCGTAATACGTGGAAAGATTAAAAAAAGTCGGGTATAACTGACCATATCAAGAAGGAAAAGAGAAACCATCAAATATTATGGGGCGAAGTCAAAATTATAGACACAGAAGAACGCTGAAGGATTAGACGATTAAAAAAAATAGCACATATCCCGTGAAATAATCAATTACTAAGTAAACCTAGTGTAGAATTTAATATGATATGGGAACAGTTAATTGTGAATAATAGATAATGTATACAGTAATAAGTTAAACCAATATATATATATATATATATATATATATATATATATATATATATATATATATATATATATATATATATATATATAGTAACATATAGTTAAATAATTTAGTAATAAATAGTGATATTTACAACTAGAAATTAAAATAGGTTCAGGATTCCTAAAATTCGTACTAGAATTGTTCACCAGGAGTCGTGGTTCTGTGGTTAGAATACTTGGAAAAATCCTAAAAGTGATATGCTTCTAAAAGTTGAAAGTTCAATTCTTAGTGTGGGAGACTGAAAAATACAATTCCGGATTCTTTTTTTTTTATTACACTTTCACCCCAAACAAGGCACATTGTCACTTTGGTGTAAGGGGCTACTATCAGAGGCAGCAACTACTGGGGCACTATGTTGGGATTTGGGCAGCAAGATGTCGGTTTACGTTGCACTTGAACTTCTGCATGTCAGTAAAGTTGGGGAAGCAGGAACTTGGCATGGAATTCCAGAGTCTAGCGGTTCTGAGGAAGAAACTACCAGAGTAGAAAGATCTTTTACATCTAGGGATCTCTACTGTGTGGGGGTGGGATTTAGCTGCCTATCGGGTTTGTCGAGGGTGTCTACGTCGTGGGAGCACAAGTGTCTGCAGTTGGTCAGAGCATTCACCGTTGAAGTACTTGTAGAACAGGCAGAGGGATGCAATTTCGTCAATGGGACAGAGGCTAAAGCTTAGATGCCAGTTCAGGGCCTATCAGATTGGCGATTCTCTTTTGAACTTGTCTAAGAGCGAGAGCTTAGTAGCAGATGCACCAGTCCAAATGTGACAACAATGCTCCATACATGGGCGAATGGTGGCCTTATAGAGGTACAGGATACTTTCAGGTGTCAGTAGTTTTCTAGCACGGTAGAGAGAGCCTATCTTTTTCGCAGCGGCCCTGGCAATGTTTTCAATATAATTGTTCCAACTCATGTTTCCTGTGAACGTTAGGCCAAGCAGTTTGAAAGATGTGCTCTCTGACAGAGAGTCACGGGCCATTGCTATTGGTGGCGGAGAAGGTTTCTTGTAATTACTTAAGGAAACCAGTTTAGTCTTGGCAGCATTGAATGTGACCATCCATTTATGTCCCCATTCCACTACAGATTGGAGGTCATCCTCTAGTGTTTTTGTCATTTCTTTAGATATGTGTTCATTTGTTTTCCTGTCATGCCTGTTATAGAGTGTAGTGTCATCAGCATATATACCCATTTCAGAGGCAGTTTTGTCGGGGAGGTCATTAATAAATATTAGGAACAATAGAGGTTCAAGGATAGACCCCTGAGACACTCTCGCATTTATATCACACTGTTTAGACGTATGACCGTCGAGGACAACCTGGATTTTCTCTTATCTAAGAAGGATTTAATTATGTTTAATATTCTACCAGTGATACCGTATGATTTAATTTTCCTGAGGAGACCCTTGTGCCATACCCTGTCAAAAGCCTTAGATATATCTAGAGCTACCGCTCTGCCCTCCCCCGCTTTGTCCAGTGAATGGTATATACGTTCAGAGATTACAGTGAGGATGTCAGCTGGGGAACGGGCATGTCTAAATCCATATTGTTTGTCAGTCAGAAGTTTAGCCTCTGTAAGGTACCGGACTAGAGCACGGTTAATTATGGTCTCAAATATTTTGGCAAAATGTGGGAGGAGGCTAATGGGGCGATAATTTGATAGGTCAGTTCTTTCGCCAGAATTCTTGAATATTGGTACCACAGAAGCAGTTTTCCAACAGCCTGGAAAGCATGATTCATTAAGGCATTTGTTGTAGAGTTTGGAGAGAACTGGGGCTACTTCGGCTGAGCACTTTTTTAATAGCACAGCTGGGATGAGATCAGGTCCACATGCTTTTGAAGTGTCAAGGTTTTTTACGATAGCATGTACCTGTGCAGCGGTGATTTTTTGATCGTCTAGTGTGGCGTCTGTCTGCAAAGGAAAGTCAGGCAGGGGTGGTTGGTAGGGTCCAGTGTGGAGTTCGAGGCAAACCGGCTGGCAAGCATATTAGCCTTGTCGGTTGCTGAGCAAACAACCTCGTGATTGTTTGTTAGCCGGGGAATTGTTGATTGCCCATTATTTACTACACTGTTGTAGATTTTCCAGAAGTCACGATTTCCTAATATTTGTGCTTCGATGTGTTTTTTAGTGGTTTCAGTAAATTCTCTCTTAGCTGTCGCTATTTCTTTCTTAACGTTACTTCTAGCTTCTATATACTTCTGTTTGTTTGAACTTTATTTATGTCGGTTAAATCTGCGGTATGCATGCTACCTTTGAGCGATGGCAGTTGCGCAAGTAGAAGTAAACCATTGGGGAGAGTGGGGCTTGCTATAAAATTTCCGCATGGGAACATGTGCTTCCATTGCGGTTATGAACCATTCAGTGGTCTCATTTGTGCACTGTTCAGCAGGAAGAGATAAATATTTCATCATGGAGCATCTCTGATAAGATCTCTGATGGCTTCCCAATCCGCCTTTTTATAATATCTCGTTGTTTTGAGCACTGGCTGTTCAGTTTTGGGTCTAGAATTTAGGGCGATTTCTACCATTATCACTGCATGGTCAGCGTTCCCGAGTGGGCTGTCAGCATTTGTTGTACAATCCCATTACACTTAGGACCTCTATTCAATCATGGCTTACGGAACAAGAGCATAATCCTCTTGTGGAGTAAATGAAAGGTTCCATTCGAAATTTCGTCCACATTCCTGACTTCAATAGAAACATTCCCGAGTTCGAAAAGAAGGTCGAAGGTTACATCGACCGAAACGTTGTGAAAATCACACTCAAGGTCAAAACGTAATTTCGATGAATCCAAATAATACAAATAAAGTCCTTATCTCTAAACTTCGGAAACGTCATAAATACAAAAGATTTTTATAAAATATTGTATGCTTATGTAATAATATTTTACATGGACGTTTATTAAACGACTTCAATTAGTCGTGTGTGACGTCATAATAATGCAAATAGACTCACATAATCCCCCCAGAGATGCTGAGTTTGAATTAAAAGTGAAGACCTGATTGTAAGGATGAGTAATACGCCCCCACTCTAAAACTTTCACAGCAAGATCTCACCTGGTTACATTTACAGCAAAAATTTCCATTTTTCTCTCTGGACAAAAAGAAAGAAATTTTCATGAAGAAAGTTTATTTTCTAGAACATTAGATTTGTGAAACAGAACACCACAAGTTTGTTTCCCAAACAATTATATTATGGTCGTCCTCAAGTTTAATGTAAACAAATACTTATCAAACTGTCTTCTTGAAAATCAAATATTCTTAATCTTCTGTCCATTCAACCCACTGTTTCAAATCCTCTTGTATCAGCGATCATCGTCCAACTAACAATCATTTGACTCTTGTGCTCGAGTTAGTGCCGGGCTTTGATAAGTGGTGAACCATTAATACAAAAAGAAAAATATAAAACTCAGGATACAATACATTAAATTAATCCCAGGACGAATAACCATATCAGGAGACGACCTAAATCGTCATAGCTGTGAGTGCCTGACAAGTGTGAGTTTTTATTTATTTCTTATTTATAGAGTAAAACAATATGGATATTTAAAGTTCTTTTTTGCACACAAAACCAGGATCTTAAAACATCTCTTCTTATGTGACGAGGAGCAGATACTTTCTAACACGATGTGAGGTTAGAAGAACATCGGAAAATTGAAAGTTGAAATTCCGTCAAAGGTCAAAGAAGAGGCACCCTAAGATTCACCCTTGGTTATAATACTGGTCAATCGGAGTTCCTATGATGTAAAAAACTGGTTATCACCAAAAGTGTGACCATCACTTTTTTTCTGACCTTGACCATGACCTTTAACTTAAGTATCTCCAAATTAACTAAGTTCTGAATTTGACAATGACTGATATTTTGACCAAGTTTAGTTACGATAGGTCAAGCGATATGGATGCTAGACTGTAAAAAAATAAATAAAGCACAATTACAAACCAACAAACAAACTGGACTAATACCATAACTTCTTCGGTGGAGGTAATGAATCTGTAAAACCAGAGAGATTATTAAAAAAATCTTTCCCTTGGCACCAAAGCCAACAGAGACTGGGTAATTTTTAAAATGGTCTTTTAACCTGTAGACTGCCGTATGTTACTGTTTGTTCTAGAGCTGAGAAGAAGTTAACAATAGTTCTCACCAATTTCTAGGAAATACCAGGAATTCTTGTTACCAATAAATATTCTTTAATATGAAATTAAAAACTAAAAGAAAATACATGTTCCTTTTTTTAATTTTATAATTTTCTGTCTTGTTTATAGAACTGTCACAAATCTTGAATTAAACGTCCAATTTTAATCTTAAATTATAAAATAGAAATGTTTTCAATCGGGTTAACAAATCTGAAATTTAAATTCGAAAGCAAAAGCAAATTAAAAAATCAAACCATTTGTCATAGAATGATTTTTGCGATATCCCAGTGCTTTTGTGTTCTTTGATTAAAATTTAAAATTCTTCACATAAATTTCAACAAAGTATGCTTAATATATTTTAGTTCAATTGCACTCAAAATAAATATCAGCTTTCAAGAAAAATATATTTGAAATTCACATTTTATTATGAATAATACAAATTGGGAACGCTTACCATTATGACTTGAATTCCAACAAGAATAAATTTAAATCACGAAATTCTGGTGATGAATCATTAAGAATATGACTTCGATTAAATTTTTACAGAGAACTGAAAAATCTGCAGCTAATTCTGCGGACAACAGTCCACCTCAAGCATAACCCACACCTGTATGACTTTAAAGAATAATTTAGTTAGAAGGATACAATTCCAATTCCAAAAACACCCATACAACGCAAGTACCAGAAAAATCAATAACTTTGCCATAAAAGTAAATAAGAATTCACACATATTCATCCTTGCTTAAAAAACGAAAAACTATTATAAGCTCAATTATCTCACATAAAGGAAACTAATCTATAAGGAACCCATTAAACCATATAAAGTTGTACCATCCAGCATATTAGATGATATAAATATGGAAGATAAAAATTTGCAGAAATCAATGAATATTCAAAATTTACTGAAATATTTACTCCAGGCACCCCAAGATTCACCCTTAAAAATCATAAACCAATTTTCCATGACAACGCCTCTATTAGATTTATCTGCCCTTTTTTCTCACTTGGGTTCAGAAAGTAAAAAAAAATCTTAGATAGGATTATTCCTTCCAGAAAAAAGTAACCCTCCTCACTTTTTGGCAAAGTTAGAACTTTGTTATCAATTGGTTCCTTAACCTAAAAGATAAACAGAAACTGGATTTCATAATATTTAGACGCAATAACTATCACCAGTTAATTTCTTCAATCCTCGTAAACAAAGTCCTAATCTTCGCAAAAAGAAATTCTGATATCACTGGCTTAGAAATTTAATTAGTTCTATTAGCTAATATATTTTCATAATAAGCATTGGACTCAAAACAATACTCAGAATAGTTTTAATATCATCATAGGAGCTTCAGATTATGTATAAGTAACAGACTTGGTAGGATTATTTCCATTGAAGAAACTCAAGTTTGAACTTAAATCTATCTAAAGTGTGTATTTATAGAGATGATGCCCTACTTACTATAAGAACCAAATCAAGAGAATATAATAATACTAATCAAAGACTTCATGCCTTCTTTAATAATTTTGGCCTTTCAATAGACATTGATCTTTACAAGAAAACATTTAACTTTTTAGATATCTCACTAAACCTTAACTCCGAATCTTACAGCCCTTATCAGAAACCTAATCTGACTCTTTTCTATATTCACAAATGTTCTAATCATCCAAATTCAATTATTAATTCTATATTGCCATCCGTTTAAAGTGGAATTTCTAGAATTTTTGCTGACAAAACCTTCGACCAAAACTTTACCTTCTTAAATAAATCTTTAATAAATTCTTGATATATTGAGAAAATAGGATACAAACAAAACAACCTTAAAATTAAAATCCGTAATTACTCATATGATTTGAAATAGGACATATATTATAAATCCATTTAATCAAATCAAATAAAAACATAATCAATATAACCTCAACTTTCATTTCAGTCCACGTAACCATGTAAGGCGAAAATATGAATCTAGTTTAATCCTTGTTTTAGTATAAATCAAAACTAACATACCTAAAGAATTTTTTAAAAGTGTTGCAAAAGTTTATCAAATATCCACAAATAAATGCTAAATATGTTTCTTCTGATGATATGAGTCATTTATTGAAACTCCATGAAATAAGGAAAAATAATATTTTCTTTTTACTTTTGTCGAAAAATAAATTATTGTAAAGTGATTCTGGAAAACAAGACAACTGGTTATTTGATCAAAATTAGGATAATATTGAAGAAGATTGAGAAAAATAAAGGGGAATGGGGAAGTGATAATATTATAAAAGAAGAGGAGGACGAGAAGAAAAATAAGAAGGAAGATGTAAAGTAGAAGAAGAAGAAGAAGAAGAAGAAGAAAAAAGAGCAAAAAAGCAGAGTGTTGATAGTATTAAGAAGAAGAAGAAGAAGAAGAAAAAGAAGAAGAGGGGGAGGAAGAGGAGGAGGGTGGTTTGGTCAATAGGTAAGTAGTATAGAAGAACGAAAAGAAGAACAAGGAAAATGAAGAAGAAAAAGAAGACAAAAGAGAAGAAGCCAAATAAGAAAAATAGTAGTTTGAAGAAGAATGAGTTGAAGTAGAAAAATTAGAAGAAGAAGAAGAAGAAGAAGAAGAAGTAAAACTAAAAACAATAATCAAAGAAGGAGATGATGATTTGGTTAAAAAGGTAGAGTATATTGGAAACATTACAACAACGGTTACAACAATAACAGCAAAGCAATGACATAATTAAGATACTACGATCAATTAAAATATGAATAAAGTCGGAAAGAAAATAATTTTAATTAAAATCAAAGTGGACTGAAAGAGAAGATTTGCAAAAAAATATTAAAAGGAAAAAAATGAGACATTATCTTTAATTATCATCATCTCTTAAACTATTGTTTTCTCGTTGTTTAATTTCTTTTAAAAATAAAACCATTATTATATTAGCTTTGTCATTATATCAATATCAAAGTCATTAGGAAAGTGAAAGTAAAAGTGAAAGTTATTCTTTATCGCAACTTTCTATTTTCACTTTCACGATCACTTTCGCTAATGTTTGTAATTCAATGTTAAAATTTTGTAGCGCCAATTAGCCACATCATTAGCAGGATTAGACAAACCATCACATGACCAGATTTAATTAAATTGTCTTTCATTTGCATCTTTCTCTCTTTTTTTATTATGTTCATATTTGTTTTATGTTTCGTACAAAACAGAGCGAAAAACTTTCACCTTGTCTATTGAATCATGTGAATTTAACCTGACAGCTCGTTGAGCTTTTGCGACAATATTATTCAAATGAATTGGTATTTCAAAACCGTGGAGTTGGCGAGGGTGCGACGCAAGAAGGGGAGAGCTGTAATGAAAGCTCGTAAACAAGATCAGGTTAGGGTCAGGTTGGAGTCCGATTCTGATTCTTCTTGACTATGAATTAATCAAACTTGAAAAAAATATTTGCTTTTAATTTTATTACTTGATTATTTTAATTTAAAAAATTAGTTGCATTATAGAGTAATACTTTTTATATTCTTTATTGGGCACTATTTGTTTATTATTTATCGACTACATTTATACCTTATTAAACAAAATTATTTTGATTCTATTTAATTAGTTTTCGTTGAACTCTGTTTTTATTCTTTTAAATGGTATTTTTATTCTTTACTAAGTATTATTTTCTTTCTTTATCGAGCATTATTTATTTTATTATTTATTGAACACTATATATTTTATTCTTTAATGAACACTGTTTTAATTATTTATTACATTCTATTTTTTTAATTTTTTGAACATTATTTATTTTGTACTTTATTAAGCACTATTTATTTTTCTTCTTTATTGAACCATTTATTTTCTTCTTTACTTAATACAATTAATTTTATTTAAATTATTATTATTATTATTATTATTATCATTATTATTATTATTATTTTCTTTATTGAAATTATTAAATTCGATTTTTATCTTTTTTGAACATTATTTATTTTGTACTTTATTAAGCACTATTTATTTTTCTTCTTTATTGAACCATTTATTTTCTTCTTTACTTAATACAATTCATTTTATTTAAATTATTATTATTATTATCATTATTATTATTATTATTTTCTTTATTGAAATTATTAAATTCGATTTTTATCTTTTTGGAACATTATTTATTTTGTACTTTGTTGAGCACTATTTATTTCTATTCTTATAGAATACGATTTATTTTATTCTTTATTGGATACTATTTATTTGTATTCTTCACTGAATACTATTTATTTCATTTTTATTTAGAACAATGTATTTTTATTCAATAACATGTATTCATATATCGTCCATGTAATTGCGCAATGTATACCTGCGCGTGCGTGTGTGTGTTACACATATTCAATGCTGTTCACATAACGGAACCATAACATACAGCGAACAGTTCTTTAACAAAAAGACGAATAACATCTTTGTCTGCTTGGCGGCAGACAAATCACATACTTTATTTTATGATTGTTGGGTACGTGAAATGAGTACTATATATTTCAGTTTTATTCAGCAGTATTTATTTTTATTCTTTATTGAATATTATTTATTTATCTGTTTAGCATTATTTATGCTTATTCTTAACAACATGTCCGTATGCTCCATTGCCAGCGAATAAATTAAGTCATTTTAGTTTTTAATTACTTGCTTGAACATTTTTAATATGAAGTAGACACCTGCTATTGTATTTTCTCAGTTATTAGGTTGTCCCAGGAATTCGTAACACGTGTAAAAAAAATTAGAATTTTACTCGTCGTTTAATAAATAGAATAAATACGAATCAACTTAAAAATTAATCCTCAACATAAAGACAATCATTTTCCAAGGCTTTTTGCTATCGATCTGCAAGCTTTCAAATCTTTCAGTCGGCTTTGAACCAAAGAATTCTTGACATGCTTCCTCGACTTCATCAAACGAGTCGAATCGGCAGCCCTCCAGAAAGTGTTGCATTGAGCTTTGGTGAGGTGGTACGGATCTTGTCTCGTTTTTTTTTTTTTTTTTTTTTTGGTGAATGAAATCAAGTTGCTTCAAGTATCGGTGAATTGTCGATTTACCAACGCCAAACTCATCAGCCGATTCTCGAGTGCTTGATGAAGATGCAAAAGGTTTGCAAGTTTTCGTCATCTAATTTTAACGGCCATCCCAAAACGAGGCTTAAGACCCATGTCGCCAGAATCGAAACGCTTGTATCTGTACCACTTTGAGATCGCTGTATCTGCAACTGTTCCTCTACATTCAGCAGCAAAAGCCTCTTCTCCTGCTTTCTTAATAAAAAGACTTCGCTTCTAGCAGTACATATCCAACATTCTTCTATGTCACATTAAGTACAGTTTGAATCTGTGATAGAACAAAATATTACCAATCATCTCAGCAACAAGCAATATGGATTTCGTTCTGCAAGATCAACAACAAACGTTCTGAGTCTCGAGGATGATAGCTCTTGATATACCAAAACAGTCACTTCATAAGCATACTAGCTATGAAATATCTGGAAATATCTATAAAATGAGCTATTGATGGCTAAATTACATAAAATCGATGTTGGCATGTTTCAAGGATTCATTCTGGGTCTAATCCCCTTCTTGATTTTCATAAATGATTTTTCAAATTATATTCTGAGATCATTTGTTGACATCTATGCAAATGACACAACTGTCTATGGCAACACTTTGAAGAGCATTGATATTGAAGACCTGTTTTTGTGGAAATCGTTCTAACAAAGCTTGAACCAATTTCATCTAAGGAACTAAAAATATACTTGAAGGTCAAAAACTAACGAACAATAAGTGTTAGACGAATAAATTCCAACCTTGAAAACAGCAATACTTCTCCTTTTGTCAGATATATCGCTTATGAAATGTGAGGATTCGAGGACAAAATAATAGAAGCGAGAGTTATAAAGCTGTTGAAAATAAATCAAAGGTCTGCTATCTCCAAAATGATTGCTGGTTATTTCCCTTCAGTCAGTCTTAGAGTACGTGGCACAATGAGGAAAAGAAGTGTTTTATCACATTTAACACCTCTAAAATCAAGCTTTTCTACTTTTGTAAAAGAGTGTGGACTATGAAATCTTAGGTATACAGGGTGAAACGATAAAATTGTTGCCTTAGAAAAGACGACATGATTCCATTTCCATTTGATGAAAACCGGTTTTCTTCTTTTGTTGCAGACCATCTACTAGTTGGCCAGTTGTGTACAAATCCAAGCAGCCATAGCAGCCTTCTATTATGCATGATTGGAAATGCGCCACTGTGCAACTCATGCTCTCTACCAATCCAAGTTATGACAACAGGACCATTGTCAGCACTTGCAAATGCATTGCTGTATTGCCACAGATAACGGCGACGTGTCCAGGATAATGAAAACAAAGTTTCCAGCCACGATTATGATCTTTGGTGTGGTTTCAAGTGAGGGCCAAATCATGCCACCTCACATCTTCGTAGTTGGCTTTGAAGTCAATACCCTGGGTGTAGCAGCAGGACTTGGCAACAGCCCACAAGTCCAAAAAGACCCAAGGTTGGCTTCAGAAGGAGTGCTACAACTTTCTACCCTTCTCTCAGTTGCACCCCTCCTCCCCCAACCTAAACTCCCTGATTGGTTATGAGACGAGAACATTACCAGAATGACCTTCCACAACACCAAAATCAGCCTAATCGCTGCCATCTACCGAATATTCACCAAGCTCCTGCTGCCATTTTTGGAAAAGGCATACTCTCAGTTCCAGACCTGTATCGAGGTGGTAATTTAGGCTGAAGGCGGCCACATTGAATAGATGTCAAATCTACAACATAATAAAGATTTTGAAATTGATTTTTTTTCAATAAAAGTTTTAAAATAAAGCTGTAGAGTTCTTTTCTTTAGGGTGACAACTTTATCGTTCCACCGTGAAGACACCAAATTCATGTTCTTATGTAGGACAGTTTCTAAGATATTTATGTTATTAGATTTTGTTGGCGGCCATCTTGTAAAACACCGGAAATATTTGAAGATTCAATGTGATCGTTGTCCATTCGGACTAAAATTGTTACTTAGCCTTTAAACTGGTACCAAAAAAAAAAAAAATTGTTCCTTAGCCTTTAAACTGGTATCAAAAACAACTAAAATTGTTACTTAGCCTTTAAACTGGTACCAAAAATTGTTACTTAGCCTTTAAACTGGTATCAAAAATTGTTAATTAGCCTTTAAACTGGTATCAAAAATTGTTGCTTAGCCTTTAAACTGGTATCAAAAATTGTTAAGCCTTTAAACTGGTACCAAAAATCAAACTTTTACAAAAACTTGAATTGCAAATTAACATTTTCACATGTTGGAAACTAGAAAGTCCAGGTAATGTTATGTAAATGTCTCCTTTGTAGGAGGAGAAAGAAGTGTCATATACAAACAGGATAAGATGAATATCCTGTTTGTAAGGAACAGAAAAGAGTTCATACATGAAAATATTTTTATGTACATAGGTGTTCAAGTCAGGCATTTTCTATGTGTGTGCATAGGTATGTGTGTTAGTGAGTTCATGTGTGTGTGGTGGTAAACATATTGGATTCTTGGTTCGTTTTTTCGAATTCGAACGTAGGGCCAAACGACCTGGGGTTTTGATTACATCCCAAGAGGTAAGTTTCTGGGATTGGTCCGAGCACTGTGGATTAGTTGTTTATAGTGCCCATCTAGTGGGTAAAAAAAAAAGAAAATAAACAATGTGAACTGAGCATCTGGAAAAGATTATAAAAGGGATTACCCTTTTATAATCTTTTCCAGATGCTCAGTTCGCATAAGAGATGATTTCTGATTGGGCAAGACAGAAAGAAGTTAAATGCTTGCAGCAATTAGCGCCAAGCTTATAAATTAAGCATAGATTGAAAATTCTAAACAGCCAGTTGACGCTTATATTGTAGTTGTCTGTAATATCGCTGCTAGAAATATCTAAACTTGATTAGGGGTGCATGAGTTCTCGCCATGCCTATGGAAGTAGAGTAAAATATTGTCTCTCTAACAATATTCTTAGCCAGAATAGGTATCTTCAGAAAGAAAACGTAATGAAATGAATTATATTTGTATCAATAACATAGAAGAGAAATGGGGAAAATAGGCTAGTCTGAATCAAATTTCAATATATGCGAGTTGTATTGCTGTTTGGGTCTGACTTTCAAAATCCAACAAAATAAATTTCTCTGTCTCTGTCTCTATCTGTCTGTCTGTCTGTCTGCCTGTCTGTCTCTCTCTCTCTGTTTGTCTGTTTGTCTCTCTCTCTCTCTCTTTTTCTTTCTCTCTCTCGGTATGTGTGTGTGTGTGTGTTCGTGATTCTTTGTATAAGATAATATCATGTGTCTGTGTTTATAGGTTACAATACAGCACGGAATCCTTTTTATAGATATTGGATGTCTCTTCGAAATAGGAATTTATTTTAAATATTTTTATGGGCGGCATAAAAAATTCCGATTGATTTATGTCGCAGTAACAGAAATTATGATATTGTGTTTAAAATATCAAGTTCGGTTGTTAAGTCTATTTTGAGGCATGCTAAAATGAAGCTGGATAAAAATATAACAAACCCAGAATGAAATAAGATGGAGAAGAAAAAAACATTTGAAATTCTTGAAATGCACACAAAGTCGACTTTTCTTCTGATAGGGCAGTCAACATCCTAGACTAAATGGCTCGAAATCTACAAGCTCCATTTCATCCATGCATTCAAGATTATTTACGCTATAAGAGAAAAGAGAAAAAGAAAAGCACACATATAATAATAATAATAATAATAATAATAATAATAATAATAATAATAATAATAATAATATAGATTGAAAGGAATATGGAACATGCAGAACGTCAGTATAATACCAGTAATTGTAGAAGCACTAAGAACAGTCGTCAAAAAAAAAAAACTGGAAAAAATAAGAGAAATTAGAATCAAAGGGGTGATTGAGATTCTACAGCGAATTCCAATGATCAAAGGAGCTGAAATCATGAGGAAAATCATCGAATGCCGCAAACAACCACCATAAACTATGAACACTAACCAGCCACAAGGAAACAGCAACAGAAACAAAAACATGAAAACTGAAACTGCAAAACCTATTTTGTATCAATAAAAAATACAAATAATGCAATAAATAGTAAATAAATAAACGAATAAAAAGTATATATACTAGCATGGGTGGCCGGGTATTTGGAGGTGTATGTTGAGCAAAAAAAAAAAAAAAAAGCGGTCAATTTTTTAAACTTTGACCTCTATTATGACCTCTTAACATTTATTGTTTTGGACTCAAATCAAGTTTTTAAGTTAGATCCATGTCCAAGGAACCTATATCTAAAATTTCAAGCGTTTAGACCCAAAATTGTCGGAGGAGTTTGTTAGAGTTTTGAAAGGTCAAATCGTTGAACTTTGACCCCTTAATCGACAAATTTTTGGCCGAAAACCGATCACATCGATTTTCCCTAATCTCACTACTCTATATATATCAAATTTCGAGTCTGTAGATTTAAAATTGACAGAGTTATTGCGTAGGGAAATTTACATAGACACACAGATACACAGACAGACAGATACACAGACACGTTCATATATATATATATATATATATGTGTGTGTGTGTGTGTGTGTGTGTGTGTGTGTGTGTGTGTGTGTGTGTGTGTGTGTGTGTATAAAACGACGTCAAACTCGGCTGATACTACATAAAATAGATAAGGAAGATGGAAAGGCTGAGAGAGGACAGAACTTATCGGACTTCCACTGAAACATTGCAAAGACGACGGACTGTGATCTTGGGGGAGGCGTATTGCAATCCAAGTCCCGATGAAGATCAATGGTTGTTGTCAATGAGGACTCTATGGCAAGCAACTGTATTTTCAAAAGAACGGGAGCATATTGAAAATATGGGAAAACTTGTTGTCACCCAGACTCCAGAGAATACCATCGTTCTGTGCGTAATCTCTGATGATGATCTGTGTAAGAAAACCTCTCATAAGTACATAATAATTATAATAGAGAAGTCAAGACAATGCCAATAATCGTAAATGCACTAGAAACTATTCTGAAAAAACTTAAATAAAATAATATAATTATATAGAAAACCTAAACCGTATGTTCACTTAATTGAAGGGTCGGTCAACTTTTTTTGACTGTATATAAAAATGATAAAACAACAACACTAGCAATAATAAGTAATAGTCACTATAATAAATCCAATTTTAACGCGGTTTTATTTCAATTTTTGTTCGTCCTTAATGTGTTGAATAGGTACTGAAAATGCCTTTTCAGAAGTGATTTCTGATATTCTGTATATCATAAAAAATCTATATATATGGAATCGGCAGAAACAATTTTCTGATAATAAAGTGGTCTTGAATAAAATCTGGAATACTATCTAAATAATTATTATATTATATTAAATTATCAGCTTAAGTCGTATTGTACGCTACTGAGCTCTTATATAAATTTTAGGAAGAGAATTTTAGAAAGATATATATATATATATATATATATATATATATCAAAGAAAAAAAAGAATCGTTTTTGGAGTCGGAAATTAGGCAAATTTTTTTTCCGATTCGAATAGCGATTTCGATATTCCAAAATGGTCCGATTCTGAATAATCGTTCTAACACTAATATATGTATGTGTTTGTTTGGACTATTCTGGTGAATAATATGTTGAATTGTAAATACAGTTTTACATTCTTTTATGTCCCCTATAAGAAATACTACTTTCTATTGTATTCAATTGAAGTTTACCTCTTATTATATCAGGTAAACATTTCTTTTATGCTGTATTCATAGTATATATATATATATATATATATATATATATATATATATATATATATATATATATGTGTGTGTGTGTGTGTGTGTATGGGTATGTGTGTGTATGTATATATATATGCGTATGTACATATATATGTATGTATGAATGTGTGTGTATATATATATGCATATGTACATATATATATATGTATTATATGTATATACACGTATATATATATTTGCATATGTGCATATGTACATACATATACCCACATTTATATATGAGCTCCAAGAAGACAATACAAAACACAAACAAGCATAGTATACGATCGTTTCAGGGACGATATTTGGTATCAATCCTCTCTCGAATTGTGCTAAATAAACACGATATTATCTCTGAAACGATCTTATACTATCCTTGGTTGCGTTTTGGCTTGATTTGTTGGAACGCGTATATAAATTGATATTTATCCATTAAATTCATTTCCCTTACAATTAATCTATTATAGCTGAACACATGGTACAATGGGGGAAGAGGTGGCTGGTCACTTTTAATGCATCCAAAACCAAGCTTCTATCTTTACATCATCAACGCTCTGATCCCCATTTGGCATCAATTGAAATGGATGGCTCTCGTCTTGGGGAGGCTCCATGTTTCGACAAGCTTCTGGGTTTGACCTTTACTCCTGATCTGAAATGGAACACGTACATCAAATCTGTTGCCAGGGACGCTGGGAAAATGGTGGGATCCTTCTACCGCTCCAGAAGATATCTCACCACTAATCCAATTCTCTATCTGTATAAAAGCCAAGTACGTTCAAGGATGGAGTACTGCTACCACATCTGGGCAGGAGCTGCTAAAAACAATCTATACTGCCTTGACAGAGTACAAAATAGACTTCGTGGTTTAGTGGGGGATGCCCTTTTCTCTTCCCTGCAACCTCTCTCCCGCAGAAGAGACGTTGCGATTCTGTCTTTGTTTTATCGTTATTTCCATGGCAGGTGCTAGTCTGAGCTCCAATCCTTCGTCCCCCCTTGCCAATCTTTCACGAGAAACACCCGTCTGGCTGAAACTACTGTCAATAATTTTCCCCACTCTTTATCTGTGCCTAAATCCAAAAGTAGATTCCATGAGCAAAGCTTCTTTCTTAGAACTGCACGCCAGTGGAACTCTCTGCCGCTTGCCTGTTTCCCACCTGACTACAACTTGGACGTCTTCAAGTCCAACATAAACAAACTCCTGACAAACCGCCCCCTTAAGTAAGACACTCTATCAAAACTCCCAATACTAATGATTACTACAATACTATCTCACGCAATAACCCTTATCCCTGAGTGGCCTTCGGCCCTTGATAAGTGGTGTCCCCCATGTAAAAAAAAAAAAAAAATGTGAAATTCATGTACTGCACCATTCTTTATACGTGGTAGTTATTAGTTTATTTAATTTTTTCAAACTCCGATACCAGGTTAAATTTATTCGAAGGTGAAAACAAATAAATTTAATGAGGTTGTTAATAGTGCTCAATAAAAAAGAGGAGATATAAAGAGAGAGAAAGATATAGAGAGAGTGTGTGTGTGAGAGAGAGAGAGAGAGAATTGAAAAAGAAGTCAAATTGAAATGCAGGATATAAAAAAAATTGTTAACAGGATAAAAAATAATTGAAACCAAGAAGCATGCAATTAGGATATTGTGTGTGTGTATATATATATATATATATATATATATATATATATATATATATATATATATATATATATATATATCAATGGTAATTAATAAAAACCTATTGCATAGTTGATACAATTCGGTAACCGAAACATGTGTAACTAAGCAGATAAAACAGTAATAAAATACACACAGTCCTGCAGCCCCAGACCACGACATTTCCACCACTATGCTTGACGTCAAGCATAGTGGTGGAAATGTCGTGGTCTGGGGCTGCAGGTATTGGAGAGTTACATTTCATTAAGTGAAACATGAACTCCAACATGTACTGTCAAGTATTGCAGCAGAGCAAAATCCCCATCCTCCAGAATCTAAGCCACAGAGCATTGTTCCAGCATGACAATCCCCTAAAACATACATCCAAGACAACCGCTGCTTTACTGAAAAGGCTGAGGGTAAAAGTGATGTCTCCAGATATGAACCCAATTGGACATGTTTGGGCCATCCTCAAGCAAAAGTGGAGGTGCGCAAAGTCTCAAATATCTGCCAGCTCTGCGACGTTGTAATTGAAGAGTGAAAGAACATTCCAGTGGCTACCTGTTAAGCTCTGGTAAAGTCCATGCCCAGGAGAGTAAAGGTAGTTTTGGATAATGATGGTAGTCGCACAAATTATTGTGAGTTGACATGTTGTATGTTAATATCGACAACTTTTCATATGGGGTGTACTCACTTTTGTTGCCAGGAATTTAGCTTTTAATAGCTATATTTTGAGTTATTTTGAGGGGAAAATTAAGTAACTCTGTTATATATGCTGCAGACAGACTACTTTTCATTGTGCCAAAAAAAAATCATTATTTCAGTGTTTTCCCATGAAGAGATATACTCAAATATTTGAAGAAATGTGAGAGGTGTACTCACTTTGTGATACTCTCTCTCTCTCTCTCTCTCTCTCTCATATATATATATATATATATATATATATATATATATATATATATATATATATATATATATATATATATATATTTACCAGGTTAAATGTATTCAAGAGTAAGAACTAATGAATTTAACAAGGTTATGAACAGTGCTCAATAAAAAAGAGCAAGATATACTTCTATTTATATTCAAATAAACATTTTACATGATTGCAACAATGAACATACCATGTTTCGCACGGATGGTTGCAGTAACCAATGTCTTCTTCAGGCGATTAGAATAAGTACATTTCTCTAAAGTAACAGTCTCTCTCTCTCTCTTTCTCTTTCTCTCTCTCTCTCTCTCTCTCTCTCTCTATATATATATATATATATATATATATATATATATATATATATATAGCTACTTCATTTACTCACATAAATTTATTATACGAAAGCCTGACGAATCCTATAGTTGGATTAAACGCAGAATATTCATTGTAGCTTAATCGCCATATATATTTTATAAATTACTATATATATATATATATATATATATATATATATATATATATATATATATATATATATATATATATATAGAGAGAGAGAGAGAGAGAGAGAGAGAGAGAGAAGGAGAGACAGCAGACAGACAGACAGCAGACAGACAGACAGACAGAGACACAGGGACAGAGAGATAGAGACAGAGAAAGAGATAAACAAATGATATTTTATTTTAGATATATAAATATAAAACTGTGATGGATGCAGCTTAGAGGCTAGAATTTCTTTGGGGTGAGGCAAGTGGGTGAGTTGTTCTAGCCTCTCTGTTCCTTTCTCGTGGAATTCATAATAATTCCAGCTCACATTGGAAATTGTGTTGTCTACCTTACAAGATTTTCAAATGGAAATCGCTATCGTTGCACTCAAACTAAAACCGTTAATCGACAAAACAGTTTGATTATGAAGAAAGCCATTTCCTTTCTTTTTTTTTTCTATAAATTCTTATCTAAATTGAGTAAATAGTCGACTCAACCAATTCTTATCTCGAAAGAATATAAAGATGTTGTTGTTAATGATGCCCTCGTTTATAGTATACACGGATGACGGTGTTGTATACTTTTAGATTATAAGTGCAACGGCTTTAGTCTTTTAATTTTACAAAGGAGTTACTACTTATCAAGGCGCAAAGGCTACTCAAGGATAAGGGTTAATTGTCCACTTAAATAATCAAATTGTACCCAACTTACACCATTAACGATTACCACACGGCCATCTTACATTCATTAACCCTTATCCTCGAGTAGCCTTCGCGCCTTGATGAGTGTTAAATCCCTTGTAAAATTAAAAGACTAAAGTCATTGCATTATATTCTAAAGGTATATAACGTCGTCATCCGTGTATATTATAAACGAGGACACCATTAAAAACAACATCTTTATATTCTGAGATAAGAATTCGTTGAGTCCCCAATTATAAATGGCACGATGACTCACTAGAACCTAGGCATTATTTACGGATAACAATGAAGAATATGTTTTCCAATGTCTGCAAGCTAATCTATAAACGAAAAGAAAAGATATAAGAGTAGCATGTAAAGAAGGTGGGCTTCCTTTACCGTGCTAGAAATTGACTCACACCTGAGATTATCCTACATCCTAAAACCTACATTCGCTCATGCATTAAGTATTGTTGACCCACCTAGGCTGGTGCATCAACTCCTAGTCTCTCACTCTTAGACAGGGTTCAAAAAAAAAGAATCTCCAATCTAATAGATCCAACACTGCCGACCAAGCTCCAAACCCTGTTCCATCGCCACAATGTTGCATCCCTATGTGTGTTTGATAAGTAGTTTAATGGGATGTGTTCTGATGAATCTGTAGAACTTATGACCCCTTGTCTTACATACCCCCCCCCCCGACTAACTTGGCAAATTGCAAAATACCACCCTTTTGCTGTTGTGGTCCTTAGATTCACTGTCACTCAGATTCCAGGGAACACCACCGGTTATTATCAGTTATTAATTGCTGCTGACGCCTACTGATTCCAACTAATAATAATAATAATAATAATAATAATAAGAAGAAGAAGAAGAAGAAGAAGAAGAAGAAGAAGAAGAAGAAAAAAGATTAATATAAGGAAACGATCAAAATAAAAAATTGAAAAAGAAAACAAAAGAACAAGTACTATAAAAAAAGAAGAAATTTCACAGAAAGAAACAGACAAAAACAAAAGATGTTTTCTTTTTACTCACTACTTAACTCAACATCATCCTTAGAAAAAAATAATAAAGTATGGTAATGCAACATCTCCTCTGTGAGAAAAGATTTCTAGTTAATAGAAGTGATCCTCCCCCACTAGATTGTGAATTCGATTTTTGTGCTCTGTCGAGGAAGAAAAAAGTGTTCAAGACAGCACTTCGCCCGAATTTGATAGCAATGCTCCCTCTTATGACGTATCTGGCTCTTATATTTATCTTTCTATAGAAATAATCATATACAATGAATCGTTTGCTATAGATATTTTGGTTTTATTTATAAGAACACAAAGACTTTATATGCTATAAAACATACAAGCCAAACCAAACAACCCAACAGTTATTGTTTCAGTAATGAATAATACTAAAAATGGTTTATATGCCGTAAAAACAGTTTGTATTCAATGAATTGTTTTAATATGTATTTCTGACAATTAAATAATTAAAAAACACTACGATATGCTGTAAACATCAGTTCATCATTAATGAGTCATGCAAAAAAGAGAACCGCAAGCAATCAAAATATGTCGGCGCTCTGGACGAATTTGTGTTTCAAACGATCGACATGGAGACGAGAAGAGCGATAAGCCTCACCACAGCCTTGGATTGTGAATGACGTGCAACAATGGGGACCCACGTGAATTGATGTGGCTTAGGAAGGGTTTCGGTCGCCATTATATTCGTGGAAACACCTTGAGCCTTCTCTCGGCCTGTCAAGGACATCTAATGAAACTTGCTACTTTTACTGATAGCGAATTATTATTTGTCTCCCCTCCCCTAATTTTTATTAATTAGCTATTATATTATGTTTGTTGTTATATTACTGAAAAGCTGCCGATGTTGACCATTTTCCTCATGTGTAATAGCTATCTTTGTATTAGTTGCATGACTTAGTTTTTAATGTACAGGGTCAGCCAAAAGCAGAAAATGTTTGTCGAAGCGTAAGAGGTAGACTTCAAAGCTTTGTAAATCAAGAAGGAAAACAGTTTGAGCACTTGCATTGATAAATAACATTTAATTTTCATTAATATAATTGTCTTATTACATGTAAATGTACGTATACGTGATCTCTGCATATAGTTTTAACTGTAATTGCAAGGTTAATTTGTTGAATAATCTTTTGGCACGTGAGCACTGCTATCATGGGACAACGTTTCAGTTTGGAGAGCGCAGATCAGGGAGACAAGCGTACAGGAAGGGCAGACAAAAGTAATTCTATAATCTCCTAAGGATTTCTCCTGAAATTGCCATGAATACATTAAATGTCAACACCTTGAATATGCGTGATATGGTACTTTTAAAATAAAAAATGATATATATAAAAAAATCTAAAACTTTTTTTGGAAAATCTCTATTTTTGTGTTAAAATACCCTCTACTTTGTGTTATTATAATTTTCTTAATTTTATTTTAATTCAATAAACGTGCGTGACAGAGACTTTCTCCCAAAAAGCACACAAATTTCAATAAAGACTGTTCATAATTATTTATAAACTTTAAGTCGTACATTTTGACAACTTTCTCTTGTTTTGTGTACAAAGTAATACTTATATTTTCTTAATTTTATTTTGATTTTATAATTATTGTTTTCTTTCGTGTAATTGTATTGTTGTTCCATTTTATGAGATTTTCAATTCGGTCCTTAAACTGCATTTCTCTGCCCCTGCTGTGCGCTCTCCAATCTGAGACCCAAGAAGTTGTCCCCTGACAGTTGTGTATAAGTGTCTAACTTTTTTTCTAATCCCAAAATTTTCAGAAGTCAACATGTGCGACAAAAAGGTTATTCAAAATAGTTGTTGCTTTAATAGTGCGAAAATTTGTCTTTAAAGAATTGTTTTAAAGAATTGTTTTAAAGAATTGTTTTAAAGAACTGTTTTAAAGAATTGTTTACGTTTTTTAAATTATTGAATAAATACTTTTCTAAAAAAAAAAAAGTTTAAACAAAACAGGATTCAACATTTGACAAAACATGATCGAAATTAAAAACGTTGCGAAAATCTTTTTGGGACACCAAGTTAAAAAGGCCTTTATTCAGAACATCTAGAAGAACGATTCTCAACCTTTCCTCCATCATTGCCTCCTCGGCTTTATGTATTTCTTTATTTACCCTCTAACCCCTCACCCCCCAAAGAAATCATAGCCATCATAAAGTCATTGAAAAACAAGGTAAAAAAGAAGATTTTTATTGTTTAAGATTTTATATTTTGTGTAAAAATAGTATCTTACATTCGTATAGAAAAATATAAAAAAAGTAAAAACTTTTCTAATTAGAAAATTATGAAGTTAATTTGTATTACATTTCTTAGACATGATATAATCTGAAAAAAAAAAAATTTTTAAATTATCAAGTACTTCAATTATTTACCCCCGACGATGTATTTTTTTTTTACCCCTATGGGTAGATTTACGCCTGGTTGATAACCTTTGAACTAGACGATTCATCAGATCTTCTACTAGTTTAGCAGATTGAGATCAGGCTCAAGGCTTTGCTAAAATAGTGACTATTGAGGGAAACTTTTTTAATTACATTTTCACCCCAAGCAAGGCACATTGCCACTTTGATGTATCGTGCTACTATTAGGGACACAGGCTACAGGGGTACTAGCTGGGGAGTTGAGCAGCAAGATGTCGGTTCATGTTACACTTGAACTTCTGCATGTCAGTACACATGTAGATGTAAGTAAATTCACGAGGGTCTTCTTGTCACCATAGCGATCAATTTACAATTAATATATTTTCAACATTGAATAATCCTAAAAATATTTGATATGCAGTAAATGCAGTTTGTCTTCAATAAATTGTTTAGAATAAATAATTTCGAATCTATATTGCATTTTTGCATTAAATAAACCTCAGGTGGCTGATATGCCGTAAATGTCAGTTTGTGTCCAATCGATCGTTTGGAATAAACCATTTAGAATTTTAATTGCGTTTTAGCATTAAATAAATCCCATTTGGTTGATAATAGCAGTTTGTCTTCTATCAATTGTTTGAAATAAACCATTTAGAATGTGCATTGTGTTTCAGTATTAAGTAGTCAACAAAACCGTTGATCTGTCGAGAATAGGAGTTTGTCTTCAATTAATTATTTTAAACGAATCATTTACAATAGGTATTGTGTTTTAGCGTTAAATAATTAAACCATATTTGTTTTTTTTTGTTTTTTTGTTTTGCTAAGTATTGAGATAGATAACATAATATTTGTTAGTTTGAACGCATTTTCCCAAACTTAACGTCCTCAACAAAGACCTCACCGTCATTTGTCTTTTTCGAATATATCGATAAATACTATGATTGTCGAACCGACTAAACATTTTACATTAAATAAAAACACTAAAAACTTGTTCCGTTAGGAAGAAAAGTAAGTTATCTCGCTTTTCATAAAATTTATATGTTATATATTTGGATTTTGATAACTTTTTCGAATCTATGTGTTTTCAGAGAGAGATAGAGAAAGAGATAGAGAGAGAGAGAGAGAGAGAGAGAGAGAAAGAGAAGAATGAAGAAAAGCATGAGAGAGAACGACAGAGGAAAGTGAATCAGCTCAATTAAAAAAAGAAATAAGAAAGAAGTGAAGATAACGAACTTTAGTAAAATCAGTGACAAAAACTAGAAAAAATAAACAGATAAAAAAAATGTCAAAGTCAATAACAAAAAAAAAACGAAACATATTCTAAAAAGAGTTCTTTTTATATAAGGAAAAAAAAAAAACTCCGGAAAAACGACGCTGATTAAAAGGAAAGTGAGGTCAAGAAAGGTCAGCCAAATGCAAAGATTGCAGATTTTTCTTGACCACATCTTATCTTTGTGCCGGCCATTTTTCTGGTGGCTGAAACAAATTTCTGTCAAATGAGAATCTTTATAATCAGCATCGAAGAATGACTCAGCTGGGTTTTTTTTTTCTTCTTTTTAATGAGCTCTGATTCTATCTTTTTGATTCAAACCTTTCTTTCTCCAGGGAGAAAGAAAAATAACAGAAAAATAAAATCAAATATACCACTATGTATATATATATATATATATATATATATATATATATATATATATATAACAAAAGAAAATGATGAGCAACGAAATGAAAAAAGACCAAATGAAAAGTGGCCATCATCCCCTTCCTCATCTTTTTAATCTTATCCTTGTCTCTTCATCAAATGAATGGTTTTGTCTAAAGAAAATTCTTGCCCATTTATTTTCTCATTTTTTTCTTTGCTGTTTTGTTCTGTCTCCTTTTTAATAGTTCTTTCTTTTTATACTTCATTTGTCGTATTGAAGCAGCTTATATAATACAAACTGAAAGGTTACCTCCCTTCTTATAGAGGGGGGGGAGAAAGGAGATTTGAATTGGCAGTACACAAAAAATGAATCTACACAAAAAAAATGAAAAAAGAAAACATGTACCAAATAGATGAGAGACAAAGACTCTAACTGACCATGCCACCTCAATTGATTGTTCTTATTTAATCAAGGAATTCCTGGTGGTTTTTTCGGGTGTAGCCATTGGTCAACATATCTCCTTGAGTTTGAAAAGAAATGATACATTGTCTAAATAACAATGTCTACAACAAGCTTCTAGCTAGCATTCAGGTATGAAAAAGAATGTCGAAATTAAAAAAAAAAAGATTGAAAAAAAGAAAACACAAAATATCAACATTCCATAATAAATTCAGCGTTAAGAACAAATGACTTTTTATCATTTTTTTTTATTTATATATATTTTATCATTGTTTTTATATATTTATTTTATCATTGTTTTTATATATTAATTTTATCATTGTTTTTATATATTAATTTTATCATTGTTTTTATATTTTAATTTTATCATTGTTTTTATATATCAATTTTATCATTGTTTTTATATTTTAATTTTATAATTTTTTGTATATTAATTTTATCATTGTTTTTGTATATTAATTTCATCATTGTTTTTATATATTACTTTTATCATTGGTTTTATATATTAATTTTATCATTGTTTTATATATAAATTTTTTCGTTGTTTTTATATATTAATTTTACCATTGTTTTTAAATATTGATTTTATCATTATTTTAATATATTAATTTGATCATTGTTTTTATCTATAAATTTTATCGTTGTTCTTATATATTAATTTATCATTGTTTTTAAATATTGATTTGATCATTGTTTTTATATAGTAATTTGATCATTGTTTTTAAATATTAATTTATCATTGTTTTTAAATATTGATTTCATCATTATTTAAAAATATTCATTTTATCATTGTTTTTATCTATTAATTTATCATTGTTTTTATATATTACTTTTATCGTTGTTCTTATATATTAATTTATCATTGGTTTTGTATATTAAATTTATATTGTTTTTATATATTAATTTATCATTGTTTTTGTATATTAATTTTATCATTGTTTTCATATATTAATTATATCATTGGTTTTATATAATAATTTTTTCATTGTTTTAGTATATTAATTTAATCGTTGTTTTAATATATTAATTCATCTTTTTTATATATTAATTTTATCATTGTTTTTATATATTATTTTTATCATTGTTTTTATGTATAAATTTTATCGTTGTTTTTATATTATTTTATCATTGTTTTTATGTATAAATTTTATCGTTGTTTTTATATTAATTTATCATTGTTTTATATACGTATGTACCATTGTTTTAATATATTAATGCATCATTGTTTTTAAATATTGATATTATCATTATTTTTATATATAAATTTTATTATTGTTTTTATATATTAATTTTATCATTGTTTTTATATATTAATTTTATCATTATTTTTATATATTAGTTTTATCATTGTTTTTATTTATTAATTTATCATTGTTTTTATATTTTAATTTTATAATTTTTTGTATATTAATTTTATCATTGCTTTGTATATTAATTTCATCATTGTTTTTATATATTACTTTTATCATTGTTTTTATATATTTATTTTATCATTGTTCTATCTATAAATTTTTTCGTTGTTTTTATATATTAATTTTACCATTGTTTTTACATATTGATTTTATCATTGTTTTTATATATTAATTTGATCATTGTTTTTATCTATAAATTTTATCGTTGTTCTTATACATTAATTTATCATTGTTTTTAAATATTGATTTTATCATAGTTTTTATATAGTAATTTGATCATTGTTTTTAAATATTAATTTATCATTGTTTTTAAATATTGATTTCATCATTATTTAAAAATATTCATTTTATCATTGTTTTTATCTATTAATTTATCATTGTTTTTATATATTACTTTTATCGTTGTTCTTATATATTAATTTATCATTGGTTTTGTATATTAAATTTATATTGTTTTTATATATTAATTTATCATTGTTTTTGTATATTAATTTTATCATTGTTTTTATATATTAATTATAACATTGTTTTTATATATTAATTTTTTCATTGTTTTAGTATATTAATTTAATCGTTGTTTTAATATATTAATTCATCTTTTTTATATATTAATTTTATCATTGTTTTTATATATTATTTTTATCATTGTTTTTTTGTATAAATTTTATCGTTGTTTTTATATCAATTTATCATTGTTTTTATATACGTATGTACCATTGTTTTAATATATTAATTCATCATTGTTTTTAAATATTGATTTTATCATTATTTTTATATATAAATTTTATCATTGTTTTTATATATTAATTTTATCATTGTTTTTATAAATTGATTTTATCATTATTTTTATATATTAATTTTATCATTGTTTTTATTTATTAATTTACCATTGTTTTTATATTTTTATTTTATAATTTTTTGTATATTAATTTTATCATTGTTTTTATATATTAATTTTATCATTGTTTTTATATATTAATTTTATCATTGTCTTTATATATTAACTTATCACTGTTTTTATATATTAATTTATCATTGTTTTTATACATTAATTTATCATTGTTTTTATATATTAATTTATTATTGTTTTTATATATTAATGTATCATTGTTTTTATATATTAATTTATCATTGTATTTATATATTAATTTTATGATTGTTTTTATATATTAATTCATCATTATTTTTATATATTAATTTATCATTGTTTTTATACATTAATTTATCATTGTTTTTATATATGAATTTATCATTGTTTTTATATATTAATTTTATCATTGTTTTTATATATTAATTATATCATTGTTTTCATATATTAATTATATCATTGTTTTTATATATTAATCATATCATTGTTTTTTTATATTAATTTCATCATGGTTTTTATCTATTAATTTTATCATTGTTTTCATATATTAATTTATCATTGTTTTCATATATTAATTCATCATTGTTTTCATATATAAATTTTATCATTGTTTTTATATATTAATTTTAAAATGATAATTTAGTTAGAGTATATACATGTATACTCAAATCGTTTGATTTAAAAATTTCATGTATATATGAAAAATGGAATAAGAAAAATCAAAAATTATTTTACGTTCATCGATATTGCGTCTATATTCAAACGAATCATTTACAATAGGTATTGTGTCTTAGCGTTGAGTAATTAAACCATATTTGTTTTTTTTGTTTTGCTAAGTATTGAGATAGATAACATAATATTTTTTAGTTTGAACGCATTTTCCCAAACTTAACATCCTCAACAAAGACCTCACCGCCATTTGTCTTTTTCGAATATAGCGATAAATACTATGATTGTCGAACCGAATAAACATTTTACATTAAATAAAAACACTAAAAACTTGTTCAGTTAGGAAGAAAAGTAAGTTATCTCGCTTTTCATAAAATTTATATGTTATAGATTTGTTTTTTGACAACTTTTTCGAATCTATGTGTGTTCAGAGAGAGAAAGAGAGAGATAGAGAGAGGTAGAGAGAGATAGATAGAGAGAAGAATGGAGAAAAGCATGAGAGAGAACGATAGAGGCGAGTGAACCAGGTCAATTAAAAAAAGAAAATAAGAAAGAAGTGAAGATAACGAACTTTAGTAAAATCAGCGACAAAATTAGAAGAAAAGAAATAGATATAAAAAAATGTCAAAGACAATAACAAAAAAGAAACAATCATATTCTAAAAAGAGTTCTTTTTATATAAGGAATTAAATTTCACGTAAAAATTTCAGAAAGCAAAATAATTTAGTAAAAACAACAAACACAACCTAACTTAGCTAATACCAGATGGGTGACTATTTGGGAATACTAGATGATTAGCAGGATAGCACTACTATCAAAGGAAAAGTTAAGTGCTTCCCTCCCTCTGCTAGTCTTTGGGAGAATCCCGGACAAGGTCGAGAACCCACTTCAGCCCTAATCTACGCCCTGATCAGGGCAATATGAGGTCATGGAAAGCAGGTGACTGATGTAATACGGAAGCAATCAAAAATAATTCTGTTCATGGTTTCATATCTCGTTGTGCTAGGCCTTTGGGTACAATACTCAGAACAATCGCTCAGTATGGGCACTGCTCGGACAAAAAGAAACTGCAACTTACTGTTTGTACAACTGCAGAGAAATCTGTGGCAAAACATCAAGAACTTTCGAGAAAACAACACGAATGGGGTTGTGAATGATGAGCAACAATGAATTCGCAAATGCCTCGAGGGAAAGAGATAGATGGAGAATCATAGCCGTCAATGCATGATCCAGGCAGGACATCACTTGAGTGAATGAATGAATGAATGAATGCTATCCTATAATGCGGCATTCATTTTACTATTTCAGATTAATATAGTGTCTTTCCTGTCCTAGGTATAACCTTAAAAGACATCCAATGATGATACCTATTTTAGGAAATGTAAAGAATGTGTAGTTGTCCATCTTTACGATTGCTCCCAGGTCCACTTTGTAATATCTGTAAGGGCAGCTGGTGTAATCAGATCAGGCTGTTCAAAGATACTGGCTTCTTGACCAACAATGGCCGATAGTCATTAGTCACGTGTTCTCGTTTAATGGATGAATGCGTGAATAGTAGGATTGACATGAAATTCTTAAAGATAAACTAAAATGACCAAAAAATGGGCTGAAATTATATAAATAAATAAAAAGAAAATGAATTAGGAGGACTTTAATGAACTTAATGATGAATTGAATGACCTTAAGAATGACTTGAATGCTTAGAATATAACTGGAATCCTTCAAAAACAACTTGAATGATCTGGAGAATGACTTGAATGGCTTTGAGACTGACTGGTTGTAAAGTGGGTGATCATTTTGCATTAAATTGATGCAGAAAAGTGATCCCCAACTTTATATCACATAGTTACAAACAGAAGTACAGCATGTAGTAAAAACAGATATTACACTTTGAGGTATTTATTTGCTTCCCCACTGAGCAAATTAGGCACAAGGCCGATTTTTTATGTGAGGAGTGAAGGGGAAATGGGGACCAACTCCCCGAGGAGTAGGGGAGCTGGATAGTGACAATTGGTATGAAGGGTTGCCCCTACATTGACCAAGGTCTTTGCTTGTAGTATCATAGTTACAAACAGAAGTACAGCATGTAGTAAGAACAGATATTACACTTTGAGGTATTTATTTGCTTCCCCACTGAGCAAATTAGGCACAAGGCCGATTTTTTATGTGAGGAGTGAAGGGGAAATGGGGACCAACTCCCCGGGGAGTAGAGGAGCTGGATAGTGACAATTGGTATGAAGGGTTGCCCCTACATTGACTAAGGTCTTATATGTGGAGTTGCCCTCACATATGGTCTTTGCTTGCAGCATCTACCAGAACTACACCCTGATCTTGGCTAAAAGGCCAAGAAAAGCTTAAAAAGCTAAGAACAGCATCTATTAACAACAGACCTTTGATCTTAACCAAAAACGCCAAGCACAAAATTGTTTCGGACAGACCGACAGACTGACCAACCGACGGAGTGACTTATGGAGTCGCTTGCACACAACTAAAAACGTACCACACATTTATGTTGTTTTTTTTTATTCCATACGCAAAATTCAATCATGTTCTCTGAAGTCCAAAAGAAAACCAACAATTTTCACTATAAAATAATCAAACCAAACACTAAGAATAAATATTTGAAGGTATAGAAACATGACGGCTAAAAGCTTTTTCTTCCGAAATTACTGGATTCGCCATTAAATTACCTGAAAAGGTTTGATATATTGTAAAACAAAATAACCAAACTATATTTCACTGCATAATTCAGGGGGTAGTGCGGACCATCTCCCAGGCATTACCTCTTTCTTTATTTGTTGGTTTTAATGAGAGGGGGTTAGGTAGTATTTGTTTCTGTTGTCATGTTGTTACCACCTTCCCTGAGTGAGGGATAGTGTAGTATATGTTCATTGATCATGTTTCTATCCCCCCAGGTATTGCCTCTTTTTCTGAGAGAGAGGAGGCAGTGTAGTATATGTTTGTTCGTCATGATACTATGCTCCTAGGGATTACCTTCTTTGGGAGGCGGAGATAATGATATACTAGCAAAAATAATAGAGATGTAATTAATATTCATATTATTTGCATTCTTCGGACTACTGTTCTCATCTTAAGTGTCATTTTCCCGATATTTTACTTGATGTAACCGCCGATCTTCTTCAAGTGTATCTTGCCGAACTCTGTAACATTTCTGTCGAACTCGGGAATTAGGATGCAACTTTGAACAGAACCCTTTTATTTACTTCATGGGGTAGTATACTCTCGTTCTGCCAGCCATGACTGGATAGAGGTCCTAAATAACTCGCAACTGGAACACAAATTGAGATAATTGAAGAAGGTCGGAGGTTACATCTACCGAAACATTATGAAAATGACATTCAGGATGAGAACAATAGTCCAAATATTCCAAATAATATGAATGACCCAATCCTCATGTCAAAAATTCAAAAACGTAATCAATGTTGTACTGAATTGGAAGGCTCCATTCAGTTTTGAAAGACAATGGCTAACCTCTGCAAAGGTAGCTGCATGTGAAACTGTGAGGCAAGGGTTGCGCAATCTCCAATCACATTTCTCCTGAATCGGCACTGCTTGATTCTAGTGGCAAGGATAAGTCCAGGACGACTGAAAACAATGCCGAGATAAGCAGAGAGAACATACAGCACCTGGAATTCCCAAATGGTCACCCATTTAAGTACTAACCAAGTTCAACGTTGCTTAACTTCGGTGATCTGAATTACAGCATATTTATTTGGATTAGTAGATTTTAATACTGCCTGCATTTTCCATATCCAATTGAGCCTTAGTTTCAATATTTCCTTTTTTTTTGTTGAATAATGCGTAACAGATGTGAAGGTCAAGTTAGTTTTGAGGTTGAAGATGACTTGAACACCGAAGGCTTCAAATATTATTCATTGGGCTCAAAACATCTTTTTTTTTCCTTTACGTGTGGATTTATCAATAAAAAGGTCAAGAGATTCAAGTTTCGAGCTGAGTTGAAAGTCGTTTTCATTATTTGAGCCTGGAAGAAATATCTTATCCGAGAGACACAGAGAAATTAAAATATATTCAATCCTGCCTAAAAATCAACAACAACGAAACAAAACAACTGACAAGTTGATTTTATTTATCCTGTAAATGTCAGGAGTCTCAGTTTCAAGCATGACATTTCACTTGGTTCAACTTTTGCTTTGAGCCTTAGGAGGTTTTTGATTCACATTTGATCTGAACAACTGAATGCTATGAAATATATAAAGCATTTCTTCCGCTGGACAAGACAGTCATTATTGTAGCAAAATCAATTTGAATAATGCATACAATTAATGCTATTGTCTCAACCTGCCCGTGGTTTGTTTTATGTCGTATCAACTTTTTTGGAGCAATTTAATACTGGTAAAAATCTATAGTAGATTATTAACTTTAAAAAATTCATTCAAGACATACCATTTATGACATATCGACCCATTTGTGGATTATATAATTCTGAAACAGTTACCTATTTTAGGATGATGACGGTAGATAATGATTAATGAGACTGACTGACAACCTGAAAGTGCCCCATTCATTCCGCAGAAGCACTTTCTCTTAGGATGTTGGCAACCTTCACGTGGTCTCTCCTGTAAGTGCGCAATGTCTTCTTAGAAAGGATCTAACTAGAAAAACATTGGGGAAACCAATGTCAATAATCCGATTCATATAAAATTAATGTATCTACTGTGAACGGTTTATTGAAATAAAACTTTCTCACATAAGAGACGTTACTCCTCTCTCTCTCTCTCTCTATCTCTCTCTCTCTCTGTCTCTCTCTCTCTCTTTCTCTTTACTCTATCGCTATTTTCATGGGAATTACTCGACTGGGCTCCAATCTTTAATTTCCTTTAGTAAAACACTTACAGCAAGAAGCCGTATTGCTAGCACAATGACAACAACCACAATCAAAAGTTTTCCCAACTCTCTATCTGTGCCTAAATTTAAACGCAGATTCCATAAAGACAGCTACTTTCCTAGAACTGCCCGCCTGTGGAACACTGTTCCATTGGCCTGCTTCCCATCCGACTACAGTATGATAGCCTTCAAGTCTAATGTAAACAAGTTCTGGTTGAACCATTCCTTAAATAATCAAATTGTACACAACTTACACCATTAACGATTACTACAATACCACCATACATTCATTAACTCTTATTCCCATGTGGCCTTCATGCCTTAATAAGTGGTGACTTCCTTATTAAAAAAAAAGCCTCTCTGTTCTTCCTCCATGTGCTTAGCGTTAAATGAAATTTCAATGTGTAACTTATTTTGCAACTGTTTCCTAGTTGTGGAACATATTACTGTAGGATTGATTCCTTGTTAATTACAACTTGGTTGTAAAATTATTATATTATGTCATTGTTAATGCTTACTTACTATTCTTAGACTGGGCTAGTGCCCAGGGGCGATTATTTTTATGCAGGGATGCTCATAGGGAATGCTATAATTAACCAGCTTCATCTTGATTCACTGAAACCTTAAACTCTTGCAGCATTAATTTTTTGTTTTCTAGAAGCTTTATGTTCATTTTCCTGTCATCGCCATTCTTGGAAAGATCACAAACATCACATCAAAAATGGCTTCATTTGTAATTAGAAAAAATTCTAAATGAACTCTACATTCATATCTTTTCTTTTTTTTTTTTTTCTTTCTCTGTGGTGTCTTAATGAGATAATTAATGGGCGGTTTTCAAATAATTTTTTGTTTGGGATCTTGATTATAAAAAAAAACATTTGATTAAAACACGAACTCTCTCTCTCTCTCTCTTAATTATGATTTAATGTGTTTGGTTCAGATTTACCGTATGTACACGACATAACCGTTTTTCATTAGATCACTCAAGTTAAGCAACGTTGGGCCTGACCGCTAACTAATGAGCTGCTTGTTAAGAGTCGACAGATCGATATTTTTAAAATATGTGATTCTAAGCAAAAACAATTGTACTTGCTTAATTATGTCGAAAGAGTAATACATCCAAAAATTATGAAAATTCATTGAGTAGAGCAATTGCTTTTGGGTTTTTGTAAAATAAAATGTCCATCACTATGGGTTGCAACCCGTCAGCTGTTAAAGCAGCGAACAAGGAGTTAAGTAGGTCCTCTGTATTGGCAATCTTCAAGGTCTTTCGCGTGTATGGAAATGTATTTTTCGTAAAAATTACCTTTAACTATAAATAATTTTGTACTCGATGACTTTTCATAATTTTTGGATATATTACTATTTTCAGCATGACAAGTAAGTACCGTTGTTTTTGCTTAAAACTATATATTTATAAAGAATCTTAACAAGATTAGCGATTAAAACACTATCACCTTACATTCAGCAACCCTTATCTTCGAAGGGCTTTCGGGACTCCCAAGTAAAAAAATAAAAAAAAGGAGAAAAGAAAAATAGGCGACTTTTTATTGTCTTCTTCTTTACGAACTTAACATTCTCTTGTATACATCTCACCCGACCCTTAAAATGTACCCCCCAAAAGTAAAACAAATTCCTGCAATCACAACTGGTAGGGAAGATTTAGCTATTTGCGAAGACAAATGCAAGCTGACAACTGATCACCTTTAATGTTCCTTAGCGAGATTTTAATATCGCCTCTCTTCAAAACGATACCGTTTACTCGACTGCTGTCGGTCAGCTCTACGAAATGACTCTGAGGGTTGAATTTGGGATCAAAATTGATAAAATTCGATCCCTTCATGTGCCGTTGGAGCACACTGGAGAAGAAAGCTGTTAGTTTGTTGAAACGTCAAACATAGCGCCTGTGGAATTCTGTTCCGTTTGCCTGCTTCCCACCTGACTACAACTTGGATGTCTTCAAGTCCAACGTTAACAAATTCCTAATGAATCGCCCCCTTAAGTAAACGCTTCATCAAATCTCCACACTAACGTAATGTACTTGCAATAACCCTTATCCCTGAGTGGCTTCCGGGCCTTGATATGTGGTGACCAATGTGTAAAAAAAATAAAAAATAAAAAATAAATGAAATTTAAAATTTATGTTCGCTCTCCACATTTTTAATGGAGACCCCTTTGAAATTTTTTTTATCTACATTGGAAAATCTTGTGATTAGGTCACCCACAATTATAACAAATAATTTTCGTACTTTTCTTAGGAGAAAAATTGTTTTTGGAAAAGTTGCGGTTTTTATTTGAGCTAAATATTCCTTTAGCTTAAATTTTGGTGTTTTTAAGTGGGCATTTTTAAATTTGATGATATTTGTAGATTCGTTCTTTTTTGTCTGTGATCATTATATCAGTTTCCTCCTAACTGATGAGTGCCCTCTGTAATTGACTAAAAGTGATAGGTTTTTCTTTCTGGGTTATCATGGTGGTAAATGGCTTGAAATCACTCGACAACCTTTTAAGGATTATGAAGATTTATAGACAGTCGCTAATAACTTCGCCAGACATTTTTAATGAAAATTCATTTGAGTTTCAGCCCCTATAATATAATTTGTAATCGTTTCGGCTTCCATAAGTTTTAGAGATATAAATAAACTAACATGGGTGCCTGGCGTTGCCCGGGTGTTTGGAGGTGTGTGTTGAGCAAAAAAAAAAAAAAAAAAAAAACGTGGTAGTAGGAAGGCTGGCTCGAACTCGTACTGCGAAGGAGGAAAAGAAAGTGAAAAAAAAAACGTTACGTCTTCGCTCTTACGACCACCGCCAAACCGGAAGTGACGTAGGTTTAAATTAAGGCTAGATAATCGAAAAGAGGGGCTGACTTTCGAAAATAGCGGTGAAAAAGCGACCCCTCCCTGCAGAAAAGTGCCCAGTTGAGGTGAGGAAATTCATGTTTTTAGCCATTTTTGCGGTATTTGTCGTTTGAAGGGTCGAGCTTCAAAACGATACTGATCTTGTGAAAACCCGTCGCCTCTTTCTAAAGTTTTAAACAGACATGCAAACATACGTACATACATTTATATATTTTAGTTCAAATTTTCGATCTAGACCGATGAAAAAGCTTGCCCTATCTCTGAATACACTTTGTGTAAAATTTTACATTTTAAACCAGAAATTGTCTGAGTAATTTGGTAGAGACCGCAGAGGTCAATTTCTTTTTAAACTTTGACCCCTATTATGACCTCTTAACATTTATTGTTTTGGGCTCAAATCAAGTTATTAAGTTAGATCCATGTCCAAGGAATCTATATCTAAAATTTCAAGTGTTTAGACCCAAAATTGTCGGAGGAGTTTGGTAGAGTTCTCAAATCGTTGAACTTTGACCCCTTAACAGCCAAATTTCTAGCCGAAAATCGATTACATAGATTTTCCCAAATCTCAGTACCCTGTATATCAAATTTCGCGTCTGTAGACTAAAAACTGACAGAGTTATTTTGTAGGGAAATGTACACAGACAGACAGACAGGCACTTTCACTTTTATAGATGTATAGATATACGTTCAGTATATAAAGAGATAATTTTGGGTCTTCCTTTCGATAAATAATGCTCTCTCAATATGTTCAATGTTTTGCAGCTATCATTCAGGGCTTCTCGCATTACCAATGATAGACTTCTATCTAAACACTGTATTAATTATGCTAAGACAGTTGCATTCTTTTCAATAAAGTCGTGGTTGTTTCTGTTTTCCGGTTGTGCCTTAATTACTTTGGGCAACTTTTGAATTCGGAAATATCCTACAAATTCACTTGTCACAATTCGAATTTTGATTCTGATTCATCGAAATAAAGTCTTTCGCCGGAGCCATAACCTCTTGAGTTGTAAGTCATGTTTAGTTTCAGAAGAGTTTCCGATGTTCAGTTATTCTGTACAAGTCTTGGAGATTACGAATTTTCAGTGGACAGCTCTTCTATACAGGTTCCTGACTTTATAATTTTGCAGCCAAAAAGCAAAAGATCTTTCCCGTGCTGATCCGAAAAACATACGTGCTGGGATGCTAAAAGATTTGATTTTTATGGAGCAATTCTGGTTTCTGATTGGTTGATAGCTGAACGCGAATTAATTTAATTCGTCAGTTCCCAGTAGCAGCGTTTATAAATAGAATCTCTCAACTCTGAGGGGGCATACTCCCATTATCTATCAAAAATATTACAACAGTCCCCCCAAAAAGTAAAACAAATTCCTGCAATCACGATTCATAGGGAAGATTTAGCTATTTGTTAAGACAAATGCAAGGTAACAACTGACAAAATGTAAATAGATAATTAAAAATAACTAGCAGGGTTAGTCAGCGTTGCCCATAATCATAAAAAAACGAAATAGAAGTTAAATAGTGTTACATCTTTATATTAAAACTTTTATTTCAATATTTAGCACCGAGCGACACTCAAAATACAATTACGAACCACTTAATACTGTCATATCCCAACAAGATTATTGACTATACTATTACATTTTAATCGTGTGAGAGTAGATGAACAGATCCTTTCCAGGTAGATAGATTGGTCGAGTAAGATCCATAACCTCCACGTTTTGCATGTTATTACTAAATCCATATTTATCAAAAATGAAAAATATTACAATAAAGCCCTTAAAAACTCAGGATTCAATTCGCAAATTAAATTCATAATTAAAAATGATAGAAACATAAACTGCATTGAAAATAAACCTATTAAGAGCGTAATAACATATAATATGGCAATGTCTTCCCGTATATGAGTTAAAAAAAATGACCAAGAGACAAAAAAAGATAAAACCAAACCTCAAATATTAGATAATAATACAAATAAACAACAAACCAAAACCCGTAAACGTAAGAATAGACATAAGGAGACCCTATGGTTCAATCCTCCATATTTCAAAAACCTAGAGACAAACTTAGCCAGAGAATTTTTTTAAATATTAGATAGGAACTTAAAAGCCCCCCATAGATATAATAAAATTTTCAATAAGAATGCAATCAAAGTCTCTTACTCTACTAATCCTAACCTTCATCAAAAAATAATTAGTTCTAATAGTAAAAAAATTAATAAGCTACAAAATACAATTATACAAAATATAGCAGACTGTAACTGTAGAAGAAAAAATAAATGTCCCCTACAAGGCTCATGTAAAATAAAAAATGTAATCTATAGCTGGACAGTATCAAAAACCCCAAATCTACATGAATCTATTAACAGCCATAACTCAACCACCAGATTAAATAATTACACCAACTTTAACCAATCTACCAATCAATTACAAACCAACCAACCATATAATAATCCAACACCAGACCTAACGGAAAATAATCACAATAAACAAGGCAATATATTTTGGTTCCACATCTGGCCTAATAAAACATAGAATTTAAACGCACAAATATTCTTTTGAAAATAACTCTCTGTCAAACCAAACTACTCTATCCAAGTATATTTGGCAACTCAAGAATAACAATATTTCTTTCAAGTTGAAATGGCAAGTAATTAAATCTTGCAAACCATATAAATCAGGAGATAAATTCTGTGCACTATGTACAAAAGAGACCCTACAAATTTTGAAATATGAAGATATAAAAAATGCAACCACCCTATTAAATTCAAGAGAGGAACTAATATTCACATGCAGTCATAAACGTTGGTTTAAATTTAATAAATATAAACCACCTTAAATCATTAAAAATTACTTATTAGAAAAAATAGATTATAATATATTTTTTATTATTGTGTAATAAATTAAGTTAGACTAATTATCTCCCTTGCATTCTTTAATTAAAGAAATATGACTAATTATCACCCTTGCATTATTTAATTATACAAATAACATTATCCTCCCCTTTCTTTCGAATTTTAAATCTTGGCGTTCTTTAATCAAAAGTATGCTAACGGATATAAATTATTCCACAGGCGTTCCTTTTGAAAATTTATCATTTCATAAGCTGAAAAGCTATAACAAGCATATATATGAGTACTTTGACCATAGTTCCTGATTCTAAAAGGCGAAAAATTAAAAGGTAAATATTTGTATGTATATTTTTATGTGTATATATGTATGTATATGTATATATGTGTCTATTTATGTATATGTGTATATGTGTATATGTATATATGTATCTATGTGTATGTGTGTATGCATATATGTATATATATATGTGTATGTGACTATTAAATCAAATCTAGATTTATAATTTTACTCTATTTTATTTCTATATTTAACCCATATTAATTTTCTTATCAAGTTAAATCCATACATTTATTTTAATTTTTTCCAGATACATCTGCCTTACTTTTAATGCTAGGTTTATTTATGGTGTCTTTTACATATAATAAAAGCCCTTCCCAATATTTGCTATATGTCAAAATTATTGTCCGTAACTTGATGTCTACCACAATAAAAACACTGTTTTCCAAAACGATCGTACAAATTATTGATTTTGTTGTTGTTCCTTCTTATTAAACGGATTTTTAATTTAATTATAATTTGATTTTTAAATTATCAATCCCATTACTATATATATATATATATATAGAAAGAGAGAGAGAGAGAGAGAGAGAGAGAGAGAGAGATTTTTTTTACATGGAGTTCACCACTTATCAAGGCCCAATGGCCACTCAGGGATAAGGGTTATTGTGTGTACAGTAATCAAAGGGATAGTGTAGCAATAGTATTGGAGAATTGGTAAGGTGTCATTACTTAGGGGAGGGCGGTTCATCAGGAATTTGTTTGTGTTGGACTTGAAGACATCCAGGTTGAAGTCGGGAGGGAAACAGGCAAGCGGAACAGAGTTCCACAGGCGTGCAGTTCTAAGAAAGAAGCTTTGTTCATGGTATCTACGTTTTGATTTAGGCACAGATAGGGGGTGGGGAAAATTATTGACGGTGGTTTCAGCTAGTCGGGTGTTTTTTGAGAAAGATTGGCGAGAGGGGAACAGAGAATGGAGCTCAGACAGGCACCTGCCATGGAAATAACGATAGAACAATGACAGGCTCGCTACGTATCTTCTGTGGGAGAGAGGTTGCAGGGAAGAGAAAAGGGCATTCCCCACCAAGCCACGGAGTCTATTTTGTACTCTGTCAAGGCAGGATAGGCTGTTTTTGCAGCCCCCGCCCAGATGTGGCAGCAAACTCCATCTTTGGACGTACTTGGCTCTTATATAGATAGAGAATTGCATCATTTGTGAGATATCTTCTGGAGCGGTAGAAGGATCCCACTATTTTCCCAGCGACCTTGGCCACAGACTTGATGTATGTGTTCCATTTAAGATCAGGTGTAAAGGTCAAACCCAGGAGCTTATCAAATCCTGGGTCCTCCCTTAGACGAGCCATCCATTTCAATTGATGCCAGATGGGGATCAGAGCGTTTATGATGTAGAGATAGGAGCTTGGTCTTAGATGCATTAAAGGTAACCAGCCACCTCTTTCCCCACTGTACCATGCGCTCAAGATCAGAGGAGAGAGAATCAGAGAGAACATCATCATTTACAGCCTTTGTTCTGTTGCCATAGATGGTCGTGTCATCAGCATAGATGTCAACGAAAGATTAAAGTATGTGTTTTGGGAGATCATTGATGTAGATTAGGAAGAGAGTTGGGCCCAGTATGGACCCTTGAGGGACTCCAGCATTAATACTGTGGGCCTCTGATTTCTGCCCATCAACCACTACTCTTATGAGCCTATCAGATAGAAATGATTTAATGATAGAGAAAACATTTCCAATTATACCGTAGCTGGAGATCTTGTGTAGTAGGCCTTTATGCCAAACCTTATCGAAGGCCTTTGATATGTCGAGAGTAATTGCCCTAGAAATGAAGCCTTTGTCGAGAGATTCGCTAATCCTATGAGATATAACCGTTAGCACATCTGCTGTAGATCTAGCAGAGTGGAAACCATATTGTGTGCCGCTAAGAAGGTTATTTCTGCTGAGGTGGTTGACTACTTCTCTATTTATTGTGGATTCCAGTAACTTACTCATGACACACAGGAGACTTATTGGTCTGTACTGAGAGGGGGATGACTTATCACCTGAATTCTTAAATACAGGGCATACTGATGAGGTTTTCCAGATATATATAGTACTGCATAATCACGTTGACACACCGATTCTCGTTGGATCACCAAAGTTAAGCAACGTTGAGCCTGACCAGTACCAAATGGGTGACCACTTGGGAATTCTAGGCTCTATATGTGCTTTCCGCTTATCTCTGCATTGTTTCCAGCCGTCTTGAACTTCCACTTGCCACTAGTATTCAACAATGTCGACTCAGGAGAGGTGTGGTTGAGATTGCGCAACTCTTGCCACAAAGATTTCATGCGCAGGCACCCTTACAGTGGGTATCCATAGTCTGTCAAGACGGAAGAAAGCATATATATATATATATATATATATATATATATATATATATAGTCATCCACATACAGTACTGTTTCGCTGTTTCACAGCTCATCAGTGCGGCTAGACAGGCAACTACCTCAAGCCATATATGTGTGTGTGTGTGTGTGTGTGTGTGTGTGTGTGTGTGTGTGTGTGCGTGGAGCTGTAGATTTATTAAAGATAATTAAAAAGCAAACAAAGAGCATCATGAAAACGAGCTTCGTAAAAATTATGTTGGGATTCAGAATGACAGAACTTTCTGATACGGTTTCTAAATGACAGAAACTCTAACACGTCATGAGCAAAATGCTTACAAACGAACAAGTCATTAGCATTAGAAACCGATTATGCCACTATAAAGCCAAGAATATCTGAAGGCGTTTATTGGATGTAAACGAAACGCTTGATTTATTTTCAATCCCAAAAAATACACAAAAACTTAAGACAAAAATCCTTTCTAAAGATATTATTAATTCCAGGGTCGTCCAAGACCAACCATACCGGGCATTTAGTGCAAAATTAATTCTTTTTGACCCAGGAAAGCAGGCATATCATTTTAAATTTGGGTTATCAAGTGCTGGCACCAAGAGATTATGAACCCCTCTCTTATCTATATTGGGATCAACCACGAGGAAACTATTTGTTGTTAGAAACGAAAAAAGAAATAAATAAAACAATAAAAAAATAAAATAAAACAAGACAAAAAACGATGTGTTTACTTTTTTTTTAATCAGTAAAAATCACAGAATCATCCAATTTTGATCCACTTTGCGCGCTTTCTAAAATGAATTAGATATTTTATCGATGCGGTTCCATTACCTCATACGGTTAAGTTGACAAACCTGATTTCCGGTTGCATGTATGGTGAAAGCAATTTTATAGTTACTGCATGTGGGTAGATAAAATGTCATGAATAATAAACAACGCAACTCCTTATTGTAAATATTTTTCCCTCAGCAAAATTAAAAAGTTGCTTCTGATCTGAAGAAATAATATATATATATATATATATATATATATATATATATATATATGTATATATATATATATATATATTATTTCTAAGTAATAAAGTGAAAAAACAAACAAACAGACAGAAATACGACTTTATTATAATATATATATATATATGCATATATACATACATAACTACTTCATTTACTCACATACAATTAATATACGAAAATATAAATTTATGTGAAAACTTTAAGTATTTACTTCAAAAGTGCTCAATACGTAGGTAGAGCTAGTTAGTAATTTATAAAATATATATGGCGATTAAGCTACACTGAATATTCCGCGTTTCATCCACTCTAGGACTCTTCAGGCTTATGCGCGAATTTTGTGGTTGTCTGTTGTTTTTATATAAGCACCTTCTATTGAGATTTTAGTTAACCAATCAGCTTTCTAGTATTCACCGCGCCCTTCCTATTAGCCAATGAACATGGACTTACCGGACAAACGCATATTTGCCCTCTGGTTGACGTGTTCCTTTGTGGGTGTCTCTATTTAGCCTGGATATCTAGTTTCTTGACCTGTTCTAAATCTAGGTTAGGAGTTTTTATTATGTTAGTTTATATATATATATATATATATATATATATATGTATATATATATATATATATATATATATATATATATATATATGTGTGATAGGTTATGCATATTCATGTTTATTAAATTTGTTTATTTTCTATTGTTTTTGTTAGTTTTAAAACTATTTTGTATCGCTATCCTAGAGTAAATTTTATCTTGTGAACACAGTTGTTTGCTATTTCTCTTCTACAGTTTAATAGATGTTGGGGTTCTGTAAAGTATAGGATAGCAAATTTTTCATGAAGGCATAATCTACATGGGTCGTCTAGGTCTCTACATGTGGTAGCTTGTCTTATTATTTTCCATTCGACTATCGGCGAATATCCGAGTTCCCAGTATTTATTTGCTAGCGTTGTTTTCATAAGGTGTATTTTTATTTTTGAATGTACTTTTGTGGTCATAATATCGACTAACATAAAAAGAAACCCTAACCTAGATTTAAAACAGGTCAAGAAACTAGATATCCAGGCTGAATAGAGGACACACAAAGGAACAGGTCAACCAGAGGTCAAATAGCCTTTGTCCGGTAAGTGCATGTTCATTGGCTGATAGGAAGGGTGCGGTGGATACTAGAAAGCTGATTGGCTAACTAAAATCTCAATAGAAGGTGCGTATATAAAAACGACAGACAACCACAAAATTCACACATAAGCCTGAAGAGTCATATATATATATATATATATATATATATATATATATATATATATATAAATTTACTGTATATTTTGTATATTAATATTTATATTAAAACCTTTTTTATTTATTTATTTAAAAAGAAAATACATTAGTATTATACAGGGATCGTGGAATTGTATTCATCTGCAAAAGATCTAGTTAATTTGCATATAATGTAAAACATTCATTATCATCTATCTATGTATTTATCTCAACCATTTCATGCTTATAATTTTACTTAAGCCCCTTTATATCTATCTATCTATCTATCTATCTATCTATCTATCTGGCAATCTATCTATCTATCTATCTATCTTAGTTCTTTCATGTCTATTCATCAATCCCTATTTACTTACATCTAAACTGGGGAATAGTTGGACACGGAATCGGTTATTAACTGTACGGAAAATCCTAAAAGTGGCATTCCGGATTGAAACAAAAATTAACAAGTGAAGCATGCATGGTCCCCCGTGAGTGCACAGTGAACGAGACATAAAAAGTGACGAAGTTCAGTATTTATCCCCTTCCCCATTTAGCCCCAAAAAGGCGACGTCAAATCCTGGTGAAAATGAATAAATAGTGCAATTTTACGCTTTAACATATGTAAATTTGAGTTCTGCACCATGCAAAAAAGCCCTAAATGAGTCCCTTATTATTAGTAGTATTATTATTAACCCTAAAAGAGCTCCTGCGGCACACCCAAGAGTTATCGCGAAGTATAGACAAACAAAATTACATAGAAATCAGGTAGTTACAACTCTCCAGAAAGTTTTATAACAATCCAAAATATTTTCAGTCTTCGTTAAGACATGCATTTTGGAGAATAAAAAGTCTAATGTGAAACTTGAGGTATACTGTCTACTCCGTCTTGCGGCAACTATATATATATATATATATATATATATATATATATATATATATATATACAACAAATCAACTGGTATGGAAACCTGTGATTATAAGTCTTACAAAATATGATTGGCAGTAATATTCTATAAGGACAATCCCATCTAAATAAAAATTGCTCAATATACAAGATGGAGTAAATAAATCAAATTTTAGTAATTCAATAAATTTAAAATTTATGACGTGAAATGGTTAAATATCAAATAAAAAAATTTGTATTATTATATGTAAGACAAAGAATACATTTGAAATATTATATCTCCTTATCCTATAGGATTTTGATGTCTACCATCTTTTCAGAAGAGAAAATATTATCAAATAGTTATAATGGCTTACACGTCATTTGCTAAAACCAGTAAGACATGGAAAATCACAATTTAAAATTTTTTAAGCATTTAAATATCATAGAGTAATGGAAGTTGATGAAAAGGATATTGAATTTCACATGCAAATTGCATGGTAAAATCCGAAGTGAAGGTCTTTGGTAGCAGTGAGGTAATAGAATCCAATCTGCATTTTAAGTAATACATGGCACAAGGTAACAGACTGAAGTAGGCATATTTTCTGGTTTGTTCTTTGTTTTTATAATGAGTCCGGTAATTAAATTATTATATAGGTCCGGTGATTCTGTTTATTAATAAATATATATTTTTTTTAATATATTTATAATATTTTTATATAATTATAATATATGAGTTTAAAATTCCACTCCAAAATAACTTCAATTTGTGAAAAAATAAAATAAAATAAAATAAAATATAAAAACGGTTTCTGTAGACAGGCAAAGCAAATAAAATGAAGAGAACATAAACCGACATGAAAAATGTGTAAACCATTATAATTATTTGATAATATTTTTCTTCTGAAGAGATGATAGACATCGAGATCCTATAGGATAAGGAGATATAATATTTCAAATGTATTCTTTGTCTTGCATATAATAATAATTTTTTATTTAAAATTTAACCATTTCACGTGATAAATTTTAAATTTATTGAATTACCAAAATTCTATATATATATATATATATATATATATATATATATATATATATATATATATATATATATATATATATATATATCCTGTGTAAGGTTAATTTGAATGAACATAGCAAAGAGTTCGATTAAAAAGAAAATATCAAAATAAGAGCATAATATATATATATATATATTTTTGCTAATTCCTACCCTCTGATGAGAAGGAAAGTATTTCCTCGAAACTCCGCTGATTATGACTATTCACTTATTAAGTGTTTCCTTTTCAGATTAAATATGTTTTTAACTCTTTTTTAAAGTGTTTTTTAACATGCTTCATTAAGTATTTGCTCTTTTATATATATATATATATATATATATATATATATATATATATATATATATATATATATATATATATATATATATATACTTTATAGAAGATCAGAACAACATTGGTATTGTTGGTTTTAAATCCCAAGAAATGGGACCTATCATTAGTCGCTTATGTCGGACTGTCTACAGTCTCTGTTTATATAAAGATATAAACAGAGGCTGAAGAGAGGCCGACATATGCGAGCAAGTATAGTTCTCCATTTGTTTGGATTTGGAACCGACGGCACTGATGTTTTTTTTCTGATTTTCTATAACGTGCACACATACGAACACACACACACACTCACTCACAAATATATGTACGTCTATCAATTTAATATGATTGGATCAAAAATCACAAGAAAAAAACTGGCATTGAAGCCAAAGGTTAGTCAATCCTGTCATAGTTTGAAAAGGATTATCTACAAAATAGGAATGGACTAGTATGGATATGAAAATAACCATTATCCTTTCAACATTGACAATATTGACTTTGGATCAGTTTGTCTTTTTCCCCTGGACTGCACTATCGGCACCTTTTATTCCATCGACATTGGAGTGATAATGATAATTATTACTGACCACATGAAAAGGCATATTTTCTGCAATGACAACAACAGAGACCATGCTAATTTTAATAACAGTGATGATGGCTACATCGATGATAATGATGATGATGATGATGATGATGATGACAGGACGAGGACGAAAGTTATGGGAGAAAAAGGATCTCCAAATAATGACCTCACGGACATCTGCTTAAAGAACGAACACTAGGGAGCTGGATGGATAATCATGGTGTTTATTGCGTTGCCGACAACAGAAACAGTAGCATATGATTAACGACAGTCAGATTAGATTTTGTCTGATTGAAGGGCTTTAAAAAAAAAGAAATAGGCTTTTTAACAAACGATAAAGATGAAGATGAAGAGGTTGGGGTGGAGGCGCTTGATTTCTTTCTTTTTCCCCCTTTCTTTTCTGTCGTCCAATTAAAAACATTCCTAAACATTTGGCTTGTCTGCTACTCTATTCAATGTCACTGAAAACGCCAGCTCAAATTGAAGGTTCAATCACCCCGAGCTATGAACCCGACTGAAGTCAAAGAAACAACTTAATACTTATTTGATCCATAGACCTGAATTTCTTGGCACTGGGCCGAGCCGTATTCTTGGTGTTCTTTCTTTCTAATCAAAGATTGGCTATTGTCGGTGTTGGGGAGTGGGCAGAGAGAAAGAAGGGAATTACTTGAGCATCTAGAAAAATGATTAGTAAAAGAGAAGAAAGAAAGTAAGTGAATAAGAGTGTCTTATAGACAGAAAATTATTATATAGATTTTACCTTTAGGTCAAGATAGCATGGCTCAAATTGCCTACTCGGCTAGTTTAATTTTCATCATTCTCGTTTCGGTCATTGTTATCGTCGTTAGTGTTTTGCATGTTGATCTTGGCTCAGGAAGCTGAACTGAGCAGATGAGTTCAAGAGATCAAAGGATCAAACTAAAATGAAAGCGAAATGGGATTTACACAGAAAAAAATGGTCAAAACGCGGATCAAGAAACAAACAGCTATACATACCATTAATAATAATGGAAATAGAAACTGTCAAAAAGTATACATGTTAAACTGCTTATCATTGAGAAATTAATAACATAGATTTCAGCAGCGTTAGTTCAGCATCTAAACACACCGGCACATCAGAGAAAAAGCGTTTTTATTATTATCAGATATGACTTGCCTTTTGCCGTGGATCAAAGTGTAGTATCTGACGAAATGAAATATCTGTATATATTTATGATTCAATAAAACTTGTTCAAATTTGGGTTTAACGTAAGTAGGACAGCCACTCGAGTGAATACGGTATTGTGGTGACTGAGATATTTCTAGTTAAGAGTAGGATAGACAATTTTTAAGTATTTCTGACAAGAATGACAAACGCTACCCATTATCCCCACACTTTTGATTGCCTTTGTGTCTAATTTATTCAATTTGTATTTTTTTTTTATATTTTGTGCAAATAAATATTTCAAAGTGTACTATTTAGAAAAAGTTGGGAGGATCTCACCAATATCTGTTTTCATTTTTTGTTTTGTCCCTAACCCATGCTAATTATTATTATTATTATTATTTTTTTGATAAAAGCGATTTATTCATTCATTTATTTATTTATTTATTTAAAAAAATCGATTTAGGAATCTTAAGTAAGACAACCTTTGAAGTGAATGTGGTATTATGGTGATTGAGGATTCTAGCTAAGAAAATGTAAACAAATATTAAGTACAGTTACAAGAATGATCATAGACCCACTCCTCCTCACAATTTTGAATGGCGTTGTGTCTAATTTGTTTTCAGATTTTTTTATATTATACATCTTTTTAGAAATAAATAGTTTTCAAAGTGTAGTATCTGTTCGTACACACTTAATCTTTTCTATCCTCACTCAATGAAGGAGAAATCCTTTTAGGCTGAATATATATATATATTTTAATTTTTGTCTCGTTTTGAGGAAAGCTGGATTTTCCCAACATTAAAAATCGACTTTGTGCCCAACTCTGTCCTTTTAGTAAATAGGAACATACTTTGAAGAAATTGTTAAGGCAAATGTATTTGATCTTTTTTTTTTTTCAAAATTAAATGAGATGTCTAATTTTTATATTGCTTGTCAAACGCAGTTTAAAATAATTTCCCTTTATTATTTTTTCCATTAAAATCATCTGCTGAAATATTGTTTGAGTGTTTGTGTCTCTAACTACAAAAAAGCGTGATCTGTCGTTTTTTTTTAATCTGTTTTTATTTCACCCCAAACAACGCATAGTGCCACTAAGTCGTAAGGGGCTACTATTTGGGACCAGATTTGCTGGAATACTATGTGGGGCAGCAAGATGCCTGTTCACATTACATTTGAACTTCTGCATATCAGTACAGCCAGGGAAAAATAGGCCCAGGGGGATTACCAAAGTATAGCAGTTGGATGGAAGAAGCTTTTTGAGCAGAAGGCTTTACGGCATCTAGGGATTTCTATAGTGTGGGGGTGGGATTTTGCTGCTTGTCAGGTTTGTCAGGGAAATTTACGTCGAGGGGGCACCAGTGCTTTGAGTTTGTCTGAGCACTGTCCATTAAAGTATTTGTAAAATATGCACAGGAATGCCACATTTTGATGATCGAACAGAGGTTGGAGTTTGGCTGACAGTGTGGGATATAATAGGTTGGCAATACTTTTCTTTTTTTTAAACCTGTCCAAGAGCAACAGATTAGTGACGGGTGGATCAGCCCAGATGTGACAACACTACTCCATGCATGGACAAATAGTGGATTTCGAGAGATACTCTCAGGTATGAGTAACCTTCTAGCATGGTAAAGGGAGCCCACGTTCATTATAGCAGTCCTGGCAATTAGATCAATGTATTTGTTTCAATTCATGTTATTTGTGAATGTTAAGCTTCAGAGAAGTACTTCAGGTAGTGTATCTTCAGCCATGGCAATGGTTGAGGAGGTTTCTTGTAATTATCAAAGGAAATAAGCTTAGGCTTGGTGGCAAAAAAAGATAAAACTCGATTAATTAATCAATCAAAACTACAACTTGGATGTCTTCAAGTCCAACATAAACAAATTCCTGATGAACCGCCCCCTTAAGTAAGACACTTTATCAAATCTCCAATACTAACGATTACTGCGATACTATCCCATTGATTACTGTACACACAATAACCCTTATCCAGAGTGGTCTCCGGGCCTTGATAAATGGTGACCTCCATGTACAAAAAAAAATAAATCAATCAATTAATTACTTTTGAAATACTATCGATTATTCATTCGTCACTAGAGTTTCAATCGAAAATTTACAGAACACTCCTTAACGAAATTTTTCACTTTCAACCTTTACGACACTTTCTGAGACTTTTTCACTTTCAACCTTTACGACACTTTACTAAAGCGTGTTTCGCCAAAACTATGCGTACGTTTCATTCTCGTTTTAAAATTATTACATTCATTTATAAAACTAGACAACAATTGAGAAAATAGAGATAAATAATCGGACTTGAATCGATAATGATTTGCTGGCAAATACACCCCACATACAGGGTACAATAATAAAGTTGTCACCCTAAAGAAAACAACACTACAGTTTATTTAAAAGCTTTTATTGAAAAAAAATCATTTCAGGTAACGATTATGTAGTAGAATGTAGCCACCTTCAGCCACAATCACCGCGTCGATATGGGTTTGGAACTGGGACCATACCTCTTCCACAATTGCCGGAGGGAGCTTGGCGAATACTCATCAGATATTGGCGATCAGAGGGGTTTTGGTGTTGTGCGAGGTTATGTTGGTGATGCTCTCGACGTAAGACCAAACGAAGTAGTCAAGGAGGTTCAGGTCGAGCGGGGAGGGGGTCCAGTGAGAGAAGGGTACAAAGTGGTAGCACTACTGGGTCTCTTTGAACTTGTGGGCCAGCACCGAGTCCTGCTTCCACACCCAAGGTCTGCCAGTAGCCACCTGATTGCACCAGGGTTTCACCACACTCTTCAACACATCCAAGTACACTTAGATATTGACTTTCAAGCCGACTACGAAGATGTGAGGTGGCATGATGTGGCCGTTACTTGAAACCACACCAAAGACGATAACCCTGGCTGGAATCTTTGTTTTCATCATCTTTCTGTCATAACTGGAATAGGTAGAGAGTATGAGTTGTACAGCAGTGTATCTCCAATCTCGCTCGTTGAACATTGTATCATTTTCCGACATGATAGAAAGCTCCTATCGCGCTTTGGATTTGTACACAACTGGCCAACTAATAGATGATCTGCAACAAAAAGAGAAAACCAATTTTTATCAAACAGAAATGAAATCGTTTCGTCTTTTCTAGGGTGATAATTTTATCGCTCTCCACTGTATATATTTATTTAATGTTATCTTTTCTCTTATGTTTACCGCAATCACGCTTTCTCCTCTGTACAGTCTGCCATTATCTATACTTCTATAGATATTGTTTGTGTGTTGATATTCATATTAAACCCCGTTTTTTTTCTATTTATGTTAAAAGAAAATATAACTTTGTTATATATGGATCATGGAACTCCATTCGTATGCAAAAGATCTAGCTAATTTGCATATTCTTTTAAACATTCATTTGAATTAATTCCCTATTAGTTTTTTTTTTCGGTTTTCTTATGGGATGGTCATCTTTAGTTAACTATTACATGTAATTATATTCATGCAGATATTCTAACTGATTTATACTTGCGTAATATTTACGTAAAAAGGTTAGAACAAACACAAACCTCTTTCTATATATATTTATGTATGCGTATATATATATTTGTTTAAAAAGTTTTGCCTACCAAACTCTTCTGCAGTTTTTGGTCTGCAGACCTGAACCTTAATATATAAGGTATTTGAATCGATGCCAAACTTTATATTAGGGGAAAATCGGCGCAAAAGTGTGAAAATAAAAAAAAATGGAATTTTCCAGGTGAAAGTCGAACGACAGCGTAACGTAATAGCTATTGGTCCATGTTTTGATTTTTAGCCTTGCAGCATACGTGTCTTCATAGCTCAGGCATTAACATGAAAGAAAAAAGTAAATCGTAAGCTAACCGTTTTGGTTTCAATTCTCGGTGGTGGCTATGAGTCATTTTTTTTTTATCATTACTACATATTGGGTCCAATATAATATAATAATAAGTACGAAAAAGGAATTAATCAAAATATCATATTTAAGTGTATTTTACGACCGGACAATACCGGGTAGCCAGCTAGTAGACAAATAAACGAACATTTCTTATGCCAATCTTATTTTTAATTGTCACAAAAATTACATTCATTTTGAGATTACTGCTTCTTACTAAAAATTATTTGAAATAGAGGGTAACAATTATATTCCAACCTTATAAAATATCTACTAAAACTTCACCTTTCAACTTCAGGTCATTTGCTGGTAGAGAGAGAGAGAGAGAGAGAGAGAGAGAGAGAGAGAGAGAGAGAGAGAGAGAGAGAGAGAGAGAGTGTGTGTGTGTGTGTGTGTGTGTGTGTGTGTGTGTGTGTGTGTGTAACTGCACAGCTAGATTTCATGATTCTGGAATTTCTAATCTGCAATACTGGCTGGTTAATAATTGTACATTATAGGTCACCGCATTTAGTTTAAACGAACACATTCGACGCCCAGCATATTTCAGCACACAGGCATGTATTTTTACGACGTTTTTCTTTAAATAAGTCTTACTTAGTTATGCAGTTAAGACATGTGGTAATTCATGCTTTCGCAACCAAATAAACAGTGTGATTTTGTAATAACATTACTTGCTTTGAAAAATATCCTTTACTAGCAGGCCGCCCGACATTGCCCGGTCGTAAAATACACTTAAATATGATATTTTGATTGATGCAAATTTCCTGTTTATTTTATATTATATTGGACCCAATATATAGTAATGATTTAAAAAGTTATTAAAAATAATTGACTTGTGCGCCACCACCGAGAATCGAAATCAAAATATTTAGCTTACGATTTATTTTTTCCTTTCACGTAAATGGCTGAGCAATGAAGACATATTTGTTGCAAGGCTAAAAATTAAAATATGAACCAATAGCTATTACGTTACGTTACATGCATATTCGTAACTCTATAATTTTCAGTATTTACTTTAATAGTGTTCAATACATATGTAGAGCTAGGTAGTAAGTTATGAACATATATATGGCAATTAAGCTACACAGAATATTCCGCGTTTCATTCTCGTGAGAATTTCTCAGGCTTATGCATGGTGAATTCTCACGATAATGAAAAGTGGAATATTCTGTGTAGCTTAATTGCCATATATATTTTCATAACTTACTATATATATATATATATATATATATATATATATATATATATATATATATATATATATATATATGAATCCACAGTAATACATTCATTGATGTGCGATTATTTTTCTATTGAGACTGTAGAGGCAGGTGAAAATTGTCTATTTTATTATATAGTATAAGTAGGTATCTCTCTTCACTCACACACACACACGCACACACACATACACACACATATATATTGTTAAAATGTGTACAAACATATATGAACTATATATATTCCTTCGTATATCTATATATGTATATATTGTATCAAAATATGCGTGCAAATAGGAAACATTCCATTTTTCACAGGAAGGTGTGTGTGTGTGTGTGTGTGTGTGTGTGTGTATAAGTATAAATGTAAATCTGTGTGTGTTTGAGTAAATACCTACAATGAAGTGTCTGTTGCACGAAAAGGCCTGTGAAAATTCTTATGAAAAAAAGATGAATTTTTGCTTCCTTTTCAAATTCTGAACAGATTCTGAATAATTCATTTATATTTCAAGCTTTAAGAATTAACATTCTTCATCGTAAAGCAGAGATTAGGCCGGTCTCTGTATTGTTATATACTGTGGGATTTCTTTGCAAGAAATTCAAATTGGGGTTTTAAACCGCATTTTTTATGCATAGCGAAAAGAAAAAAAAATAATGTTACCTTAAGCAAAATATGACACTAGTGACAAATTATCCCCCATTCATCATTTCTTTAAAAAGAAAATAAATATTGTCCCTTTTTTATGAATTCTTTCATTTCTTTTTATACTGCTGTATTTTTTAAGCATTTTTTTTTTTTTAGTTGGGGAGTTTGTTTACCCAAGAATAAAACTAGCCGCTTGTATTCATTTCATTTTAATGCCTTTATCAACTTCATTTTGTATACACAACTTAAAAGTTTTCGATTTATTTTTCTTGTTGATGTTATAGAAAAAAAGATGGCCGACGAAACCATTTTTTTTCTATTGATGTGCATTATGGGATTGGGGGAAAGGGGGAAAAGATGGCGAAAACACAATGAATGTGCTGCCTCCGTTTGTAGTTTAGGCGCTAAAAATACAAAATGGAGACCAGAGCAAAGATTGCAGATTTATGAAAAATAGTAGTGAAAACATTCTGAAAAACGGATTTATTATTTACTAGTCTGACTAAATCGACGTTGCCTAGGAAGGCTGTTAACTGGCATGTTGTGCTGCTTTATTTTTTTTTTTAAACAAAAATATGATTTTGAACTTTAAATTTAATTATTACGTTATCATTTGCCAATAAATCTATAATTTGAAATAATTTTTATAAAACTATGAGTAAGTGTCGTATCATTTGGATTTGTTTAGTCCATAGGGGTAGTATGCTCTCGTTTCGTCAGCCATGACTGTGAAGAAGTCCTAAGTAATTCCCAATTTAAAGTGACGCCCACAGTGAGGATTGAACCTTTAACTTCCAGAAGAGTGTTATTTACAACTGAATTTCGCCAAGTACTTTATCTACGCTCTTTGTAGACCGTGGCGTAGTGAATAACGCATTTGCTAAAATGACGGACACATGCCATAGCGGAAAAAAGTACTTGATAAAATTCAGTTGTAAATTGGGTGCTAATGCACTTACTGATCCGCGCTACTTTTTAAATCGTATTTCCACGTTTAATTAATTTTTTTTTATTCAATTGTAAGGTTAGAGTACAGAATAGGTACAAAACACCCCCCTCTCACCATGTTAAGAATGGCTTTTTAAATAATAACGTTATTATTTCAGCACGGATCAATAAGTGTATGAGTACCGTAAATTGTAAGGGATTAGTCACCAGAATACCACATTTACTCCAGAAGTTTTCTCGAGAAACTACTAGGCCAATCTGGCTGAAATTTTAATATTGACGTTTCTTATTATCACGTACAGCGAACTATGTATCATAGTATCTGTTCAGTACACAGTTAAGGATAAATAGAAATTAGTGTTTAATGCAAGAGTGAGCACAGATTTAACCATGTTCTACAATTTGGCATAAAACAGTCATTCTGAATAAACGGATTATAAGTTTTTCCTGTTTTTCACGGACTAAAACGTCCAGTATTTTAGCACATTTCAAATTTAACAACAAAAATATCCTTCCACACGATGCTTCAGAACCATTTTTTATTTTGTCTCTTTATATTATTAGGAAAACGAATATGTCCACAAACTGGAAATTTACATAACTTAGTAACAATTAAATTCTTTGAAATTCACTTGCAGGCATGAAAAACAAAAATAAATCAAGGTATGAACGGAATTCAAGGTAAACTATCTAATAATAATGGAAAAAGTGGAGCAGAAAATAGAAAAAAATATCAAGGATTTCTATATAAAAACATGGCCGCTTTACAGTAAAAAGCAGATTAGTTTACCTTTTCAGTAATATAAAACCGACCTTGTGTCACACTCTGCCCTTTTGGGGAGGCAAGTAAATAGGAATATAACAAAACGTTTGTTTATTTTGTATTGTACTGCTGAGCATTGTATAGCGAAAAAAAAGCGTACAATAATGTGTTTCCCTATATAATCTGTTGACTTATCAGTTTGCAAATAACATGGAAATAGGGAGCCATGCAGCTCTCAAATATCAAAATCTTTATATCTGCTATTATATAAAAGAAAATTTGTCTGTGTGTCTGTGAGTTCGTTCCCTATGGACTCGAAAATTGTTATGAAATTTTACACGAAGGTACTTTTTGTGCCTAGCAGTGTTCTAAAATTTGTTGTTAGAATGCCTTCGATAAATATCGATAAACGAAATAATCCGATGAAAGAAGGAACACGCGATTTTGACCAAACATAACATCTTACACAGTCTAATATCACAAGTGCATTTGAGAAGTTTTATTAACACACAAGCCGAAATGCTCAGCATATATAAGTAACAGTAGGTTCTCTGATATGACAGAGGCACGTTCGAAATAATTGTTTCTGTTTAAAGCACAATTGCACCATGATGCTTGACTCTTTTATTTTAAAATTAAAGTCAAGCCATTATTACTGCATAACCAGTAATGCCAGGCGTATAAAATCAATAGTAGGTTCTTTGATATGACAAGGATGCGTTAGAAGGGGAGGTTTCTGTTTAGAGCACAATGGAAACATGATACTTGACTTTTGCTTTTTAAATTTTAATGCAAGCCATTGCATATAAAAATAAGTGTATAAAATCAACAGAAGGTTCTGTACAGAGAAATGACTACATTATATTGTAAACTAAGTCACTACGGAGAGGCATGTGAAGCTTTCCCCGGGTGTATTGCGATGGGTCCCCAATTACAGCAGCAATCAATCGATTTAATTGGAAATAGGCAATGTCTTTCTGGAAAGAATTTGCACTAGAAAAATATTGGGCAATGAAAATATGGGAGTGTGAAACATTCGTTGATCATCATTCAATTCCGGGCAACGTCGGGCTATCTTGCTAGTTCTTCATAAAATCTTGTCTTATTTACACAAACGTATAGTCTTTAATTCCGTTTTAAGAAGTTCGCCTTTGATTAGTATTGGTAAGTTAAATGACAGGATAAAATGGTTTATAAAATGAGAATAGATATTGTAATATTAACAAGAATACTAATTAGGAATGTGAATAGCATGGTCTATGTACTCGTTAGCTGCTATATATTGGCTGATGTTTCGATAAACAAGCTAGCTCTGACAGCCATATCGTCGACAGGGCGAAAAACATTAATAAACCAGAGATAAGTTACTAAAATAAGTATCGATTTAGGCTTGTATATACTCTCCCACTCCTTTTATTTCTCCCCTGTGGATGTTATAGATTTTAATAATAAACAAATTATTGAATTTGGTAATCATTGTTTAGCTATCTGATCAACTAGAACTAAATAAACTGAAACAGAAGCCCAGAAAGTTGACTGAAAGGATCAGCAAACTAGATCATCATCATATCATATGAATCTGAGGATTCTGTTTTTGACATGGGTTTGCCCAATATTTTTCTAGTCCAAATTCTTTCTAGAAAGACATCAGGTACTTACGAAAGGGACCACATGGAGGTTGCCAACATCCTAGTAAGTTTAAATTAATGTGTATATCCATTTGACTCTTCTATTTCTATCCTCCTATATTTAATAACCCGGTATCTCTCATAACTTTTATTATCTATCATTATTATTATTATCTGTTTTTATATCCTATCATTCCATACTCCTTTGTATCTTTATCTCCTTAATCTATAATCTGTTTATCCTCTATCTTATTAAACTAAAATCTTCATATGCATATATATATCTTTTATAATTAATCTTCTCACATTTATTATCTTAATATTTTCCAAATAATTTATATTTTCCTTAAGCAGTGTTATAATTTCAGATACCCCCTCTAAAATATACCGACATAGCATAAACTGAATATGTCAAGTAAACCCTTTCCATAGCAATAAGCCTTTAATACATCCTTTAATACATTTATATATATATATATATATATATATATATATATATATATAGAGAGAGAGAGAGAGAGAGAGAGAGAGAGAGATGTAGATAAAGATAGAGTTTTCAAAAAGTGTGAATTGAACTTAAATATACACATATGTATATAAACACGTACACAGACACATATATATATGTATGTGTATATATACACACACACACACATATATATATGTCTGCATATATATGTATATATATATACATATATATAAAGCTGAATGTGTGTGTGTGTGTGATCACGAATAGACTCCTATATGGTTGACTATTTTAAAAAAATGATTACATATAATGATAGAAGATGTATCGAAACACAGAAATCGGAATGTTGATCCGGCAGAACGGTGATTCATTAAAATTGTGGGGTTCGCGCCTGGTCCACAAAGTATGGAAATACAAAATTTAGAAAAAAAAAAACGTTTACAAGTGTTTTTGATATAGATGCACATAAGAATACTTTGATAAGTATGTTTTAACTTAAATAGAGATGGTATAATAAAATTGTGGGGTCTGCGTTCGCGCCTGGCCTCCATAGAATGGAAATAGGCAAAAATTTTAATAAAGACTTTTCATATCTATCTGCGTAAGTACACTTTGATAATTAGGTTTCAGTTTGAAGAAATATGGTATAATAAAATTATGGGGTGTTCGTTCGCACCTGACCTCCATAGAATGGAAATATGTCACAAAGTTTACAAGGTTTTATAATATATATCCATAGAATATTGTGATAAGTGTTTCAGTGTGAACAGGTATGGTATAATAAATTATGAGGTTTATCTATTTTATTTTTACTTTCATCATATTTTGCTTTGGTTTTGATACCCCCAAATTCAACCCAAATTTACAACCCTTCCTTTTCATAACGTATCATACTTTGATAAATCAGAGTCCATTTTCTGTAGGGTGTTTTTGAACCCAGTCAACGACGGGTACTTTTGCTAGTATATATATATATATATATATATATATATATATATATATATATATATATATATATATATATTTACGTTCAATTCACAATTTTTGAAAAATCATGCTCTTTTATTTTCTCATAAGTGTGTATGTTACTGATTTGTTTTGTTAACAATTTTCAACAAACAGTAAAAAATATGTTATGACTGTACTTTTGACTGTAGCTAACTTTTCAGATAATTCTCTGGAGAATCTTTACATGTCACAAATAAGGAGGTAATTTGTATTAAATATTATGAATAAAATGAATAATTATAAATACGAAAGTACGGCTGGCAGGGAAAAATAAATAAAAAGATGGAGACCTGACCAATAACGAGAATTACACTCTCGAAATCGGAAATATGTGTTTGGCTGTTTGTGACATGTAAAAACTGTGTTTGAATATATATATATATATATATATATGAATTTTTAATTGTGCTTCTATCTATTATTTTCAATTAGTTGTTATCATGTTGCATTAAATGTTATACAAGGTTTGCTTAGTAAGGAATCGTTGCCCAACACCTGCGCTGTTCCTTTGGGTCATGCTTCTCTCCATTTTTCTTCTATCTATAATTTTTACTTTGTCGCATAAGGATAGATGGTTTCGTCTTTGTCCTCTACATGTGGGCAGCTATAACAGGTATTCTGTTCAAGTATTAAATAACCTAAAATGAGTTGGAATGCAGCAAATAACAATTTTCCTCCAATTAATTGTTTTCCATCATCAAAACTAGTTGCTCTACCAAGAATAAAACTCTAGTCTATCGTACTATGTTCTCTCATATGGTAGGAGAGATAGATCTACACTTTGCACGGGTAAAACTGATGGAATACTTATTTACTTTAGAAGTTATCTCGGAAACTACGGGGTCGATATACATCAAATTATGTATAGACCTTTGTTATCATAAGCTGCAGAGAATTAACTATTATGATATCTGTTCTGTATACAGTTAGGATTAATATGGATTAGTATTTAATTGTGCCATATAAATTTATTTATGTGGCTCAATCACGTTGACACACTGGTTCTTGTCAGATTACCAAAGTTAAGCTACGTTGAGCCTGGCCAGTACCAGATGGGTGAACATTTGGGAAGGTGAGGCGCTGTGTGTACCGCGAGATAAATCACCAAGTTGAGAAACTGGCGCGGTCTATCCTTCTCTCGGGGGTAGATTGGGCTCTTTTAAGCCGTGGTAGGCACACCATCTAGTGATGGCATAACAATAAAAAAATATCCTTGATAGCCCTGGCGAAGCATCAAGTGTTCAGCTATCGACAAAATATGAATTACATTAAAAACTCATGTAGTGAGTTCAATCGGCGAACTGGAAAAATGGGTGAAAATTATTTAATGCAAACATGAGCTCATATTTAACCATATTCCACGATCAATTTGACATAGAAATACTCGTCCTGAGCCAACAGGTTATAACTTTTAGCGAGAACACACACACACATACACACACATAAACACACACAGACGCGCGCACACACACACACATATATATATATATATACTTTTATTAATTATTGTTTAAAATTATTTGAACAATATGAATGTGAATTAAGTGTATATTTCTGTGATATTTAAATGTTGTTATAAACGTACATATACCTGGAAAGTGTAAATCCCTTTTCCTTGAGCTTAACAAATCATTGCAATTTTAAGCCTCATTAAATACATACATTGAAAACGTATATTTGTTTTAATGAAACGTATATATATATATATATATATATATATATATATATATATATATATATATATATATATATATTATTTAAATGCGGGCAAAGAAAAATGTAAACAAAGGGCAAATAACTCCTTTCCTATAATAAAAAAACGCTCAGAAAGCGGAAAAAAGAAAGAAATCAATCAGTAATAAAAAATGAATAAAAATTCAACAATCTTATATATATATATATATATATATATATATATATATATATATATATATATATATATATATATATATATATACTAGCAGTTCAGTCCGGCTTGTTCAGACCCTATGTACTGTTCATAACTTTATGTGCATATATATATATATATATATATATATATATATATATATATATATATATATATATATATATATATTAATATATATATATATATATATATATATATATATATATATATATTTATATATATATATATATATATATATATATATATATATATATTAAATAATCTGACTCATGTGCAGGTAACCTAAATATAAAATTTCAAATGTTTAGACCAAAAATTGGCGGAAGGGTTTGGTAGAGTCTGCAAAGGTCAACTTTTCTTTTACCTTGACCTCTTGGCAGCCAAATTCTTGTCCCAAAACTGATTTATACGCTTGCTACATGTCAAAATACACTTTATGTAAAATTTCAAATGTTTAGAACCAATATTGACAGAATAGTTTGCTAGAAACAACAAAGATTAAATATTTTGAACTTTGACCCCTTGGCAGCCAAATCTCTAGCCAAAAAAACGATTTAAAAACTTGTTCTATGTCCGAATACACTTTCTGTAAAATTTCAAATGTGTAGATCAGAAATTGGCTGAGTAATTTCTTAGAGAACGCAAAGGCCAATTTTTAAAAATATTTACCCCAAGTTTAATCCGTTTACATTTATTGTTTTGGGCGCAAATCAAATTAAAATGTTTGATCCATGTCCAACTAATCTACATCTAAAATTTGAAGTGTTTCGACCCAAAATTGGCGGAGAAGTTTGGTAGAGTTTTCAAATGTCAAATCCTTGAACTTTGACCTTTTGATAGCCAAATTTCTGTCCGAAAACCGATTAAAAAGATATTCCCGAATCTCAATACGCTTTATGTCAAATCTCGAGTCTGTAAACTGAAAATTGACAGAGTAGTTTGGTAGGGAAATGTGCACACACAGACAAACAATTTCACTTATATATATATATATATATATATATATATATATATATATATATACACGCAAATTTATATTCATAAAGCCAAAAACTTCACGTTACAATGATCATAAAAAAATATCTTCCCAATATGATTAATTATTTGGGTTAGGCTTCGATTTGTTTTATTGGCAAGAAAAACAAATTAAAAACAAATGAATGTTCACCAGATATGTAAACAAACGCTAAATAAATTAATCGTCTAATTTGACCAAAAGAAAAAAAAATGCAGAGAATCGAATAAGATGAATATCTGTTTATAACGTACCCCCACCTCCATTATTGAGAACATTATAAAACTTCATATAAACGTCCGCCAATTTTTACGGACATATTTTCTTTCTCCATGGATCGCGAAAACGAATAAAAATAATCGGAAAGAATGAATAAATTTCTTCTATTATTTGTTGCATGGTTTTATACTGTTTTTGTGGGAGAGAAGTCTTTCAACTATAGTAACATTTTTTTCGTTTTTTTTTCTATAATTCTATTGCAAAAGTTGAAGACAGAGAAACCATTAGGAGAATATTGTTTGCGATAGAAAATAATGTAAATCATAAAACCTCAGCTTTTTTTTTTCTCTCTCTCTTGTTTTCATGTGAGATTTTCTGAATTTTTCTAACTAAAGAAATAATGGAACACAATTATACTGGCCATTAGTACGGTAAAAAAAAAAAAAAAAAACGCAATCGTTTCCAAATATTATGGGATGCAATTTGCAATATATGTTCTTTTATAATGTCCAAGAATATGACAGTGAGAATTTTCCGACACTTAATCCTGATTACTAATTGAGATATATAAAAAGAATTATTGTTGGCAGGAATTATGTCTTTGTTTTTTTTTTTTGTTGTTTTTTTTTTTAATTTTTTTTTTTTTTGAAGCTACGAAAAAGAAATGCGAAATGGAAGAGGAAACAATTGGGAAAATGCGGGGAAATTAAGTAAGAAGGCAAAGGGAAACAACAATGAAAGCTGATAAATAATATTTCACAAAAATGGTAATTAGTAAGTGTGCGAAGAAATGGAAGGAAATTAAAAAGCAAAAAAAAAAAGAAAGAAAAAAAACTGTGTTTGCTTAGAAAAGAAATCAAAAGATGAGTAATATGATTAAAACAAAAAGAAACATTGAAAAGGGTGTGATAATTGAGACTGAAATAATTATGGAAATGAACAAAATAATGTAGAATAAAGAATGAAAAATGGACAAGGATTTAGAAAAAAAAAGAAAGAAAGGAAAAAGAAAAACGCAACAATTGTATTCGTATTTTCTCAGCAGAGAAAGCAAAAGAGAAAAATAATCGAGAAATCATAAAACATATTTTATTATCTGAATCATTTCGACTACTAGTCTCATTATGTATCGGAATTTTTTAGATGAGGATTGGTTATTCGTATTATTTAGGTTCTTCGGACTACTGTTCTCATCTTGAATGTTATTTTCACAACGTTTCGTCACGGCTGACAGAACGAGAATATGCCCCCCCTCTGAAGTAAATAAGGGTTTCGTACGAAATTTCGTCCCGATTCCAGAGTTCAACAGTAACATTACCGAGTTCAGCAGAAGAAGGTCAGAGGTTACATCGACCGAAACGTTGTGAAAATGATACTCAAGATGGCATGACTAATTCGAAGAATCCAAATAATACTATTCTCATCTTTACGTTGTTAGTTTTACAATATTTCGGCCGACAGAATCTTCGACCTTCTGTAGGTGTATCATTTTGTATTTGTGAATTTCGTAGTTTGTTTATGAATTTTTGAGATGAGGATTGATAACTTGTATTGTTTGGATTCTTCCGAATATTGTTCTCATCTTCAGTGTTTTTCTTTTACTTGGGAGCCATCACTTATCAAGGCCCGAGAGCCACTCGAGGATAAGGGTTAATGAATGTACGGTGGTAGTGTAGTAATTGTTACTGTATTGTATTCAACCGGGAAACAGGCCAGCGGGACAGTGTTCGACAGATTAGTTATAGGAAAGAAGCTTTGTTCCTGGAAGCTGCGTTTAGATTTAGGCACAGATAGATAGTGGAAGAATCCTATGTAGTGGTTGTAGCTAGTCGTGTCTTTCTGGTGAAAGTTTGGCAAGGGGGGGGGGAATAGATTGGAGTTAAAGTCGAATATTTGCCATGAAAATAGCGATAGAGCAGAGTGTTATTTTCACAACGTCACGCCCGTATCTAGAAAAAGAGCATGACAGTTAATAAAACATAAGAATATAATGATGAAGATGAAAGGTAAACCATGACCCGTTGGGTCACAACTACTACTACAGTTTGCTCCATTTGATTTGGTTTAAAAACAAGTGAAGCATGCATGCCCCATTTGATCCCGTCCCCACTTCGCCCCAAAAGTCCCAAGCTGACGTCAAATCTTGGTGAAAATGAACAAACGCTGCAGTTTTATATCTTAACATATGTAAATTTGAGTTCTGCATCATGCAAAAAAAAAGGACTTAGTCCATCATTTGCCCCCCCCCCTCCTCAATTTAGCCCCAAAAGTCCCCAAGGCCTTAACATATTTAAATGTGAGTTCAACACCATGCAAAACTGTTAAATAGACATACACAGGTAATTTTGGGTAGATATGGTAAAATAGTCCCAAAAAGGGAGTGTTTTTATTAGCCCTAAAAGAGACCCTGGGGCACACCCAAGACTTATCGCGAAGTATAGAGAAATAAAATTATATAAAAATCAGTTAGTTCCAACTTTTCAGAATGTTTTATAAAAATTCAAGGCATCAATTTTTTTAATAAGCAGAAAAGTGTCAATTTTAGCCATTTTAACCCGAAAGGAACCCCTGGAAGGGGGCAACGAAAAATCCGTTTTGTTACTTTTTTTACCCATATCATGTTTAATGTTTGTGCAAAATTTCAAAAACTTCCAAGGCGTAGTTATTGAGAAAAGTGTGGACAGACGAATGGACGAACGGACAAGGGTGAATTTACAGGTCCACCCTCCTTTTGTCGGGGGATCAATTAATATCAATTAATAAACTATGTTATATCCGTTAAGAAATATTTCTTACATAACTAAAAATTAATAAGTTTCTTTATTTCTATACTAACAGGCCGCCCGTCATTGCCGGCTGTAAAATAGGTTTAAATATGATATTTTGATTAATGCAGATTTCGTATTCATTATTATACTAGCTGTACCTGGCCACACGTTGCTGTGGTTTAGTTTGTTAAACTGGAACACATTCCTCAGGAAAAATTGCATTTGTATTGTTTATTTACTTTTAATATTTTCTGCAACTTTTTTCCTCTAAAAAAGATTCTTTTTTTACCATAAATTGTAAGGGGAAAGGTTTTTTTTTCAGGAAAACTTGCACTTTTTTTTAAAAGAAAATTGGCAGTAAACGTTTCTTTTTGTAAACGGAATTTTTATTAAAAAAAGAACAGATGAATGCTTTATATGAACACTGTAAATAGTTAGGTGAAAGTAGAGAAATTTTGTTTTTTCAAGAGAATGTACAAATTATTTTTTTGCCAACAGAATAAAATAAACAGGAAAAATACTCCCATCATTAATTAATAAATGTTGATTTAGTGTTTCAACATTTAAACAACGCTCGGTTGAATCTAGTGGAATGAAATGGAATCGGGGGGGGGCAAATTCTGCATTAGTTCCATTCTTTTTAATTTCGTCTTGTGTTCAATTTTTGAAGTGGGCTATCAGTGATTGCAAACTAACAAATGTAACCAAAATGCGAAAAATTCAACAATAAAGTAATTTTAAGAAGTGTCCAGCTTCTAATAAAAAATCCGAGTAAATCCATCCCCCTTATTTGTTCGGTTGTTGTAAAAATGGAAAGGAAACTTAAATTTCGCTCCGTTTTATTTTTTTAATTGTGTCGCCAACGAATATAATCCAAAGAAGAACGGTGCTTCTACACTTTATTGCCGAAATTAGAGACGACATTTTATTTCACGCACCTTCTGTGCAAATCCTGGTTAGACTATGGCCGAAGCATGAAATAAATGACCCAAAATTTCAACTGTAGAAGGATTGCTGGTAAAACCAAAAAATAAATAAATAAATAAAAAACAACCCAATTCCCCGTTAAAAAAAACTAAACTGTCACACTAAGTAAATTAGGTGACTGAAATAGGAATTGAAAGAGTAAGGACAAAACTGAATTTCGCCAAAGGAAAAAAAAGTGTTTGTACACGTGAAAAAAAAAAGAAAGTTATAGCCGAAGCCTGAAATAAATAACAAACAATATTAAGTGGAGAACAATTGAAGTTAAAACCAAAAATAAATAAATAAATCAATTTAAAAAACAACCCACTTCCCCGTTATAAAAAGAAAAAACAATAATTTTATTTTATTTGTTATTGACATTTCAAAGTTGCTTTAATTCCAAAAGAACGTTTCCAAATATTTATTTGTAGGAAAAAAAGAAAAAGAAAAATTAAAAAAAAAAAACTATTTTGTAAAAATCCGACGTTGCTTTCATTACGAAATTGTATTAAAATTCAATTTTTTACGCCAATTTTTCACTAAATGTTTGTCCAATTATATTATTATACAATAAATGCATTGGTTTTGATTCGGTTTTCAAATGGCGCTCGCCCAATTGAAACCCTGATTAATATGTCATGTGAATATCTGTTTTTATTAACCAAAGATATTCCATGGAAAACTGTCCCGTTCTCATTAATTAAATTGAAACCTATAGAGGTTGAGATGTGGAACGTGAACGATGGTTTTGCCGTAATGTTATAATGTACCGGCATATAATTCTATACAGAAATTCGTAAGCTCTTTTCACACTAATTAATTTAGGTGACTGAAATAGGAATTTGAAGAATAAGGATAAAACTTAATCTCCCCAAGGGGGGAAAGTGTTTGTACACGCGTGAAAAAAGTTATTAGCAATTTTTTGCACGGCCAGCTTACGAATTCAGTTAATTTTTGAAGTTAAATAAATCCAATGTAAAAATCCATTTCGAGATAAATATTAGTTTTCTTAGTATAATTCCAATATAACTGGTAAAGTCGACCCCTAAGATATTAAAGTAAATATTACAGAAAAGAAAACATCTTGTTTGTGCTAAGAGAAGCGTCAGTAGTAAAATTCATTTTGCTTTGAGTTATATCGTAACGATGTTTACATTCGCAATGAAATCTGAAAAATGGGAACATGAAAGAAACGAAAGCATACGAAACGCAGTAAACCGAAAGTGAGGGTTTTAGAGATGCATATAGAAATGCATTGTTTACATTTTTAAATGTAGTATTTCTCTATCCGAGTCGGTGACTATTTTAAAGAACATATAAAACGATTTGTTATTAATCGAGATTGATATGTGCGTAATCGCTTTAAGTGAAAGTTTGACATCTTACATTTTGTAATGCGCAAACCGTAAAATTAATCTTAAACTCTGCAATCGGAAAAACGTAAACAGAAAAAGAAAACATCGAACGAAACGAAACTAAAGGAAAAGGAAATGATATATTATATGTTAATGAATAAAAAAAAGAAAAGAAGAAAAAGGAATTACCAAGAAAAGGAGAGAATCGTTGTTTTTCCTAGTGTAATAATGTTTCGAAATAAATCGTAAATAAGCAATGTATGATTAAGCGTGGCGCGTTTCCCGCAGTAAGAAGCATTTCAGTTTTTGTATGCAACTACAAAACCTGTAATCGGTGTGCGTTCGTATTAGTTCCTCGTGAACGATGAAGCGGCGGTGTAAATGGGGAAAAGGCAAAGGAAGGATTAAATAGAGAGAAAATATTTTACAACTTCCATTGATTCTGACAGGTTTTGGCAGTGAACTCTCACCAGAAAAAATATAGGAATGCACGATTATCGAGAAAGTGTAGAAGTAATAAGCCTATAGCACACCTCAGATAATGTGCTGCAGTTTGTGCATATTACATTTGCATTAAATGTCTCGAGTTTTAATCCTATTAAGGTCAAACTCAGAGAGGAAAAAATGAGTTAATTTTATTTATATAGAAGAATAGAAGAAGATAGATAGATAGAATAGATATAATAGATAGATAGAACAGAATAGATTGATAGAAGATAGAAGAAGAAGAAGAAGATAGATAGAAAGAAGAAGATAGAAGATAGAAGATAGATAGATAGAAGATAGAAGATAGAAGAAGATAGATAGATAGAAGATAGATAGAAAGAAAGAAGAAGATAGATAGAAGAGAAGAGAGGAGAAGATAGAAGATAGAATAGAAGCAGAATAGAATATAAGAATAGAGAATAGATAAGAGAAGAGATTATATTAGATCCAATATATAGTAATGATTTAAAAAGTTTAAAAAAAAATGACTCGTGCGCCACCACCCTGAATCGAAACCAACACGTTTAGCTTACAATTTACTTTTTTATTTAACGTTGATGTCTGAGCTATGAAGATATGTTTGATTTAAGGCTAAATATTAAAATATGAACCACTAGCTACTACGTTATGAATGCATATTCGTAATGCCGTCGTTCAACCTTCATCTGGCAAATTCCATTTTTTTAATTTTCACAATTTTGCACCGATTTTCCCCGCCTGAAACCCAAATATAAAGTTTCGCATTGGTTTGAATACTCTATATATTAAGTTTCATATCTGTAAACCAAAATCTGATCGAGGAGTTTGGTGGGCAATTTTTAAACAAATATATGTATATATATATATATATATATATATATATATATATATATATATATGAAAAACTAACAGAGAATTAATTAAAATGAATGTTTAAAACAATATGCAAATTACCCAAATCTTTTGCAGATGAATGCAATTCTACGACCCATATATAATAAATTGTATTTTCTTACATTATTTTTAAATAAATAGGAAAAAAAAGGTTTCAATATGAATATCAATGCACACAACAAAAAAGGAAAAAAAATTATAGGAGTATAGATAGATTATCGTTATGAATATATTATCAATTGCTTTTGTATTGACGTGAGATTTGTGTGCCGACGTAATCTCAATAAACTAGAAAAATTCCACCAGCAAAAGCTTTGAGATGTAATGAATGCCAAATGGCATGACTATGTAACATGCAAAGGTGAGCAAACGGCTGTAGTATTGAGGCCACCATGATGAGGCACAAGCTCCGTTGGTTTGGGCGCGTCCTCAGAATGAACGAGAACAGACTCCCTCGTCAAATACTATACTCAGAGCCAGCCGCAGGAAAAAGACCCATAGGCCGCCCTCTACAACGATACAAAGACAAACAACCCTAAAAAACACTGGACTTGACATTTACACCTGGGAAACTACAGCCCAGGACAGGCACTTGTAGTGCCGATGTATCTTATCCGGTTCTAAATATTATGAAACAGAAAAGAAAACTGACGGAAATTTAGATCAGATAAAAAAATAAATAAATAAAAAATAGCAAAGCAGCATCGTCCTCTGCCAACATTTTCCTGTCTTCTCTGACCACGTACATTTAATGCTCAGATTGGTTTGAGAAGCCATCTGGAAGTCAAACACTAAAAGAAGAGGACATTGAAATTTTCGGATACGAGAAATCGGCCGACGACGAATATAGAAGTGTAGCCGCTTATTATTTTTTTATATCTAATTTACATATGTGTTTACGGTGTGTATGAACACATTACGTAAATTACCTGGATAGATTTTCGAAAAAGACATTGCGAAATAATAAAGAATGATTGAGAGAGGCTAAAGAAATATATACATAGCTACGAAATAGATTGGCGACTCGTCCAGATAGTTATAAATTACGGCTAATCAGAATAATTAAAGCAGTTTTTATTTCAAGCAAAACTCAATCCCAGAAGTAAGGCATATGTAAGAAAATAAACATTGGTTAACTTCCATTTAGTATAAGAATAGATTAAGAATGCAATATCTATAAATATAGAGTAAAAAAAAAACACAGTTTAAATGAAAAACACAAAAGCACGAAGGTCATTCCAAAAGCAAAGCCTCCTACTTTTTAAACTCAGAAACTATAAGTTTGAAGAGTTATATAGACGGGAGTAGTACCATTAAAACGAGCAACCGTTTGTGCTCCAGATTTTATTTTTCTACATAGTCACCACAATTCTCAATGCACTTTTGTCAGCGATGAACGATACCTCTGTCGTAAAAGTGCAGGGATCGCTTTGTCACTTGCAATTCTGTTACTACTCTGAAATCGACGAACCCATCCGCGCTGACATAAACTGCATTGGTTTCGTAAACGTTCAACAGGCGCTAGTGGATATTGGTCAGTTCAATTTTTTCTGTATGGAGAAATTCAATGATACATCTCTGCTTCTGGCACACGTCCATGGCAGGGGTTGCTTTCTTAGAGTCTTACACCGTCAGTATCTGCAACAGAGAGATGAGACTTTCAGGTCACGAATGCATCAGTTCAGTCATCATAACAATGCCATTTGCAATTCTCTCTGATCCATTCAGACAGAATAAAAAGTAGGAAGTATTACTTTTGGAACGTTTCTCGTAATATAATGAAATATGCGACGGTACGTGCTCGACTGAGTTCCAATTTTTGGTCCACCACAATAAAACATTTACAGCAAAGAACTCGTTTAAATAACACCATTGTAAAGAGCTCTATTTTCTTCCTCTGAGTATGTAAAATAAAACGGAAGATCCGTGAACTGATTTTTTTTTCTCCAGAAACTATCACCTGTGGGGCAAAATACCACAGACTGCTTCCTTGCTACCTACAACATGGTCGTCTTCAAGTCAAATACTAACAAATACTTGTCGCATTATTTTCTCCTCTTTACATTATCGTTCTTAATCCTCTCATAGTATTTAGCATTATCTAACTGACAATTCCATTAACGCAAGTAGTTACTCATTATTGTAATTTCATAAAGAAAGAAATTAAATAAGAAAGAAAAAAAAACGACCTGAAAAAGATAAAATTGAAACATAGAAATGAAAGAAACATTATATCAATCTATATTATATTTTTCTTAGTCTGTCTGCACGTTCCACTTTTTCTCGGAAACTCCTCGGGCGATCTAGTCGGAATTTAAGAATTATGGTATCTGTTCGATGCACAGTTAAAGAATTATAGAAAGGAGTAGTTAATGCAAACATGAGCACACATTTGGCCATGTCCAACAACTTGGAAACTTCCTAGCCGATCTAGCAGAAATTTATTATGGACCTTTATTATGATAAGGGTCAGCGAACTAAGTATTATGGTATATGTTCGATGAAAAGTTAGGGATTTATAGGGATTTCGCATTTACTGCAAAAGTGAGCACAAATTTAACCATATTCAACCATCACTTAGACATAAAGGACACTCTAAGTCAACGGGCTATAACTCTTGACTGTTTTTAACGGCCAAAATAATCTAGTTCTCTCATAATATTCTTTATCTTTCAAATGAAAATCATCTTATCTCATTAAGCATTTTTCTGGGTCGCTTGTGGCCTTGATAAGTGGTGAACCATTGGTTAAAAAAAAAGAAGAAAGAAATAATAGAAGAAAAGCAAAGAATGTGACAAGAATGTGTGAAATGGAAAAAAAAAGGTGGAATGGAAAATATGTCATAAAACGATGATAATTAAATAAAAAAGGGAGACAATAAAACGAGTTTAAAAGAAAGGGAGATAAGTAAGAAAAAAATGGATGATACAAAAGAGAAAACAAGATGCCGGAATAAAAGATTAACGAAACAAATCAACAGGAAAATAAAACGGAAAGTTTAGTCGTCGTCGTCGTCGTCGACGTCGTCGTCAGTGGAGGCGGCATCGGAGGCGAATATATAACGAAACCATAAGCAAACATTAAAAGACAAACATGTCAGTCATAATTTCTTTAAATATGATCGTCTGAATGAGTGAAAACTTTCGAGTTATTTTTTTATTTGTTTGTTTACATCGTTTTTTTTTCTTATTTCTATTTTCTTTTTATAGAAAGCTTTTACACTTATTTCTTTTATACGTTTTTTTTTTGCCACAATAAAAATGAATTCTCTTTTCGACTGTCAGTTGATTTACAAAACAGAGTTCTTAATGACTCCACATGAAACGTAGGGGTTGGAGTGTATAGATATCCATAAAGGATCAAGTAAAATATTACATAGAAAATCAGTGCTAAAGTGAAAGTAAAAATGACAGTAATTGCTCTCTGATTTTCAGCGATCTTATATATATATATATATATATATATATATATATATATATATATATATATATATATATATATATATATATATATATATATATATATATTCATACATTTTTAACCTTGTTCGCTTATTAGATTTCTTTAATATTGTTCATGTATAATCTTTTTGGGGAAGAATGATTATATGTGATTACTGTAGACCTTCGCCCCCCCCTTCCCAGAACACCCTTATTCTAAGCAGATACTTAATGGATACTTAGTTGTAATTGGAACTCATCTTGAATCCTTAATACAATGACAGTGGGAGAGAGAGAGAGAGAGAGAGAGAGAGAGAGAGAGAGAGAGAGAGAGAGTATAATCTAAATTATATTCTAGTCATCTGCAGAGTCTTAGGCCAATAAAAACCTGAAAGAAAAGAAGCTTTAATTGAATATGACATATCTTTATTTATCTGTTATTTGGATCTACTTCCATTCGCTTTCAATTGATAACTTTATCTCATCTCAGATCGCTTCTGATTTCCCACCATTTTTTGGATATTGACCTGGATTTCCAGTTTGCGATCTTAGAAACTTCAAATCATAAAAACATTGTTACTACTACTACTACTACTACTACTACTACTACGACTACTACTACTACTACTACTACTAATAATAATAATATAATAATATCATCATCATACTTTTTATTATTATTATTATTATTGGCTCACTAGAAGTAGACACACAAGTCCTCATCAAAGATTGCTCATTGAGAACAACTTGTGGTGTTCTCTCGAGTCTGAGTGAGACAAGTCTCCTCAGACTTCCACTACTCTCCACCTCAATCTCCAAACTTTGCAAAAAAATGCATTATCGAAAAAGCCGCTTACCTTTGATTTCTCGTTGGCAGTGACTGTCAGTTTTCACTGGGATTTGGATGGCAATAAGCCTCCCCAAGGTCCAAGTCCTTTCTGAACTCAGCCAGTGCAGGTCTGGCTACCGTTTTCTCTCCTCGCTCTTTCCATCCTCCTTGATATCCTCCTCATTATTTAGTATGGTGCCCTTTTATGGTGACTCTCACAAAAAAAAAAAAAAAGAATGGCAGTATCTTACAATTATACAATTTCAATTTTCATGGTTTCATGTCATGTTCCTTTGTATTTTACATTTGTAGCTGTTTTTGTGTGTTCAGTTTGTGTCTGTAGTTTATGTGTGGTGTTAGTCTCCACATTCACGGGTTTTCCTTAATATTTCTGCAGTTTTTATTAATGTTATCTGTTGCATCTTCTCAGCCATTCCTCTGAAATAAAAATTAAAAATCATTAAAATACTTGAAAAACAGGCACAGGGATTCAGATTTCGTCGATGGAACAGAGGTTGGAGTTTAGTTGACAGTTGTTAGGTTGGCAACTCGTTTGAACCCTGTCTAAGAATGAGAAACTAGTAGAAGATGCACCAGCCCAAATGTGGCAACAATACTCCATACATGGTGGCTTTGTAGAAGCACATGATACTCTGTTATATATGATGCAGACAAACTACTCTTTACTGTTTCAAAAAATCATTTTTCAGTGTTGTCCCATGAAGAGTTATATTTAAATATTTGAAGAAATGTGAGAGGTGTACTCACGTTTGTGATACAATGTATATACGTAGTCATCTACAGACACCTATTTCGTTGTATCATGGCTCTTCAATATGGCTGAACAAGCAAGTACTTCAGTTTGAGATTTAAACTCGATCATTTTGTTAGCAGCTGGACTTTTTTCTTTTTTTTTACACAGTGATCACCACTTATCAAGCCCGGAAGCCACTCAGGGATAAGTGTTATTGCAAGTACATTACGTTAGTGTGGAGATTTGATGAAGTGTTTACTTAAGGGGGCGGTTCATTAGGAATTTGTTAACGTTGGACTTGAAGACATCCAAGTTGTAGTCCGGTGGGAAGCAGGCAGATGGAACAGAGTTCCACAGGCGTGCAGTTCTAAGAAAGAAGCTTTGTTCATGGAATCCGTGTTTCGATTTAGGCACAGATATAGAGTGGGGGAAATTTTTCACAGTGGATTCAGCTAGATGGGTGTTTTTCGTGAAAGATTGGCGAGGGGGGACCAGAGATTGGAGTTCAGACGAGCACCTGTCATGGAAATAACGATAAAACAAGGATAGGCTCGCAACGTCTCTTCTGTGGGAGAGAGGTTGCAGTGTAGAGAAAAGGGCATCCCCCACTAAGCCACGAAGTCTATTTTGTACTCTGTCAAGGCAGGATAAGCTGTTTTTAGCAACTCCTGCCCAGATATGGCAACAGTATTCCATCCTTGGACGTACTTGGCTTTTATATAGATAGAGAATTGCATCAGTAGTGAGATATCTTCTGGAGCGGTAGATGGATCCCACCATCTTTCCAGCGACCTTGGCAACAGACTTGATGTACTTGTTCCATTTCAGATCAGGAGTAAAGGTCAAACCCAGAAGCTTGTCAAAAATATGGGGCCTCACCCAGATGAGAGCCATCCATCACAATTGATGCCAGATGGGGATCAGAGCGTTGATGATGTAAAGATAGGAGTTTGGTTTTGGATGCATTAAAGGTAACCAGCCACGTCTTCCCCCACTGAACCATGCTCTCGAGATCAGATTAGGCTCAAATAGGCTTCTTATCCACAAGTTACAAATAGATGACCAACAAATTGAACAGCCTCTTTTAATTTTTTTTTTACATTGTTGTTTATAATTGTTTCTTCTATATTATAACTAGCCTGGTTGCCCGGCGTTTCTCGGATGTTGGAAGTCTGTGCTGAGCAAAAAAAAAAAATAAAAAGTTGTAGTTAGCAGGCAGGCTCGAACCTGTGACGCAGAGGCGGAAAAGAAAGTGGAGGTGTGTGTAAGGGTGTTGGTTGAGCCAAAATAAATAAATAAATAAAAAATTGCGAGTGCAAAAAAAGTGGTTGTAGGTAGGCAGGCTCAAACCTGTATAGTGAAGGAGAAAAAGAGCGTGAAAAAAGTGACGTCTTTGCTGTTGCGCCCATCGCCAAACCGGAAGTGACGTAGGTTTAAATTAAGGCTAGTCATTCGAAAAGAGGGGATGACTTTCGAAAATATCGGCGAAATAAGCGGCTCTTCCTTGTAGAAAAATGCCCAGTTGAGGGTGAAGGAATAAATGTTTTTAGCCAATTTTTCAATATTTATTATAGATGTAACTGAAACGGATTATTTCCATGTCAGCATTGTAGAGAAATATTAACATATTAGAATGTTAGAATCTACTTTGAAGTCATGTAATACAAATTGTTTCTTTTGTTTTCGATGCTAATATTATTTACATCAATATAATTTCCTTAATTATAATTCTGTCCTAGCAGAAAATAGATCACCTTAATCTTTTTCTTTGTAAATCTATCGTGGAAGGCTCAACTGCTGGCATTAGGGGGCTCGTCAGCCTCTATCTGCGATATAAAACACCCAGCAGAAGGCTACTCTTTGTAAACAAAAAGGTTAAATTGCTAGAGTACAAAAGGAGTAATTTCTAAGTCTCCCTACGAAGTCATCATAATCATCATAGCCTTGAGCCCCTGGAGGGGCATAGGCCATCCACAATAGCCTCCATGGTCTTGAGCAATTCACTCCAGCTCCCTCCAGGAGTAGCCGGTATGCTTAACATCCACCTCCAGCTCTGTTCGCCCTTTCGGCTTTGACCCTAGCATATCATACTTTCTGCAGGTGCAGGGCTTTCCTCTTCCAGAACCAAAGCTTCTTGAGTTTTTGTAGATGCTTTTGTAGCGAGGAGTTGTTTTTTCAGGGTGAGGGTGCTGGCCCCACATCTGACCTTCCCAGAAGGTGGATGGAGTGCTCTTAGTCTGGCCTCTACCTCTCTGGTATGGGTGGTTCTACCAGGAGATGGATCTCCCACTGGCTTAGTTTTTGAGGTCACTGAGACACGCAAGGTTCCCAACCAAAGCCAAGGTTGTACTCCCTTTGGGAAAGTCCCTGTAAAGTGTTCATAGAGTATTTCCAAATATTTCAGCAAGTGTCCTATAAAAGGTCATTTGATCATTTTCAAATATTCCAATGAGTACTCTATACACTGAGAAGTGGTTCTTTCCAAGTATTTCAATAAACGCTCTATAAAGGATCATTTTCAAGTGTTTTAATCAGTGCACTATAAACGGTGAAGATTTATGCTGAAGAATTTTAATTAATTTTTTATAAAGGATAATTTTCAAATATTTAAATGGGAACTCTATAAATACCTGAACTACTGAATCCCATCTGATGAAAGGTGCACTGCTGAAATACAAAGTCGCATAGCTGCAGCCAAAGTAGCTTTCAAGAAACTATCACCAATCATTGCCAACAGAAACATTTAAATAGACACCAAATTCAAAATACCTCAAACATATGTAGGGTCTGTTCTTTTATACGGTTTTTAATGCTGGACAATCACAAACAGCACGAGGAGGAGACTAGAAGCTACTGAAACTTGGTTCCTGAGGAGAATTTTGAAGATATCCTAGGCAGAAAAGAAAACAAATTAAGAGGTATTAGAAATTGCAAATACAGAAAGTTCTCTAATAAGAACAGTACGAAAAAGACAAATGAGGTTTATGGATCATATCTACAGAAAAAAAAACAGAATAGAACAAATTAATTTGATGGGAAACATCGTAGGTAGAAGAAGCAGAGGACGACAGTGGGAAACATACATTGACAGTCTGAACACCTGGGCAACATAAAAATGATGAGCAACAATGAATTCATCCATGTCTTGAGCGAGAGAGATGGAGAGCCATAATGAATGAATAAAGGTTCATTTTCAAGTATTTCACTGAGTGTCCTATAAATGATTATTTCCATTATTTCTTTGAAAAGAGTAATTTGTTTGTTTGTTTGGGGGTTTTTTGGGGGAGGGGGGCTTTTGCTTACACCTGACACCAGAAGAAACCAGCAATGTTAAAGTTGGAGTTGTCGAATTTGATGGCTTTTTTCTACAGGGTAGAACAATAAAATTGTCGCTCTAAAGAAAACAACACCACAGCTTTATTTTTTAAAACTTTTATTAAAAGAATCAATTCAAGTGACTTGATTATGTAATAGAGATGACATCTATTCAACATACCCACCTTCTGTCTCAATCACCGCGTTGATACAGGTCCACAATTTGGAGCATCCCTTGTCCACAAACACTGGCAGAAACTCAGCGAATACTCGGCAGATGGCGGCGATTAGGCTTGCTTTGGTATTGATAGAGATCATGTTGTAGTTGGATGTGCTGAAGAGTGTGGTGATCCCCTGATGCAATCAGGTGGCCGCTGGTAGACCCTGAGTGTCGCAGCAAGACTCAATGTTTTCGATATATGACCAAACAAAGTAGTCCAGCGGGTTCAGGTCGAGGGAGAAGGGGGACAAGTGAGAGAAGGGTATAAACTCATAGCACTCCTTCTGGGTCGCTTTTGACTTGTGGGCCAGTGTTGAGTCCTGCTGCCACACCCAGGCATCAGGGGATCACTTCATTCTTTAGCACATTCAGTTATACATTGGTGTTGACTTCAAACCGACTTTGAAGATGTGAGGGTGCATGATTTGGCCCTCACTTGAAACCACACCAAAGACCATAACCATGCCTGGAAACTTGTTTTCATCACCCTAGGCACACCTTCAAGCGTTAAACCGTCCAGAGTTGCATAGCAATGGTCCTGTTGCTATAATTTGGATAGGTAGAGAGCATGAGTTGTACAGTAACACATCTCCGATCTCGCTTGTTGAACATTGTGTCACTTTCAGATATGATAGAAGGCTCCTATCGCTCTTGAGATTTGTACACAACTGGGCAATTAGTAGATTGTCTGCAACAAAAAAAGAAAACCAGTTTTCATCAAAGAGAAACGAATCATATGGCGACACTTTTATTGTTCCACCCTGTTATATATTTAGTTATGTCCCTTGTCTCGAGTGGATATTCAGTATGGCGTCTGGCCAACAGTAATACACGTCTATCCTATGTTGTAGGAACTACTAAGTGAACTAATTTACAATTCTCAATTACTTAAATGAGGATTGTATAAAAGATGAAGGTCTCGTATCAATAAACGAAATAAATGAAAGAAATAAATCGACTGAGGAAGTTTTCAAGTGTTTCAATGAATGAATCTTTGAATGAGTGTTTAAAAGGTCGTTTCGAAGTATTTTAGCAAGTTCTCTGTAAACGTTTATAGGCTACATTCTAAAGTATTTACATATATGCCTTACAAAAATGTTAAAGTTCTCTTTTCAAATATTATTATTCTAGAGGTTTTCATTGAGAACAACCTGTGGTGTTCCCTGGAGTCTGACAAAACATGTATCCCCAAGTTTCCAGTACTCACCACCTCTTTCGAGAACCTTTGCAAACTAGTTTGTGTCATCGCAAAATCCGTTTACCATTGATTTTTCGTTGGTAGTAACAATTGGTATTTACTAGAATTTGGGTGGCAATAAGTCTCCCATCATCATCATCATCATCATCATCATCATCATCATCATCATCATCATCATCATCTAAACACATAATTTCATCTTGAGTGATTTTTTAAAGTTGGATCTAAATAACATTGAATATGATCACATCAAATAGCGTTGCCTTTGTTATCTCCCCTAATTTGATCTCTTCAAATTCAAAGTAAATACCGGGCAATGGAAATATTTGCCAGTCTTTCTGTTGTTGTTGTTTTAATTATAATTTATAATTATTATGCATACTTATAAGATTGACCTTCTTTTTTTTATTCTATGAGAGATGTTTTAATGAATGATTCTTTCTAAGCAGGCGTCCTATAAACATTTATGTGATCATTTAAAATTATTTACATGCATGCATTAGAAAAGGGATTAACAGCTTATTTACAAATATTTCAATTCATCTTCTATCTAGAGTTAATAGAGTTTTACTTGTTTTTACATAGAAAAAATGGCTTAGTGTAAAAAAGGGAATGAAAGGAAGAGAGAGAGAGAGAGAGATAGATAGAGGAGAAGGAGGAGGAGGAGGAGGAGGAGGAGGAGAAACTGCCATCTTTTTCCAATTGAAATTCATTTTATTAATTGAAATTCCCTCAATCGATGTAATCCTTGTTGGTGAAAAACGATGACTCTAAATGAGCCACGCTTTGAACTTTACCAATTCCATAATTAATTTTTGTAAATGTTATGTCTATGCATATCAATAAGGAAATTAAATAGCCGATCTTTGTTCTGTCAGAATTCTGATAAGGAAACGAAAATCATTTGGTCAGTTGAATTACGGAAATACACTTCACTTTTCATCTGATCCAATCAGCATCGGCTCAAATTCATAATTGATAAGCAAAAAACAAAAAAAAAACTTCTAATAAAGATCATTGAAGTATCTCTTTCTCTTTTCTGTCTCTCCCTTTTTGTCTCTGTCTGTCTCTCTCTCTCTCTCTTTCTCTCTCTCTCTGTCTCTCTCTCTATATATATAGATATATGTATATATATACATATATACACACACACGCACGCACACACACACACATATATATATACATATATATATATATATTACAATAGAAAAATGTGAGTATGAAAAGTAATATGATTAAGCTTAAACATGGAAAAGTAAAGGACTAGTTGTTAAAATTGGAAAAGAAAATGGTAAGATATTCTAGTAAACAATATAATAAATTAATAACTTAAAATATTGCAGCATTAAGAATTGATTATATAATGTTAAAAATTGAATTTAAAAAAATCTTAATGCTGCAGTCAAGCATAGTGGTGGGAACGTCGTGGTCTGGGGCAGCATGAGTGCTGCAGGTATTAGAGAGTTACGTTTCATTGACGGAAACATAAACTCCAACATGTACTGTCAAATACTGCAGCATAGTATGATGCCCTCCCTCCAGAAACTGGGTCGCAGAGCAATGTTCCAGCATGACAATGACCCAAAACACACATCCAAGACAACCACTGTTTTACTGAAGAGGCTGAGGGTAAAGATTATGGACTGGCTAAGCATGTCTCCCAACTTAAACCCAATAGAACATGTTTGGGGCATCTTCAAGCAGAAGGTGGAGGCGCATAAAGTCTCAAATATCTGCCAGCTCCGAGACATTGTAATTGAAGAATGGAATAGCATTCAAGTGGCTATATGTGAAGCTCTGGTAAACTCTATGATAAGGAGAGTAAAGGCAGTTTTGGATAATGATGGTCGCCACACAAAATATTGGGAGTTGACATGTTGTATGTTAATGTTGACAACTTTTCGTAAGGGGTGTACTCACTTTTGTTGCTAGGAATTTAGCTTTTAATGGCTGTATTTTGAGTTATTCTGGGGGGGGGGAATAGAGTAACTCTATTATATATGCTGCAAATAGACTACTTTTCATTTTGTCAAGAAATCATTTTTTCAATGTTGTCCCATGAAGAGATATACTTAAATATTTGAAGAAATGTGAGGGGTGTACTCACTTTTGTGTTACACTGAATATATATATATATATATATATATATATATATATATATATATATATATATATATATATATATGTGTGTGTGTGTGTGTGTGTGTGTGTGTGTGTGTGTGTGTGTGCTAGTGGCTGTATATATATATATATATATATATATATATATATATATATATATATATAAGAGAGAGTATTTTATATAAACATGATACATTACAGTGGTATCCGTTGGGTATACTCGGGTTTCATTGATCTCCTCATACTGGACCTGGGGTAGAATCTAGCTGATAGGAACCAGATCAATTCGTTAGCGTCTTTCAACAGTCGAAGGCTTTGAAGCAATTACAATAATACACCATATATAAAAAAATATAGTCACCCAGAGAGAGCTGTTTCATTGTTTCACGTTTCGTCAGTGTGGCTAGACGCAGAGTGCACACCAACCGCAAGATTCGAGACATGACCACTTGTGTTTGATTCTGTACCCTCATGGGGATACCGAACCTGCTATTATTAGTGGACGAAATATATCGTTTGTAAACGAATTTTTTTTTTGTTTACTTTTTTACGATAATGATTACCGAGAGGAAGGATTTTGCTTTACACTTAGTGAAAAACCATAATTTTCTCCAACAAGTCATTCAACTTCGGAATAATGCACCACGTTTTTTTGCCATAAGTATATGTTTATAGAATATATATATATATATATATATATATATATATATATATATATATATATATATATATATATAACCCTGATAACCTTTAAATATATATATATATATATATATATATATATATATATATAGAGAGAGAGAGAGAGAGAGAGAGAGATAGAGAGAGAAAGAGAGGCTGCGTCACTATTTTTTTATAGACAAGGCAACAATTTAATTTGTTAATTACTAAAACTAAGAATATTTTATTCGTGTGGATGGCCTCATATCATTAATTTATCATAACTAAAGCAAGTTGAACCCTCGGTTCCTCTCAAACCATCAGACCATTAAGACACGTTGTGCCGGGCCACTTCTTAACTGAATAACCATTTGAGAATACTGTGTGCTATTATTCTTTTTTTTATTTCGTATGAAGTAGATGATTCTAGTGCTGGCATTAGTTTCTCTGATATTCTAGTTAGAATTCCTTATATAAAACGTGCTCATACATACAGGAAGAAGCATGTGAACGTTACCAACATCCAAAGTGAAAGTGTTTCTATGGAACGAACTAGATTCGAACTTAGCACACCACGATTGTAAGTCGGTGTCGTTTGTTGAGCCATCTTCACCTTCCATCATGATCTGTAAACACTCTACCAAGATGCATAAGGTCCTGGATATGACCTTAAACTATATCCAGTGGTCAGACCCCAGCTTGTGGGCTTTGGGGAGTGTGGAGCCACTCTTTAATTGTTATTGCTCCCAGGTCCACTCTGACCCAGAGTGGTAGTACCTGTTAGGGTCCCAACTATGGGTTAATTAGAAACCGACTTGAAAACAACAAATTTAAAAAAAAATTTCTTCAAAATCTTTAGATTCGGCATTAAATAACATGAAAATGGCTGGTATGCCGTAAAACAAAATCAAACAAACAAACAAACAAGATGCATAAAAATACCAGCCTTGCTGAGAACAATCACGTAAAACAACATGATGGTGGCTAAGTGGTTAACGACATGGACTAAAACCCTGGGCGTGCCAAGTTCGAATTCAGTTTGCTCCACAGAAAGGTTTTCATCAAACTTACATTTGACCTTGGGTCTAACATCCTAGAAAGGAGATAAATAGAAGGAAATAACTGACAACAAGTTAGTATCTTGCCACAAGATGATTCAGGCGGGGATACGTCCTTGACAATCAGTTAAACACTTTTATCGAGCTAAAGAATTGTTCTGTTCAATCTCGAGATGTCCACCCTCCAAGGCTTTACCTTCTTTTAGTTTAATTATTATTACTTTTGGAATGGAAATTGTTCCAGACAAGGTATGAAGCCACTTGATTTTTAGAGCTATAAAATAAAATACTACTTCAAGGTTAAAAACTTGCCAAGTGTTAGATTGAATAGATTTTGACACAGAAAACAGCAATTCTTTCCTCTTTGTCGTTCATGGAATGTGAAGATTAAAGGAGAAAATAAGGGAAGTGAGAGTTAACTGGGTGCTGAAAGTAAACCTATGGTTCACTTTCTACTCTTTTTAATTCATCGCTAATAGTTTGAGGCTCTCCTATCAGGGAACGCCGACTGGGATGTTTAGGCATTATTAGTTGGCCAGAGTGCGCTAACTCTAGTGCACTAGCTTTTCAATCTTACCCTGTCTAAAATATGACTGAGGTTAAAAATACTGTTGATGAACCTTCGGAATTTAGAAAGTGCTCATTAATTACTAACCGTAACTCTGACGTAGACTGATAGGACTTCCGTTTAGTTTTGAGAGGCAATGGATACTCTCTGTAAGTGTGGTGGCTGTGCGTGTGACTGGGAAGCAAGTGTTGCGCAATTCCAACAAAACCTTTCCTGAGTCGGCACTGAAGGATTCCATCGCCAAGGCGACTGGAAAGAATACTGAGATAAGTGGAGACCCAATACTGCACTTGATCTTCCCAAATAGTCACCCATTTTAGTAGTTGCGAAGCTCAACATCACTTAATTTTTGTCCTCGAACTGGAAGCAATTTATCAACCTAATTACGCAGCTTTGATACGTTCAATAAATATACATAACTATTTAATGACCAAAAAGCACTTAATTGCTTTATAAAATCGATTTTAAAAAGTTAATGATATAAAAGAAAACAATCATGATATGTTAGTTTCTAATTTGGGAAATTCTGTTTATTTTTTAAATAAATTTCATATTCATGTTTTTATACATTCAGAAATAAAACAGTGTTCATAGTTTGACTTTTTGTTATATCCCTACCACCACTTAGTGCGTCTGAAAATCAAATGTTAATACGATGACTGACACGTATTGGGCATTATCTTTGCTAAATAAAGATTTCTCTCATTTTCAGAGTTAAATCGATTGCAATATTTCAGACAGCCATCAACATTGTTTTTATCGCCGCGTCTGCAGCTGAGATTAAATTGAATAACAAAATCCAATAATAATTGACTTGTTTGTTTGAGTCAATATTCATAAAAGATTGGCTCATGTTTATTAGATGTTGTTTTGCATTGGAGTTTTATCAGGTTCGCAACTGATCCAAATGACATGTGTGTGTTTACACTGGCGTATATGTACGTATGTGCGTGTGACAGAGATGGACAGATAGACAAAGAGAATGAAAGAGAGATAGAGAGGGAGAAAGAGAGAGGAAGAGAGAAAGAGAGAAAGAGAGAGAGAGAGGGTATAAAGATAGCAAATACAGTGGTTGAACCATCCTCTTGAATTTGCTAACATTCATATATTTGTACATGAATTTTATTTTAAATTAGCTTTTTTTTTCATGAAACTAATGTTACCACTTCCCAATGGTAGAGGCCACTCAAACATAAGGGTTACTTAGGTTGCCGCTTACATAATGGACGATACTATTGTTATGTAGCGGTGTGAGTGTATATAAAAACAGTGATTATTTAACGGATGTCTCTTTGACGTTGTGATATAAATAATGTCTCGTGGTTAAAATGTTATTCTACTGTTATATGTATGTAAAATGTTCATTTTCTGGCTGGCTGCTTCTTCACAAACACACGTAGTTAACACATGTACCATATAAAATTTTACAGACAGCCTTTTTTTTACAATCAAACGGTAACAGTGTCTGCTTGTCTCAGACAAAGAGAACTACATAGCTTCTTATTTGTCCAAACCCCAAAAGAACGCCACAACAGCGACTTATATTTTACACGAGTTTTATTCGTCTTAGGGATTCTCTTGTCAGAGTTTAGCACGCTGAGTCTCTTTCTACGTTTTCACTCGTTCCCTTTTCTACTTCCAACAGAGTAATCCAAACGTTTCTTCGTTTACGCGTTTTATATCGAACTAATCTCGCTCGTAACTAAACTCAATGTCTCAAAATCGATCTTTTCCATTGCATCATCACTACACGTAGCCTAAAGATTCTTGTCGATTTTTGTCACATATCCTTGTTTATATTATGGCTAGCTTAAATTCTATCTGTCAAATTAGCATCAAGTTAACATTTTAGTTTTTGCTAGTTATGAAAACTAACATTCCTCTCTATTGGAACATTTAAAAATAAATAATCTTATATATCATTTAATTGGAATTCATTACTGAGATGAGTATTATTTTCTGTATTTGCGTTCTCGTTTGAATTTTTGATAGATTAATAAATATTGTAATTCATTCAATTTTTTCTCGCACGCACACACACTCATATATATATATATATATATATATATATATATATATATATATATATATATATATATATATATATATATATATATATAATTGCAATGGATGCAGTTAGGAGATTCGGAGTTCCTATCCCGTCACGGTTACCACCTGACGAAGGCCAGAAGAATAGTTGGCCGTCATCGGTTTAACTTACCAACTCGAAACGAGTTCTTTATCGAACCAAATAGTAGCAGTAAAATACGTTAAAACACACAAAACTTATCCAGGTAGGTAGAAGAGTAACTGATCTCACCTTTTTTTTAAAATTTATTTCTTATCTATTTGAATTTTTGAAATATTTTATCGTTCATTAACTTCTCTTTTTAATACGTGAAAATCTTTTTTACTCTCATCAGAAAATAAGCAGTTAAAAGAAAAAGAATTCATCATATTAATTGCCGTATTATTAATAAAGATGATTGTTTCTTTGACTTATATCGACAATGTTACCAAAGGCCATGAAATTACTTAAATACAGTTTTGATTTAATACGGTTTTAATTAATGACGTAACTTATTTTATTATATTTTTTTGGATTAAAATGATTCCTCATAATTGCACGTACCAAATAGATAAGAAAATGCACTTTTGTCTGTTTTTCATAATTTCCACGGCACTTTGGAATAACGCAACAAGAAATCCTCTCTATCTCCACTATTATATAAAAGTAATTTTGTATGTGTGTCAGTTTCTTCCTTATAGGTTCCGAAACGGCGTAGCCTATCTTTTTCAAATTTCACACAAAGCAAATGTATATGTCTGGCAGTGTTCTTAGATATCTTTTGTACAGAAATTCATCCGATAAGCATTGAAAATAAAAATAAAAAACATGATCCTAAAAATAATCTATAATTTTAGAGGAGAATATTTTGCGGTACACCGACCAAGGGAGATAATAAAATTTCAGCAAATAATTTCTTCTTTAAAAAATAACAGAATTATTGACATCTGGAAGTATAGCTCAGTTGTAGAGCATTCGACTACATATTGAATGATCCGCTATTCAAACCCGGGTGTACCTCACTATTCTAATTTAATCTTTTTCTTAATAGTAAGTTCAATCTATATATCTATAACAGTGAAAGTGTCTGTCTGTCTGTGTGTCTGTGTGCTAATCTGTGTACCTTTCCCTATGCAATTAATCTGTTAATTTTCAGCCTATACACTCGAAATTTGATATATAGGGTAGTGAGTATTGGGAAAATCTTTGTAATCCGTTTTCGGCCAGAAATTTGGCTGTTAACGGGTCAAAGTTCAACGATTTGACTTTTGAAAATTCTACCAAACTCCTCCGCCAATTTTGGGTATAAACAATTGAAATTTTAGATATAGGTTTCTTGGACATGGGCATAGAAATTTGAGCTACGAATATATAAATGTATGTATGTATTTATGTTTGCATGTCAGCCTAAAACTTTCGACAGAAACGATAAATTTTCACAAGATCAGTACCGTTTTGAAGCTCGACCCTTCAGACGACAAATACCGAAACATTGTCTAAAAACATTTATTCCTTCACCCTCAGCTGGGCACTTTTCTACAGGGAGAGGTCGTGTTTTCACCGATATTTTCGAAACTCATCCCCTCTTTTCAATTGTCTAGCCTTAATTTAAACTACGTCACTTCCGGTTTGGCGGTGGTCGTAACAGCAAAGACGTCAGGTTTTTTTCCCCGTTCTTTTTCTCTTTCGCGGTAAGGGCTCGAGCCTTCCTTCCTACTGCCACTTTTTTTTTTTTTTTTTTTGCTGAACACACACCTCCAAACATCCGGGCAACGCCGGGCACCCATGCTAGTTTACGATAAAAGAAGAGGTAGCATTTAAAATCGCCGCAAATAATTTCTTCGTTTGCATATTTTAAAACTAAGCATTAATCAGAAGTGACTTTTGTAAGGCATTCATCATCAAACCCAATTATCAGCTGACGTTTTTTTTTTTTTTTTTTTTTTTTTACATAAACGTCACCACTTATCAAGGCCGATAGGCCACTCAAGGATAAGGGTTAAAGAGTGTAGAGTAGTCAAAAGGACAATATAGTAATCGATAGTAATGGAAGTTCGGTAAATCTGTTAACTTAAGTGGAACGGCTCATCAGAAATTTGTTCACGTTGGACTTGAAGACAACCATATTATAGAAAGCTGGAAAGCAGGAACACGGAAGACAATTCCACAGGCGTGCAGTTCTAAGAAAGAAGCTTTGATCATGGAATCTATGTTTAGGTTTAGGTACAGATAAAGAGTGGGGAAAATTATTGATAATGTTTTCAGCTAGTCTAGTGTTTCTTGTAAAAGTTTGGCGAGGGGGGGACCATAGATTGAAGCTCAGTTGAACACTTTCCATGAAAATAACGATAAAGCAGAGACAAACTCGCAACATCTCTTCTGTGAGACAGAGGTTGCAGCGAAGAGAAAAGGACATCTCCCACCAGGCCACGAAGTCTATTTTGAACTCTATCAAGGCAGGACAAGTCTTTTCTAGCAGCTCCTGCCCATATGTGGCAACAGTACTCCATCCTTGGACGTATCTGGCTCTTATATAGATAGAGAATTGCATCAGCAGTGAGATATCTACTGGATCGATAGAAGGATCCGACCATTTTTCCAGCTGCCTTGGCAACAGATTTGATGTACGTATTCAATTTAAGATCAGGAGTAAAGGTCAAGCCCAGAAGCCTGTCAAAACTTAAGGCCTCCCCAAGACGAGAGCCATTCATTTTAATTGATACCAGATGGGGATCAGAACGTTGATGATGTAAAGATAGAAGCTTGGTTTTAGATGCATTAAAAGTAACCAGCCACTCCTTTCCCCATTGTACAACGTGATCAAGATCAGAGGAGAGAGAATCGGAGAGAACTTGGTCGTTTACTGTCTTACATGTGCTACCATAGATGGTAGTGTCATCAGTAAAAATGTCTACGAATGATGTAAGGATGTGATTTGGAAGATCATTAATGTAGCTCAGGAAAAGAGTTGGGTCCAGGATGGACCCCTGAGGGACTCCAGCATTTATACTGTGAGCTTCTGATTTTTGCCCCTCAACTACTACTCTTATGAACCTATCAGAAAGAAATGAGTTAATAATTGAGAAGACATTTCCAGCAATACCATAGCTGGAGATCTTGTGAAGTAAACTTTTATGCCATACCCTATCAAAGGCCTTTGATATGTCAAGAGCAATTGCCCTAGAAAGGTTGCCTCTGTCGAGAGATTCGCTAATCCTATGAGATATAACTGTAAGCACATCTGCTGTAAATCTAGAAGAACGGACCCATATTGTGTGTCACTAAGAAGGTTATTTTTGCTGAGATGGTTGATTACTTCTCTATTTAACACAGATTCCAGCAACTTACTCATGAGGCACAGGAGACTTATTGGCCTGTACTGAGAGGGGGATGAACGATCACCTGAATTCTTAAATACAGGGCATACTGATGAGATTTTCCAGTGTGATGGGAAGCAAATCTCCTTAAGACAACGTTTAAACAGTCTTGTAAGTATGGGTGCTAGTTCTGGTTGAAGTTTTTTGAGTACTATAATTGGAATATCGTCAGGGCCGGTTGCTTTACTGGAATCAAGGTTTTTGATTAGCTTGGCAACATCACATACAGATATTTGTATATCACATAGTGTGTTTTCTGATACAGGAGGAAATATTGGGGGTTGGCGGCCTTGGTCGCAAAGGGTAGAATAAACAAATACATACGGAATTTGCTAAACGACATATTTTTTATTTTTTATTTATTTTTTTTTATTTTTAAAGTTTTTTTTGGCAAATTACTTCACTGGGCAAATTCTTCTTCTTAATATATATTGCGTATAATGCGTATGCATTATAGAATCTATTCGTATTGATTCTGTAATAATAAATACGCATCTGCATGAATTAAAATATTATGTTTAAGAGTATTGTACGATCGGGCAACACCGGACGTCCAGCTAGTATTTCATAACTCAACCAGAAACGCGATATCCTACTAAGAGACACCCGATTGTCTCGACTATTGCCTAATAGCCGCTATCTAAATGTGACGTCATAGATCAGTTAACAGACTTTTTATCTCGGTGATGACGATCCTGTACATACAAGAATAGAAAAAAATGCACGAATAAAGAGTGTTTTTAGACCACAAAAATTTTTTTTTATTATATAAATACGAGTAAATAAATCGTATGTGGTTTATTCTAAAGATCATATTTGGAGATTTGTAATTTAAGTACAATATATATATATATATATATATATATATATATATATATATATATATATATATATATATATATATATATATAAAGCTGAATGTATGTGTGTGTATGTTTTTTTTTTGTTTTTTTTTACATAGGCATCACCACATTATCAAGGCCCAGAGGCCACTCAAGGATAAGGGTTAAAGAGTGTACAGTAGAAATTGGTCAATATAGTAATCATTAGTAATGAAAATTTGGTAAATTTGATAACTTATATGGAACGGCTCATCAAGAACTTATTTACTTTAGACTTGAACACAACCATATTGTAGTCAGCCGGAAAGCAGGAAAACGGAAGACAATTCCACAGGCGTGCAGTTCTAAGAAAGAAGCTTTGTTCATGGAATCTACGTTTAGGTTTAGGCACAGATAAAGAGTGGGGGAAATTATTGATAGTGTTTACAGCTAGACGAGTGTTTCTTGTGAAAGTTTGGCGAGGGGGGACCATAGATTGAAGCTCAGTTGAACACTTTCCATGAAAATAACGATACATCAGAGACAAACTCGCAACATCTCTTCCGTGAGATAGAGGTTGCAAGGAGGAGAAAAGGACATCTCCTACGAGGCTACGAAGTCTATTTTGAACTCTATCAAGGCAGGACAAGTCCTTTCTAGCAGCTCCTGCCCATATGTGGCAACAGTACTCCATCCTTGGACGTACCTGGCTCTTATATAGATAGAGAATAGCATCAGGTGTCTGGTCACGAATAGACTCCTATATGGTTGACTATCTAAAAAAAAAAGCTGATTACATATAATGATAGAAGATGTCTCGAGACACAGGAATGGGTATGTTTGATCTGGCAGAACAGTGGTTCATTAAAATTGTGGGGTCTGCGTTCGCGCCTGGTTCACAAAGTATGGAAATAGAAAATTAAAAAAAAAAAAAACGTTTACAAGTGTTTTTGATATAGATGTACATAAAAATATTTTGATAAGTATGTTTTAACTTAAATAGGGATGGTATAATAAAATTGTGGGGTCTGCGTTCGCGCATGGCCGTCATAGAATGGAAATAGGCACACACTTTAATAAAGACTTTTCATATTTATCCGCGTAAGTATACTTTGTATAATTATGTTTCAGTTTGAAGAAATATGGTATAATAAAATTATGAGGTGTTCGTTCGCGCCTGACCTCCATAGAATGGAAATATGTCACAAAGTTTAACAAGTTTTTTAATATAGATCCACAGAATATTGTGATAAGTATTTCAGTGTGAACAGGTATGGTATAATAAATTATGGGGTTTATCTATTTTATTTTTACTTTCATCATATTTTGCTTTGGTTTTGATACCCCCAAATTCGAAGCTATCTCATTACAACCCTTCATTTCATAACCTATCATCCTTTCATAAATCAGAGGCCATTTTCTGTACGCTGTTTTTGAACCCAGTCAACGACGGGTACTTTTTCTAGTATATATATATATATATATATATATATATATATATATATATATATATATATATATATATATATGGTGTTTTAAAAGGTGGGGAATGTAAATTGACAACTCTATTTTTTTATTGCAGATTTGGCAACTATCGGTATTTTTTAGTTTAACTTAGTTTGGCAATTCATCGTGAAGAGACTGTCACCTGAGCAACGTTTGTAAATTGTGGAAAATTGTGTTGAAAATCATTTTGAAACATTTGATGAACGAATGATTTTATTATATGAATCTGTTAATTGGCCACTTCGTTCAGGTAACTTAGCCCCGTTAGATTTTCGTTTGGGATATGTCAAGTCCAATATGCACACTTTTAAACCATTTCGATGGCAACATCCGACACGTTATTGCCGAAATAAAGCCTAATTTAATGCGTAGGGTTAGCGGTAATTGAACCTATAGATTACGCCTTATACGCACGAGTAAATTTTGTTTAATGGCTTTCGACTCAATAATTGTTTTGAGAAGTTTCTAACAGCTAGTTTTGAGTTTCGTGTGGATCTACAGTAGACTGTACATAAGTATTCATTTTATTTTGAAATTTGAAATCGTTTTCTTTGTTCTTTGTACATATATTCATAATCAGCGATGAAATCGATTCTAGATATTTTATCATGGGTTATGCAATTTATGCCAGAGTATAAAAAGAAATTCGCCATAGTCGCAACGTTTTCGACTCCGCTGATTCATCTTCAGGCGAATGATGAATTTAAAAATTGCGTTCAGTGAAGTTATTGAAAAAGTCAATGAAAATCGTTTTAAAGCAAGCACTTGAGCGTACCAATCCCCCTTCTTATTGAGCCTAATTGACGGTCGGTTTATTATGTGAATAAGTTTGACTTCTTTGATGAAGGGGAGGTGCGCAGATTTCCCTGTGTAACGGCTAATATGGCAGTTTATATATATATATATGTATATATATATATATATATATATATGTGTGTGTGTGTGTGTGTGTGTGCGCGTGTGTGTGTGTACAAAGTAAAGGGTTACTTGCGTGACTAGGTTCCTACACCGATGATTGTGTAAGCATGAAACACTAGTGTTTGTAGGTATAAAACTAATTGTTAATATTTATTAGAAAAAATTTTACACACACACAAATCACACACATATATATATATACACACACACACACACACATATATATATATATATATATATATATATATATATATACATATATATATATATATATATATATATATATATATATATATATATATATATATATATATATACATTTAACCTTGTGCCGGGATAAATATTGATAGCTAGATATTACAGCATATGAAAACATCATTTTTTTTTTACTTTATTTTGCAACCTTTTCTCTTTTGCATTCCGAAGTGTTTCTACAATTTTGTCGAAATTATTATTTTTTTTTTATCTTTTATCAGCAAATAAGATTCTCTTTTCTATTTCGAGGGAAAACATGAGAGTCATTTTTATTTTATTTTTATTTTTTGTTTAAAAAAAAAAGTAGACGATTACTTACCCTAGGATAAAAAAAAAACAAACAAAAAAAAAGCTGAACCTCGAAATCGTAACATCGAAGCCAGAGAAATGTTGAAAAGCAGTCAAAGTAATTGAGTTTCAATGAAGATTTCACTTGAGAAACGAGTTATTCTCTCCCTTGAATAGAAGTATTTATATACATACACACACACAAAAAAAGTATGGATGGAAGTATTGATAGGATTTCCCCAAGAGTTATTTAAATATTTGTCTTGATAAGTATCTATGCGTTTTGAAGTGCAAGCATCAGTATACAGTGACATTACGTACATATGCAAGTTTATAGAAGTTGTATTTGTTTTCACGTTCGTCATATATCAAATGCAGGATTGTTTTTATTGCTCTTATTGAATAGTTTGTATTTAATTTACTATGAATTCCGTATGATTTATAAAGCATATGAAACTCATATGAAATTCAATGCAAAATATTCCTGATGTCTCAAGAAAAAGAGGATTGCTCTTATGTATCCAGTCCAAACTGACTTTCCAAAATATTATTCTACTAGCACAGAGAACCGACGTTGCCCGGGATTAAATGAGGATTAACAAATGTTTCACACACTTCCAATACTTTTATTGTCATCAGAATCGGTGTTGTCGCCTATTTTTTCAATCAAATCCATTGATTGCCTGCTCTACTTGGGCACCCATCGCGATATACCGTGGGGAAGCTTCACATGCCTTCCCACCGTAACTTAGTCCACAACATAGTGTAGTCTACATTGCACTGTGGCGAAACTACTCTTGATTTTATTTAATAGAAATCGTCTCAATCGTTTCGAAGTTCATAGAGAACAAACTCACACAAACACACATGGGGAAAAAGTTAATTTTTATAATAGTAGAGATACTTCTTAATTAAGTACTCCTTAAATAACCACGGACAATTATACATAATATACGAAGAAGTAATATATATATATATATATATATATATATGTATGTATATATATATATATATATATATATATATATATATATATATATATATATATATATATATATATATAGTAATTTATAAAATATATATGGCGATTAAGCTACACTAAATTTTCCGCGTTTCGTCCACTAGGATTCTTCAGGCTTATGCGCGAATTTTGTGGTTGTCTGTCGTTTTTATATACGCACCTTCTATTGAGATTTTAGTTAGCCAATCATTTTTCTAGTATCCACCGCGCCCTTCCTATCAGCCAATGAACATGCACTTACAGGACAAAGGCCCATTTGACCCCTGGTTGACCTTTTTCTTTTTGAGTGCTCTATAGGTTAATGCGAGAGTGCTGCTGTAGCTCCTCGGATGTAATCTAGGATTTTATTTAAACACCTGGTTTTATCAGAAGTCTTTTTTAAGTTACATAAGATAGCGGCTATTAGGCTAGAGGTAATAAATTTGTGTGTGGCATATGTTGTTGAAAACCTACGGTATTTTAGTCTACAGGGGAATTTCTGCTATCAAATTATCATATACAAGATATATATATATCATTAGGTATCATTCCAAAATATAAAAGATTAAATAAATTACACTTTATACATTTTTAGTAGTTTTTTTTTTTTTTTTTTTTAGACAGACGCTTCAATCTTCATTGTATTACTAATACTAGCTGGCAGCTCGGCGTTGCCAGATCATACAATGCGCTTATGATATTTTTATTTATTCAGATTGTGTATGTGTTAATACAGATTATTATAGAATATTTTGATTATAGAATCAATCCTCTATTGATTATTATATATTATGAGGAATAATTTGCTCGGTGGACTAATTTGAACAAATTTTTTTTTTTTAAATAATAATGATAATGTCGTTCAGCAAATGCTGTCATTATTTGTTTACAATATCACGTCAGCTGACATTTGCGCTTGACGATAAATGCCCTGGAAAGGTCACTTCTAATTAATTTTAGTTTTCAAATATGCAAACGAAGAAATGATTTGCAGCGATTCTTAATTGTACCTCATTTTTATCGTAAATTGAACTCATTAATAAGAAAAAATTAAAACAAAATGGTGAGGTACACCAAAGCTTGAACAGGGGGGCGGGGTCAATAGATCTGTATTCAAATGCTTTACAACTGAGCTATACCACCGGATGTCAATAATTCTGTTTTTTTTTTTTTTTTTTTTTTTTTTCAAGAAGAAGAATTTGCTGAAATTTTATTATCCCTTTTGGCCGTTGTAACGTAAAATATTCTCCTGTAAGGATTATTCTTTTTTATGTATAAAAGAAAAAAACTATTTTTAAGACTAGATTTTTTCGATTTTCGATACTTCTCATGTGAATTTCTGTACAAGACATATTTGAGAACACTGCCAAACATATAAATTAGGTTTATGTGAAATTTGCAAAGATAGGCTAAGGAAGTCAGACACACACAAAGTTACTTTTATATAATAGTAAAGATAGAGATTCCTGCAGAATTTTAAATTTTGATTTCAAATGATGAACTTTCAAATGAGTTTTCGTAATAATACATTTAATTCATATATTTAAAAAAAAAACGTTTATTAGCAAACATCTAAATGAGTATTTTAACCATAGTTCCTGGTTTCAAAAAGCGAAAAATTAAAAGATACATCTGCCTTACTTTTAATGCTAGGTTTATTTATGGTGTCTTTTAAATTTAATAAAAACCCTTCAAAATTTGCTGACGAGGAGACCTTGCTTATTAAAAAACTATATGTAATTATTGTACGTAACTTGATCTCTATCACAATAAAAAGCATTGTTTTCCGAAACGATCGTACAGATAATTGATTTTGTTGTTGTTCCTTCTTATGAAACGGATTTTTAATTTAATTATAATTTGATTTTAGAATTTTAAATTATCAATCACATTACTTAATATTGAATTAGCTCTAGGATATTTACATATCGAGCTTATTATATATCTAAATTACAACGAGCACTTTCTCTTTCCTGTATTTTAATTAAACTAGTAATTTCACTGTTACATTGAAATACACTCAGCTCTTTAGACTATTGTTCTAATCTCCTTTAAATTATATATATATATATATATATATATATATATATATATATATATAAACGCCAGCATTCTCCAACTAAACCCTGTGTATCGCTTTATTGCAGGTCAATATTTTTTTTTAATTTGAAATTTCTATGAAACACAAAGAACTTAAATTTGGTATAACACTTGAAAAGCATAACAAGGTGACTTATTTCTCTGATTTTTGTGGAATTTGAACAAATATTTTGAAAATCATGATAATAATTTTTATTTTTTGGGAATTTTAAATATGTATCACTTTATTACAGCTGTCCCAAAATGCCTAGAAAGGGTCGATTGACAGCTAGTTAAAAGAAACGTGTTGTTGCAGGCCTTGTAATAGGTTTATTTCTTGTAGATCTAGCCAAGGAGCTTGGGAGAGATCGACGAACATTGTCTTTATTCATTGAAAATCCAAACATCAAATCAAGGAAGGACAAAAACACAAGAAAGTCAGTTTCTGCTCGTGATATTGGGGCCAGAGCTATCCTGGATAGACTAGATGGGTCAAAATTTGGAGGCATCTTGGATTCCCTAACCCTCATCAATTTCATCGTCAATAGGGAGGTGGAGGTGTCATGTTTTGGGCTGGAATATTCTGTGATGAGCTAATTGGACTATTTCGAGTGCCAGAAGGTACTAAACTGACAAGCCAGTCTTATAAGGCACGTTATGCTCTTCCAGTGTACCAAATTTCATTTCCCTACGTTTCACAGCAATTTCAAAATTAAAAAATATTTACCTGATATAAAGCGATACACAGGGTTCATACACCTTTGCACGTCATTTCAAATTAAATATATTTTACTTCAAACCGCAATTTTTTTTTAATGCTGCATAATTCAGGTTTATGATTAAGATAAGGAAATAATGGGAACGATATAGCAAAATATAAATAAAATAGTTCTATAGAGTGAGATACTCAGCCGAAATGTATATATTTACATATCTATAAAAGTGAGAATGTGTGTGTGTTCATGCGGACGCTTTTCAACTTATATGCTCAACGTAATTTTTTATCTATAAATTTGAAATTTATACATAATTCATATTAGGATATATAGGATATTTAGATATGTGAAAATTTTTTAATTGGTTTTCATCCGGAAAAAAAAATGCTTGGGGGTTCCAATTAGCAAATTGGTACGTGGGGGTCGTCGGATTTTTATGTTTGTTAACTGTTTCACAACTGTGCATGCGCGATCGAGAAACATGGCAGCTTCCTTATATTTAGGATAAGTAGGTTTGAAAACACATTTACACATCCTGTCAAAGTAGTCTAATTGCTATCGTACTTGACGCACTGTCTTTGGGTTTTGGTTTCGATCTCAGCGTGAGCATTTTCTGTTAATTACCAGAAGTTTAGAAAAAAATCATAATACTCGCATGTACATGTTTCAGGTTCTTTCTGTTTTGTTTTTTTACTTTATTATTTTTTAAAGAATTTAACGTTACATTTAATACCTACGGTATTGCTGTTTAATCTAACTTAAAAATCTGAAATAATTGAAAATATAATATAAACATATAATATGCATGCGTATTTTACGACCGGACAATGCCTGTTAGCCTACTGGTATCACACACACACACACACACACACACACACACACACACACACATTTTTGCTTATATATATATATATATATATATATATATATATATATATGTATATATATGTGTGTGTGTGTGTGTGTGTGTGTGTGTGTGTGTGTGTGTGTGTGTGTTTTCGTGTATGACTGCAAAAGGATTTTTCCTCGGCCTTCTGAGTAGGCTCGCTCATACTTAAAACTTCTTATATCGCGTCTAAATCATAATTTACTACGACTTAACAATGGGGGTCACATGTGTATTTAATGAACCTGAATTTCATCAACTCGCCGCGTCTTCGAAAAGCCAAAGTGAATGATCTGGCTTGCAGCACAAAACTAGATCAGACCACTTCCTCGCAGCTGTTTCATAGACCTTCATATAACGCCTTTATCAGTGCCTCTCCCTCGTGGGCGAGATGGTTAGGTGACTGGCTTTTTTTCCACTTACGTTTCCACTTTCGCATCAAGTCTTCGGGTTCAATCTTACCTTCCTTCTAAAAGATTTTTTTTCTTTTAACGTTTTTTTTACACACACACCTTGAAACGCTAGTATATATATAAAACATACTGAAATTGAAAGCGAACACTTATCAGTATATATGAATTCAGTGTAGGGATACAAATATTTTACCTTTCCGGTTAGATAAAAAATTCTCTCTTCTACGGAAAACAAAGTAAATTGTATTTAAAAAGAGAACGTCAAATACGTACGGTGATTTTTTTTTTTTACTTATTTTTATTTTTTTACTTATTTTTATATGTTTATTTATTTATTTTACTTAACAAGATTATTCGGCCGGCTTATATTAAAACATATTAAACTAGAAAGGGGATCCTAAAAATATCGGAACATTTGATTTTAATGTCATTTCTACATACTTTTAATTTTGAATTATGTTTTTTAAAAAAAAATTAAAGAACATCTGTGAGACCACGTGTCCCCCACCGACAAATCTCAGACCCCGGACTTTGTATTTCGTGACATCTTATCTTCTTATGGCTGTAACGTCATAGGATCTCACACTGGCGGTCGTCGAGGGAAGTGAGCGGGTTCACACGTATAAAAATAAATAAAACAAAACACAATGAGAAAATACAAATTCCAACACTTTCTGGGAATATTCGTTGCACTCGTGATGTGCGTGACACCCCCGATATTCTAAAGGCTAAAGTGCACATATTCACCTCCTGTGAAGGCTGGTTTGATCATTGTATTTCCCCATCTGAAATTTCAAAAACCGTTTCTACTGTCGTTAACCCATAGCCACTCCCTAGCGTCATAAAACCCATTGTTAATCCTAAAGTACCTGCAAATTAAATTTAAATATATCTCGGGTCCATTGTTCGATCTTTTTGTTACTGTCTTTGTGACAATCTGCCTTATAATCCTATGTCAAGCTTCCTATTTATTATTTACTGATAAACCCTATTTCCTTTGTTATATTTTTTCTCGTATTTTTCTTTTACTTCCCACCACTTGGGGGCGCTTATGATATCGCACTTCTGTAACTGATAAGAATATCGAGTCAAAAGTGCTAATCACAACATACACATACAGACTTTGCTTCATTATATATATATATATTGTTGCACTTTCTTCTGATGAGTTAAGGGCAAAACAGATTTACTAATTTATATAGTATTTAAGTGATTGATTTTGCGTTACGAAACAGATACTGTCAAGAATTGTAAATGTCAACTGAATAAAAGGAATACATTATAAGATGGTCAACATCATGAACTTTGGAATATAGTCTTTTGTAGTTTAATAAACAAAAAATAGACCACTACAGAATATGGACCGTGCTGAAATAAACGTTGTTATTATTATTATTTAGAAAGTCATTCTTAACATGGGAAGGGGGTACATTTAACTATTCTGTACGTTTATCTAACAATTTAATAAACAATAAACTGACTTCTACAGAATACGGACCGTGCTGAAATCAACATTATTATTATTTAGAATCCATTCTTAATATGGGAAGGGAGGGTACTTTTTAACTCTTCTGTACTTTCATCTAAGAATTTAATATGCAAAAAACTGACTTATAACAATTACGGACCGTGCTGAAATGATAACGTTATTATTTAGAAAGCCAATCTTAATATGTGGAGGGCGGGTATTTTTAAACTATTTGGCACAATTTAATTAACAAATAAATTCCTTATACAAAATACTGGCCGTGCTGAAATAATAACGTTATTATTTAGAAAGCCATTCTTACTATGGGGAGAGGAGGGTGTTTTGTAACTAATCGGTATTTTCATCTAATGGTTTAATAAACAAAAATATGACTTCTTCAGAATACGGATCATGCTGAAATAATAACATTATTATGTAGAACGTCATTAGGGTAAGGTATTTTGTTAACTATTCTGTACTTCCATCTAACAGTTTAATAAACAAAAAACAAACTGACTTATGCGGAATACGGACCGTACTAATACAATAATTTTGCTCGAGAATTGATCCATCTTCTAAAAATGGCTTCATTTTTCTTAAAATTATAGTAGCCTTAGCGGGAAGAGAAATTAGTTCATGTTATACAATACCTATCGAGATTGCGTCAAATTGTTTCATATATGTATTTACATTACCCGGTCGAAGGTAGGTAAAATTAGTTTAAATGTGTGTTATATATTACTCGTTTTAGGGAAGGTAAAATTATTTCATATACTTGCTGTAAATTACCTGTACAAGGGAACGGACAATTATTTCATACATAGTTTGTGTAATACTCGTCCTAGGGTAGGTAAAATATCCTTTTGCTCGAGATAGCAAATGATACATAGACATCAAAAATTCCTTTATCCTAAAATCAACAGGTATGTTCAAAATCAAAGTCATTTTTCTAACTGTTTTATACGGTCCCAAGCAACGCCGAACAGCCCTGCTAGTTTATATATAAGTAGAGATCATAAAATAATATTGCAAGACAATTATGAAAAATGCATACAAAATGAAATGTACAATAACTACTGTTATAGCAATTTTAGTGTCTGTTGTGGAGACGCCCACTAATTATCATAGGCGGGTGAGTGAGATATATAAAGGTATCAATCACCAATACTGGGAGAGTTCGGCAACCGACCGCCAAATAGGCAAGACGCCTATATTGCCTCCAGTAAGACGTGAAACACGCCACCTGCCGGAATATTTCCAACTGAAGTATATCTGAAGACATGTAAATATGTATATAACTTTTCTTCCTAATATATTATTGTATACCTTTACTTTCTGTGTTCTTGTTAATTATTTGTGCAGACACAACAGTGTCTAAAGCTTCAAATAGTATTTAAGCCGTTTTTCAACTATATATACTGTATTACAATAGAAATATGCGAGCAGGAAAAGTAATATGGTTAAAACATGGGAAAGTAAAGGACAAGATATTCTAGTAAAAAATATAATGAATTTGTAACTTAAACTAGTTCAGTATTAAGAATTGTTTATATAATGTTATGAATTGAATTAAAAAAAAAAAAAAACCTTAATGCTGCAATATTTTAAGTTATAAATTTAATTTATTTTTTACTAGAATATCTTGTCCTTTTATTTTCCAGTTTTAGCAACTAGTCTCTTGCTTTTCCATGTTTAAGCTTAACCATATTACTTTTAATGCTCACATTTTTCTATTGTAATCCAGGATTTGTCCAGGATTCCAGTAATTTCAGTCTTATTTTTTGCCACCATAAACATAACATACACATATGTAATACCAATGTACGGCACTAGTCTGTTTTCAATAACCCCCCCCCAATTACCTCCCTTTCAGTTTTTCATTCTCTCTGTTTTACTTATTACTTCTCTTTTCGCGAGAGCGGTGAATTGGTAGCAACAGTGTTCGCTGAAGCGACGTGGTTGCTATAGGAACCAGTCATAAAAACGTCGCTTACTTTCTTACGTTTTTTTACGATTTTTAACACCAGTAAGTTCATCATAACTTTTGTTTTACTGACCGAAAATTGAAAAAAAAAAATTCATAATATAGCTGAGAAGGGGATCTATAAATTGTAATAATTGTTTGAAATCTGGTTGAAAAATGAGTGAGCGATGAAGATTTAAAGCAGTTCTAGATGACTAAACCTGCTACTTAACCATATATTCAAACACGGTAGTGTTTGATTGATTAATGATTTAAAATTGTGCTAATCGTTTTGATGTTAATATGAACGTGTAGATATCCATAAAATTAAATATTTACTTCACCGCATTTTTTATATTAGAAGACTGATTATATCAAGAATAATGTTTAAATTTATGTACATAGAAAACAGTCCATCTTAAACCAAATTCTTGTCTGGTGTTTACGGCCAAATGGTTCGTGGATATCTTAGTTTGTAGTACCTATTTACTTGCCTTCCCACGAGGGCAATGTTAGAAACAAAGTTGGTTTTTAATATGAGGAAAAAAATCCATCTCTCTAGAGTGTCACTCTGGATTGACCAAAAATAAAAATTGGCCACGGATAGAAAAGATAAATGAAGTATCAGGACAGCTATCACACTTTGTCCCTAGCTATCTTGGTTTATAGTCGACTATGGTGTTATGATCGAGTGCAGGATAAAGAAATGAAATATGACTAGTTCGGCATTTTCCTTCCCCCCGTTTAGCCTAAAAAGTACACAAGGCCTTAAAATATTTAAATTTGAGTTCAGCACCATGCAAAACTGCTAAATAGACATACACAGAAAATTTTAGACAAATATAATAAAATAGTCCCAAAAATTGAGTGTTTTTATTAGCCCTGAGGCACACCCAAGAGTTATCACAAAGTATAGACAACCAAAATTATATAGAAATCAGTTAGTTATAACTTTTCAGAGAGTTTTATAAAAATCTAAGGCATCATTTTTTTTTTGATAAGCATGAAAGTGTCAATGTTAGCCAGTTTAACCCGAAAGTTACCCCTAGGTGGGCAACCGGAGTTTTCCCAAAAAATCCGTTCTGTTACTTTTTTACTCATATCATGTTTGATGTTTGTGCAAAATTTTCAAAAATTGCAAGGCGCAGTTATTGAGAAAAGTGCAGACAGATTAACGGACGAACAGACAAGAGTGAATTTACAGGTCCACCCTCCTTTTGTCGGGGCACTAAAAATCTTTTTGAAAATATACTCAGTTTAATCTAGAAATCTGTGCTGTTTGAGAGATACGGTGCTATGCTAAAGTCGTTCCTTTCACCTGTTAGTATAACTGGGGTTTTGAATCTGCACTTCCTCTACCGGATGTTAAACACGGAAAAGTACAAGCATATGATAATGACATGGATGAAAGCGTGGAGATAAGGGGTGGGTGGGGATGGGGGTAGCTACATACTTCCATTCGACAATGTGCAAAATGACCGATAAGCACAGGTGATTGTTTTGAAATGCGGCCGACTCTATTCAAATTCAAATTGTTGCAAATGTCTTCCCGGACGAACAGGTTGGAACGAAGGCGAAGATTAGAAAGATCCGTATTGCCGCTAATTGAAACTAATCAACTGGAATGTACTAAATAAAGACGGTATTAATGTATTTTTATGAAGATAAGCAAACCTGTCTAGCGGAGATGAAAGGAGGTAAAGTCGTCAGTGAGGGGAAGTGGGGTAGCAAAGCAAATCTTGGCCGTGCTCGGTTGAATTGTTAATTGGGCAAAAGGCTTTGACAGTATGCATTAGAATGCATTGTGTATGGATTACTTTGCAAATATTCCCAAGATTATTCTTACCATTGAAATTAAGATGATTGTCAAATACGCTCACAACAATACATACATATGCGTATACTAACAAATATACAAATATATAAGCACACTGGTACACGCTATATACTACATCACAATCTCTAATACCTTATATATCAACCACGATAATACACGTATTATCTTTATTTTAGTTTATACGTATATTTATATAAGTTAGGCATGTGTAGATGATTATACATTTATATGTACAGAATTCATTCCTAAACTAATTAACTGACCAACATTTTTATTTATTTATTTTTTTATTTTTTTTTTTTTACAAAGAGGATTTCCAATTATCAAGAACTTGTTTACGTTGCACTTGAAGATTACAATATTGTAGCCAACTAGCAGACCAGTGGAACAGAGTTCCACAAGCGGGCAGTTCTATGAAAGAAGCTTTGTTTATGGAATCCACGGAAAGGTTTAGGTAGAGAGGGAGAGTGGGGGGGAAATAGTGGTTTTAGCTAGCCAAGTCTTCTTTGGGAAAGTTTGGTAAGAAGAAAGGCATAGATTAGAGCTCAGACGAGTACTTGCCATGACAATAACAATAGAGCAGAGACAGACTCGCAAGGTTGCAGAAAAATAAAAGGCATCACTGACTAGATTAGAAAGTCGGTTTGTTAAGGTAGGATAGAATGCTCCGAACAGCTCCAGCCCAGATGTGGCAACAGTACTCCAGCCTAGGACGTACTTGGTTTTTATACAGGTAGAGAATTGCATTGGTAGTGAGATATGTACTGGAGTGGTAGAATATGAAATTTGTAGCAGAGTTCCTAGGCTCGCAATTGATCTAGTTGTGTTCCAAAATCCAGAATGGTCGGTTATTAGTTTAAGAAGTTACTCATATGCAGACAGAATATATAAACATATACACATGTAAAAACTTAACTTTATATTATAAACAATAGGAGAATAAAAGAAATCATTTCCCTAAACAAAATAGTTTTGTACCGCTTCAATAAACCCACAAGAAGATTAAAATTGAAATATAATGGATCAAATTAAATGCAAATCTGATGTATTTGAACATTCAAATAGGAAAATTCTGACCAAATTTTGCCTATAAAAGTCTGTTAAAATAACCTAGAGAAACTAAAATTTAGTCGAAAATGTATTAATTGATGTTTAATAACTATTACTAGAATTTCGGAAGTTGACGGTGGGCTAATAGTTAACGACATAGCTTATGTTGCAAAATTTGTAATGATCGGTTAATTAGTGTAAGGGTGAATTCTGTAAATACAAATAAATAAACATACAAGCATAAATAACTTTATATACAGTGTGTCAGAAAAGTGAGTACACCCTCTTACTTTTCTTCAAATATATAAATATATCACTATTTATATGGGACAACAGTGAAAAAGTGATTTTTTGACACAATGAAAAGTAGTCTGTCTGCAGCATACATAACAGGGTTCATTTATTTTCTCCTCAAAATAACTCACAATATATCCATTAAAATCTAAATCCTTGGCAACAAAAATGAGTACACCCCAAAGAAACTACACCCTTAAAAAGTGAGTACAATTCTAAAAAACTACACCCTTAAATGTCTAAATTGAGCACTGCTTTTTCCCCTCCCATATGTCAAGTAACTCATTAGTGTAACTATGCCACGTGTTCATAGGGAGCAGGCGTTTTCAAATCTGTAGTGTAGCTCTCACACTGTCTCTTACCAGTCACTGAAAGTTCCAACATGTCACTACATGGCAAGAACTCTCTGAAGATCTTAAAAAACGTATTGTTGAGCTACATAAAGATGGGCAAGGCTGCAAGAAGATTGCAAATACCTTGAAACCGAGCTGCAGAACAGTGGCTAAGATCATCCAGCATTTGAAAAGAGCAGGGTTCACTCAGAACAGGCCTCGAGTAGGTTGTCCAAAGAAGCTGAGCGCATGTGCTGAGCATCACATCCAAATGCTTTCTTTGGAACATTGGAATACGAGTGCTATTAACATTGCTGCAGAGATTAAAGAGGTTGGGACTCAGCCTGTTCGTGTTCAGACCATACGCCGTAAACTACATCAAATTGGTGTGCATGGCTGTCACACCAGGAGGAAGCCTCTTCTGAAGGCCATACACAAGAAAGCCAGCAAACAGTTTACTGAAGACATGTCAACAAAGCCCATAGATTACTGGAACCATGTCCTATGGTCTGATGAGATTAAATTTAATTTGTTTGGTTCTGATGACTTTAAGCGTGTGGGGTGGCGACCAGGTGAGGAGTACAAAGATAAGTGTGTCATGCCTGCATTCAAGCATAGTGGTGGCAATGTCATGATCTTGGGCTGCATGAGTGCTGCAGGTATTGGAGAGTTACGTTTCATTGAGGGAAACGAACTCCAACATGTACTGTCAAATACAGCAGCAGGGTATGATCCCCTCTCTTCAGAAACTTGGTTGCAAAGCAGTACTTCAGTATGACAATAACCCAAAATATACATCCAAGACAATCACTGTTTACTGAATAGGCTGAGGGTAAAGGTGATGGACTGGCCAAGCATGTCTCCAGACTTGAATCCAATAGAACATCTTTACGGTATACTCAAACAAAAGTTGAATGTGCACAAATATCCGCCAGCTCCACGACGTCGTGATTCAAAAGTGGAAGAGCATTCCAGTGGCTACATGTGAAGCTCTGGTAAACTCCATGCCCAGGAGAGTAAAGCGATTTTTTGATAATGATGATGGCAACACAAAAAAATGAAAGTTAACATGTTGCATGTTAATATTGACAACTTTTCATAAAGGGTATACTCATTTTTGTTGCCAGGGATTTAGCTTTTAATGGCTGTTTCTTGAGTTATTTTGAGAGGAAAATAAATTATCTCTGTTATATATTCTGCAGACAGACTACTTTTCATTATGTCGAAAAACCCTTTAGTCAGTGTTGTCCCATAAAGAGATATACTTAAATATTTGAAGAAATGTGAGGGGTGTACTCACTTTTTTGATACACCATAAATATATATATATATATAAAGATAATTGCAACTTCTCTACCAATTTTCTGATTTTGTAATCATGCTCATATGCATTTATTTTCCTTTAAAATTGATGTTTTTTCTTCTGCTGAGTTATGGTCGAAATGATGCAAGAATTTACATAATAAGGTGTTTTCAAAATTGTGCATGCCAACATATTTAAGGGAATAAACGGTAATTTGGTCAACATCTTAAAATTTGGGAATATAGACCTTTGTCATTTATTTGTTATATGCTGTGTAGTTACATCGATCTTCATAAAGGATTTGTATAAATAAAAAATGAATTGTAAATATATTTCCCCATATATATATATATATATATATATATATATATATATATATATATATATATATATATATGTATGTATATATATGTATATATATTAGAATATTAGATAATTTAAAATATAAACATTATCAAAAAAGTTTTATCTTGAGGGTGATTCTTAATGTTCTATACTAGCAGGACCTGTTAACCGGCGTTGCCCACTGGAAGCATGCCTCCTCCTCTTTCACAAAAAATTAAAGTACGGTTCTTAGTGCCCAATACCCAACGTCCTAATGTTAAAAACGGCTTTGGGAATAGACACTCCTAACCTCCTCATGTTAAGAACGTCGTATGGAATAGACACGCCCAACCTTGCCATGGAAAAACAATTTTCTGAATAGACGCCCCATTTTATGAATGGGGATTGTCAAAGTATTTGCCCCATGTTTTACCTTGATATATGTTGTCAGCATATCCACTCACAAAGACTATAAACCACAAACAAAATTGGGGGGGTCTCATGCAGAGAGAAGTGAACGTATGTAGAACAGTGAATGACAATGCATAATGCATGTCATTATATCTCAAAAACTACTTGTCTCCGCCCAAGGTAAAAGAGACTTTCTTATTTAGCATAGTCTAAAACCTATGGAAATCATCAGTCTATAGGAAAATGTGTAGAGGGAGATAAGATAAAAAAATTACCTAAAAAAAAAAAAATTTAATGTCTAAGCATTGTCAAAAATGAGTCCAGAAAAGAGAAAAAAAAAACAATCATAGCAAAAAAATATAACAAATAATTATATCCATAAGCAATGTAATGAAGAGGAAATTTGTATTTTAGCTGCATTAATTATTTGACAGAGAAAAAAAATTCGCATAAATGTAGTCAGATACAAACTGACTCAAAATTAATGAAAATGAGAATTATTCTGGAGGTAATTCATGCTTTGAGTGTATAAATTTGTTTTATACAAAAAGAAATAGCTTTTATGAATCAACATCAGTATCAAATAATAATAAAAAGGCAGGAAATAGAACCCAAACCGATCCCCTAAAAAAGTAAAGGAAAACAAAACCCCAAAAGAAAATAGGTCGTGTAAGGGTTTAGAAGACGCTCCAAAATCGGAAAATAAATATTTGTATGCTTTCTCTGTCACCGCAATATAGGTGCCACTTTGATGTAGTGGGCTATTACAACTCTCTTTTATTAAGAGATTCGTTCATAATTTTATCTCATAAGTTCAGATGCTCGATAGAACGATATTTTTTTATTAAATAAAAAGATCAAAGGTAGAAAGCTCTAACGATTCTTTTTTTTATGTTAAAGACAAATCTTTAAAAACGATACCATAACATTTACTGTTACAAAAAAGAAAGCTTATTTTGTAAATGTCTTCATCTAATGAAAATATTGTTGGTGTGTAATATTTTTTAAGAACCGTGCCATAATATTTTCTGGTGAATCAAACGAAAATTTACCGCCGCTTTTTGTGTAAATGTTTTCATGTAATGAACGTATCATCATTTCGATGGTATTCTATTAATACTCGGGTGCAGACAACAGTTTACTATGAGATCAGTCCACGTTATCATTGCATAATTTAGGACGCTGAAACTGAACATGAAAATTGAGACGAATCTTTTTAATTGTATCAATATGTAAATAATGTTAATTTAAATAATTCAAAATGGCATAATTTACGACGCTGTAAGAAAAGTAGCAACAGCATTTGCAATAGATGTTTACATTACCAGAAAAATAAAACTGCACTAACTGATTTGTACCAAAGTTACGACTATTTATTTGTGTAACTTAAAATTAAATGTTATGGTAAGTTTTTGTAAACATTTGTCTGTAAAATCATGGAAATGCGACGATGTGAAATTATAATTGATTAAAGGCAATGCATGCCGATAATGCTTGTACCAAAAGGTGAGGGTATAAATATGTAAAGTTATGAACATGAGCATGGTAGAACTATTTATTTGGTTTAATATGTATAAAAGTAATGATTCGTGTAGAATGAGCGACCATATTGAATAAGGCTTGACGTGTTCCTTTTTTTGTAAGAATGTGTGTATTTTGGGATAATAGAATTTTATGGTCTCACGCAATGAGAATAGACGGAATATTAGTGGGGATAAATTATTATTTGCTAATAGTGAAGTGTAAAGGCAGTTGTATGTGTATGAGTGTTTCATCCAGTTAATAAGGGTGGCAGGGCAATATAATTATAATGGGTAAATAATTACCCGGTGTTGACTGGGAGCAGTGAGAAGAATTTTGTATTAAAGGGGGAAATATGAACTACTCCGTATAAGGATGATGGCGATCGTGATGATGTCGCTCGTTGGAAGTAATTTAATATTTTATTATAACAAATAAATGTGTATGTAACGACGTTCGAAAGTTACATAAGATGGTTGGTAATAGTGTAGATATGATAAATTTGCATGTGGCATTTGTTATTGTAAACCTACCATAATTTGGTCCAGAGGGGAATTTCTGCAAATATTTTATTATAATTATATATACAAGTTGATAGATCATTAATAACCAAAAAATTAACTGAAAATGGATAAAAATGTATAATTTTATTGCATCGTCAAAGGTTCAAAATACACAATAGCGATTATCTCATTAGGAACAAAGAATGCATTATGTACCGTTTTTTTTTAACAATGAATGATGCAATAAACGATGTAAATTTTTTATTCATCATTACTTTATCTTTTGGGGTATATATATATATATATATATATATATATATATATATATATATATATATAAATATATATATATATATATATATATATATATATATATATATATATATAAGCGGTGTAAAAAAGCGCTGTAAAAACGGTGGTCTATTTAAATTCACTTTGATGAAGTCATTTGCAAGCAGCAATCTCATAGCTTGGAGGTTAGAACTGTCGACTATCAACTGTATGGTTGTAGGTTCAATCACTTGCTAGGGAAAGACGCTGGTCTAGCTGTACTGATGAGTTGTGATACAGCGAAGCACTACTGTATGTGGATGACTATATTTTAACCCCCTCTTCGCGGATAGAGCACTATCGTAGATGTATTTCACCCGCTGCTTAATTGGCATTAACGCGAGGCTCACTATTTGTTTGGAAATAAACAAGCAGCTTGAGCTCTGTAAAAGCAGTGGGCGAGTGTCTATTTAAATGGACATTTGATGCCGTCATGTGCGAGCAGTGATCCCAGAACTGCCGACTATCAACCCGATGGTTGTAGGTTCAATCTCTGTCTAATCTGGCCGCACTCATAACTTGTGATACAGTAAAACAGTACTATATGTGGATGGCTACTGAAACATGTATGTACATATGTAGGCAATAATGTTTCTATAAAGATAATTATACAATATATATATATATATATATATATATATATATATATATATATATATAATTACAATAATTATTTTAATGCCTATACATACTAGTGTTTCATCCTTCCAGAATCATCACTACAGGAAGTTACGATTGTCGCTAGTCAGAGGATTTGACTCCCGCAACGATACCATGTGTAATGAACATAACCCTGGGCCACTGTAAACCGAAAGGATACCTAAGTGAATTTTAAATATTTATAAAAACGTAAATGCTATTTAATGTCGATCCACAGTGATTGGGTGACTGAGAGATCACGGTCTTGCACGTAGGTCAACTGACCAACTTTTCATTCATAAACAATTCTCAACACTTAAGAAACATGCTTATTAAAAGGGCGGAAATTGTGATCATAATTTATTAAAATATATAGTATATATATTTGATACATTGATTATTCTATCAAAAAGAAAACTTAGGTAAATCACAGTCGAGCGCTTGACCTTTCTTTCTGTTCACTGGAAACAAGTATAAATATACTTACATATGTTTCTGAATTTTCATGGATTGATAAATTGAATTATTTGGAATATTCAAACAACTGTCTACAAGGACTCGTGGCGTAATATATAAAGTTACTGGGTAAATTCAGTTCTAAATGACACTATTCTGGATGTTGAAGGCACAATCCCTCGTGCAAGTAATACTAAAATGGCAAATTACTTAAAACTTTCACTTTTCATAGCCGATGGAATGAGAACATGCTACTCCAATAAAGGGTTCTGTTTGAAATTCTATACAGATTCTCGAGTTTAACAAGGTACGCCTGAAGAAGGTCGGAGGTTACGTCTGACGAAGCGGTGTGTGGATAACACTGAAGATGAGAAAGGTAGTCTGAATAATTGGAATAATGTAATATATTAAGATATTGTCGCGGTGAAAAAGAGAAGTTGTAAAAAATGTAGTTGAAAAAAATAAATGCGATTCTGTCAAAAAAAGCTCAAAGTTATATAATAGAGTTAAGATTTTACGTTAGATTATAATTACTTTTTCACCTACACAGCACACCCTGTCCGTTTACTTATTAAACTCACCTCGAATATCGTTGTGAAAATATTGATGTACATAAAGATAAATATGTACATTAATACAATGCCGAATATATGAATTACTGTAAGGTTTCTGATGATTTCTATCACAATGCCTTCACACAATTACCTGCATTAATTCTAAAGTAATTATTTCGCGTCCAATCAAAATGTTGATCCATTGCATTCTAATTAAATTCCACAGTTCCAGCCAAATAGCTTATGCATATTTCTCTCCATGTCTTTGGTCTTCACGGACACTCTCAAAAGTTCCAGGAAAACAAATGTCTTTTCATCAAAACTTTTCTTGCATTTGTCAGGTGTCCTCACTCTGGCAACTACTGATCTAAACTCTCAAATCTAGCACCGACTTCTTCTGGATCTGCCACTATTAAACATTGAACAGACATCTGATATAGTTGGTTTTTATTGATTTGTTATGTTGGTTGGTTGTTTTGTTTTACGGCATATCAACCCTTTTCAGGTTATTTAATGCCGAATCTGGTGATTTTGAGGAACGATTTTTTAATATAGTATATTTGTTTTTTTAAGTCGTATTCTATTTAACCCATAGTTGGAACCCTAACAGGTGCTACCACTCCGGGTCAAAGTGGACCTGGGAGCAATGGCAATTAAAGGGTGGCTCCACACTCTCTAAGGCCTGCAAGCTGGGGCCTCACTATCGGATATAGTTTAAGGTCATATCCAGGACCGATTTGTTATGTGCGGCTGATATTTATGATTCTGTTTCTCTATATAAGTGTAATTTTCGTATTATTATTATTATTATTATTATTATTATTATTATTATTATTATTATTATTATTTCGACTCACTAGGAGTTCTTACACAGGTCATCATCAGAAATTGTTCACAAACCAGTGGGTTTCTTTAAGACTTGGTGACAAGTTTCCCCAGATTTCTAGTACTCTTCACATTTTTTCATAATCTCTGCAAGTGTATTTGCAACATCACAACTGACGTTTACTATTGACTTCTAGCTGGCAATGAACATTGGTATTCACTGGAATCTGGGTAGCAATAAGCCTCCCCCAGTCCCCAATCCTCTTCGTAGTCATCCAGTGGAACTCTGGTTAGCGCCTATTCTCCTGTCTTACTATCCTCATTGACTCTTCACGACTATTTGGTGTGACTCCAGTCTATTTCAATGCCATCACTTTGTAGGGAAGGGAGCATTATCAACATATAATTTTGCAGTTTCAATTTTCTTGGTTTCATTTGGTTATCCTCTATCTTTTTGTTTTATTTCTGTTGCCGTTTCCAAATGACCGGTTAGCATTTGTAGCTCGTGAGGATTAGTTTCGCTCAAGATTTTAGCTGTTTTCAGCATTACCGTCTGTTGTATATTCTCAGTTTTCCTCTTGATTCCAATTTCTCCGAGTTTTTTTTCCATGTTGTTTAGGACTCTTCATAGTGCTCCTACAAATATTGCTATTATTTTGACATTCTTCATGTTTCATATTCCTTTCAGTTCTTTGTAAATTTCCGCATATTTGTTTGATTTTTCTGTCTCTTTGAACTTCACCATGTAGATTGCTGGAACGGCAAAATTCACAATTTATCATTTTCTTTTTTAATTCTTGTTCATTTTTATGACGTCAGGTTTCCTTGCTTGGATGAGTTTATCTGTTTGTATCTCCATGCTCCAAGGGATTTCTGTTGTTTTCGGTTTCAAATACTTTATCTGGTTTGTACTATTTGTCTGCATGATCAAAGTGTTGGCAGAGCTTCGAGTATATACCTTGATCCACATAATAATAATAATAATAATAATAATAATAATAATAATTATTATTATTATTATTATTATTATTATTATTATTATTATCATCATCAGGAGACTAGCGGGACCTGTGGAAATTCCACAGGGGACTGATTGATATGTAATATATGGATGTTGGCATTCTGTAGATATTCAGCATAAATGGAGACGCTCTGGTATTATTGTAGCTCTTTTGTTAAAACTGCAAAAGTATTTATACAAGCTAGCAGGGACGCCTAGTGTAACCAGCTTGTAAAATACGCTTAAATATTGTATTATAATTCTTGCAAATTTCATATATATTATTATAGAGTTAATGCTCTATCGATTTTTATATATTATAAAGTTGTGATTGCAAAAATAAAAAATATATTTATATAACTTGGGTTCATCAGCTTGAATCGAAACTGACTCCTAAATTTATGAATATATATGTATATATATATATATATATATATATATATATATATATATATATATATATATATATATATATATTTAAATAAGGGGGTGGTCACCAACAATGTGTATTTTTTAACATTATTTTATTATTCCGTGTCTTGGTTTTTCATTGAGAATTATGTTTAGATCATTGTAATAATGTTTTTAAATCATTGAAATCGTTTTTAACACGTTTCAGACGTTCTGTGAAGCGTCCTCTTCAGAAATTATTTAAAATGCTTAGAATATATTCAAAATGTGTTGGAGATGTAAAAATAGTAGTTTCGTAGTTTAAAATGTTTCCAAGAGGTGGAAACGTGTAAGTGTCTACTATTCATTGGAATGTTCAATTTTTATTACTGTTTTATTGGGTTGTGGTCATATATATATATATATATATATATATATATATATATATATATATATATATATATATATAACTTGAGTTAAGTCAGCTAAAATCGAAACCGAAACCAAGACTTATCAAGAATTATTGGTAAAAATTATTTTTTTAAAATATAGATTATTAGAGTGGCATTAGCTATAATCAAAACCGAAACCAAAACTTATGAATAATTCTTAGTAAAAGTATTTATAAAAAAAGTGATAACTTAAGTGTCATCAGCTATAATCGAAACCGAAACCAAAATTCTGAAGTATTCTTAGTAAAATTATTAATAAAAATATTAAATGACTTGAGTGCCATCAGCTAAAATCGAAACCGAAACCGAACCTTATGAAGAATTCTGGTTGAAATTATTTATTAAAAGAAACAAAAGTACGTAATAAGTAAACGACCCGGATGTAAGCATGGCACGGAAAATAACACACACGCTATCGTATTAATATATAGATAAGTGAAAGATTGTGTAAAACTGAGGAGACGTCGTTGAAGGGGATAGGGTTAGAGTTAGAGTTAGAAGTAAGAAGGGTATTCTCAAGGTTGTGGCCAATGAACTTGAAGTGGATGAAATCAAGGCTGAGTATGGGAAACATATGGGCAGAGAAAGGGCAGAGGAATTGTCTGGGAAGAAGATGCACGGACAGTTCTTCCATGATGTAGCAGATGTAGCAGATGAAAGAGCACTGAAGCCTTTGTTTGTGCAGCATAAGAGCAAGCGCGAGGAATGTAATTGTTCAAGAATGTGGTTCAAGGAGATGTCGTTGCTGCAGAATGTCGGATTAAAAGAAAGTTTTCCGAGTCAGTAGCACACCTTACAGCGGAGAGTAGTGGATTGGCTCAGAGAGAGTACTGCAGAAGGTACTACTTTGTGGGGATTCAGATACACTAGGAGGTTTGTAGGAAGTCTTAGGTGAAGTTTAATAATTGATTTGGTAATAATTAACAAGGTAACAAACGTGGCAAATCGTAGACTTGGAAATATGATAGAGGAGATTAACGATAAGTGTGGCAATTATGCTCCGTTAGCCTTGGAAGTAAGAAATGTGCATGGGATTAAAATTCCAGTAATCCCAGTGGTAGTTTGTATGCTAGGTGTAATATCAAGTCGCCTGAAAGGGCGTTTGAAAAAACTATAAATCCCCAATGTATTGGACGGCTTTCAGACCTCCGCTATTGTAGCTACCACCAATATCCTTATGAAAACCCTGGATCTTTTAAGTTCCTGGTTTGGAGCCGGGATTGATGGAAAGTTCTCTATAATGAATCTTATCTCTTTACAGGGAGATGTTATTAAACGAAATCAGGATTATTATTATTATTATTATTATTATTATTATTATTATTATTATTATTATTATTATTTACCCACTAGGAGTAGTAACACAGATCATCATCAAACTTGAGGTGTTTTCTGGAATCTGACTGACAGCAAGGCTCTCCAGACCTCCAGTACCCTCCAGCTCTTTTGATAAACCTTGCAGATGAATCTACGTTATTGCAACAGCCGCTTACCTTGATTTCTCATTGGCAGCGACAATTGAAATTGGAATTTGAACAGCAATAAGCCTCCCCAAGGTCCAAGTCCTCCTTGCACTCACCTAGCAGAGGTCTGACCAGTGCTTTCTCTACTTATTCTTTCCATGTGATGTTGCTTTGTGTTTTACCTTTTTAGCAGTTTCTATATGTCTGGCTTATGCCTGTAGTTCATGTGAATTAGTCTCCACCTTCAAGGTTGTCCATTAATCTTTCAGGCATTTTTTTTTTGTTATCATTTGTATCTTCTCAACAATCATTCTTATTACAATCTCTGTCATTATTTTTTTCCGTTTTCTTCTTAGTGTTCTTACTATTAGTGGTATTATCTTGACTTTCTTAATCTTCCATATCTCTTTCAGCTCTTTCGCCAGTTCCGTGTATTTGCTCCACTTCTCTGTCTCCTTGATCTTAACTCTGTGGTCAGCTAGAAAAGCAAAGTCTTCAATCTGGCAGAATATTCCTTCTTGTTAACTATTATAACATCCGATCTTTTTGCCTGGTTGGGTTTATCCGTTTGTATATCCATATCCCATAGAATTTTGTGACTTTCATTTTCAAGTACTATTGCTAGTTTGTGCTTGTATCATTTGTCACCGTGTTCAAGATGCAGTTGTCTGCATAATTCCCTGTGTACTGCCTTTCCCACTTGACCGTGTCTATTTTTATATTATTTTGGGGCTAGTTTGCTGCATTCGCTTATTATGTGGTTTGTTGTTTCGTCTCTTTGTACACAGAGTCTACATTTACTGCTTTCTTGTGTCTTGGCAATACTTGCTTTTATGTGGTTCTGATTGTGTAACTACTATTAGGGATTCAGTTTCTCTGTTGAGGTTTCCTTTTTGTAGCCATGTCCAAGTGTTTTCATCTTTTGTCACCCTTATAAATCGTCCGTGTAGCTGCTTCTTTTCTCATTTTTCTTTTCTCGTCTTATCCCTCGTCTCTTCTTTTTCTGTCTTGTTTGTTTTTCCAGTGTCGCTTGCTGCGGTAATTATTCTTTTGGTGTTCTGCATTATGTATTTTTCTAATTCTTTTTTGTATCATTTGAACGGTCTTCTATACCAACTAGCGCTCCTCCACCGCCTTTCTTTTCACATAAAGTCGCCCGGTATCATACTTTGAGTGTGGTGCATTCTGAATAATCATGGGCTTCCTGTTTGTTTTGATCGAGATGCCTCAGTTCTTCTTTGGTCCAACCTATAAACGGTCCAGAGTATCTTACTAATGATGTTGCCCATGTATTTATACAGTTAAGTAGGTTTCTAGTATATAGTTTAGTTTCAAAGAGTTTTCCTGTTCTTCTGAGGTGTTCCTTTCGAATTTTCTCATACCTTTCTGTTGCTTTGCTACTTCCAGAACTCTCAGATATTTGTAGCTATCATGTTCACCTAGTATCCGTGTCCATGTCATTATTATTATCATTATTATTATCGTTATCATTATTACTTTTATTATTATTTTATAAGTATTGTTATTATGCTACTTAGAATCTTTCTTTTTAACAATCTTCTACCCTCCACTATTATTTACTCATTAGGAGTAATCATGCAAGTGATTACTCACTGATAATAACAAGTCGTATTCCTTGTAATTTGAGGGACAACAAATCTCCATTTGATTTCTAGCGCTCACCACCTCTTATAATAATCGTTGCAAGTCATTTTCTATTGTCGCAACAGCCGTTTACCATTAATTTCTTTCTGAGAAAAAATGTTGACCTTTTCTGTAATTTGAGTGGCAATAAAGTACTGTCTACATCGTTCCAGTGGAGGTCTGATTGGTGATCTCCTTTCTTAGTATTTTCATTTTTCTTGATCCTTTATGACCCTTATGCCTAGTACCAGCCGAGCTTGGTGCTACTACATGTGTGAGTGTTTTTTTTAATTATTTTTTAGGTCAGTTTATTGGTTTTGTAGCAGTTTCGGTTTCCTTCAGCTGATGTTCTTTCAATATTTTTTAAATTAAATTTCTGTTTAACATTTGTGAATTATGTATCCACATTTAAGCATTTTCATAATTGCTATGCATTGTATGGTCTCAAACTTATATTTGATTTTAATTATTATTGTTATTGTTATTATTATAATTATTATTATTAGTATCATTATTATTATTATTATTGTTATTGTTATTGTTATTGTTATTATTATTATTATTATTATTATTGGTAATCGTAGTTGTAATTATTATTGTTATTATTTTATCATTATTATTATTATTATTATTATTATTATTATTACTATTGTTGTTATTGTTGTTGTTGTTGTTGTTATTATTCTCGTTATGAATAGAAATAGTAATACTAGTAATTAATGTTGCTATTATAATTATTATGGTTTTTGTTATTATTAATAGTAGTAATAATTATTAATATATTATTATTGTTAATTTTATTGTTATTATTAACATTATTATAGCTATTATTGTTGTTATTATTATTATTATTATTATTATTTTATCATTATTCTTATTATTTTATTATTTTTAATCATCATCATTATTATTTTTATATTTTTATATTGTTATTATTTTTAATCATTATTATTATTATTATTATTACTATTATTATTATTATTATTATTATTATTATTAGTAGTAGTAGTAGTAGTAGTAGTAGTAGTAGTAGTAGTAGTGCTGTGGGTAATTATGATATTTTTAAAGCTACATATCACTTATTTTCTACTAGCGGGATCCATATCTCCCCCTGAAATGAGATGAACATGTCTAGGACTAGTACCTCACGGTTCTTTTGAAACTTGTGATGAATTTGAAATAGCACAAAAGCGCTATGTTTCTTTCGTAGTCTAGCAGCAATGATAAGTCTAGGTGACAATACTAGAAAACGAAGAAAAAAGACAAACTGTGTGCACAGTTTACTACTAAATGTCCTGGCCAGTCCTGTCGTCACTATCTTGCAAATAAAAGCAGAGGACAGACAATAAAACAATACTCATTCAAAAATGAGGTGGTAATACCTGAAAGGATGGCTTCTCATTACCTTTCAAGGTTGTGATGGATTCGAACTAACACAAAAGCGCCATGCTCTTTTCTATCCTAACAAATAAAGAAAGCAATTTAAGAAAAAGAAAGAAATGGAAATGGTGTGAAAAGTCATTTTATAGACTAAGGGAACCAATAAAAACAAGTGTCCTGCTGGACTTTATTGTCACTTTCGGACAGACGTAAAAAGCCTCAGATGACAGTTGTCATACCCGTTCCTCGATTTGACAGAAGTGGTAATGCCTGGTAGCAAGGTTTTCCATGACATCTGCTGATTTTTTTAAGTACAAAAGTAATTTTAAGACATTATTCCTTGAATAGTAGACTCATCACGTAAATGCTATTTTTTTAAATAAATAATATTACAAGTTCATTCGCCTATAAGAATCTGAATCGTGATGGCCGTAACTCAAGACCAAAATCTCTAAGACTTATTGCCTCCATATCAACTAGCTGACTATTTTCAAGTGAATGCACGGACATTTAAGGATGGAATTGGAGGGGAATAATTGTTAGAGAATGAATTCCGTTTATCCTTTGAAAAATTGTACTTTGAAACGTAATGTTAGAATATCGGAATTTTATGAAGCTAGAAAATTTATTAAGTGTAGTGTGCTTTCACCTAGAACCAAATTGCAAAATCTAGAACGAAAACAATAGGTAAATATAAACAATTTCAAAGACTTATCTTTTTCAAAATGCAAGCCAACACTGAGTAAGCAATTGTGTTATAAACAGTGGCGGTTCGTGCCTGAGATTAGTGGGAGTGCTGCTTCGAAAATTTCACTTATTTTTTTAATATCGTGTAAAAGAAATTCGAATATATAAATATTTAATCAAATAATAAACAAACATTCCAATAAATATTCAAATATATAACAAAGACAAATAATCAATCAGAAATGTATAATACGCAAAACCCTTTTTATTAAAACTATTTTTTTAATTATATACACTTTACAGAATAATGAAATAATATATACATTTATTCTTTTTAAACTTTACAGATTAAATCAAAGTTTGCGTTTTTTTTTTCAAAAATAACTTATTTTTTATAAAAACAAAGAAGAAAAACTTTGAAATTTACTTGCCTCCCTACGAAGGTTTATTTATGAGTTTACTATTTGAAAATAGCGTTTTATTTAATAACAATTTGATTTACAAAATTTATTTTTAAAAATGTATTTATAACAAAACGTATTTGTAAATAAAATACAAAATAATTTTTATGTAGTGAACAGACAAGCAAAAATATTTAAAGATACACACTTTTATTTAGAAATCTTTTAACAACTTGCATTTTATATAAAAAGAACAAACAGACTTGGCTATTACTGACCTTCCCATGTCAGTAAAGATCGATATAAAGTGGAGATGTATTATAAGAAAATTGGATGTTATATATAAGCTTTATAAAACATCGAATTTTAATGTAGCTTTCTCCTCAAAGAAAACAAAAAATTAAAATTGTCTCAGTTCAGAAGGATTCTAATTTCTTTTTTTAATGCGTATTATCTGCCCCATCTACTAAGAAATTCAATGTAAAGTTTAAAAATGCATAATTATAAAAACTGTTGTTTTTTTTTACTTACAAACACATTTTAATTTAAAAAAAAACCTTGTGTAAAAAATCCATTTTTCAAAGTGTAAAACTTCTAACATTGTCCTCGTTGGAGGCAAATAAATGCTAATTTTTTTATATCTAAAACATACAAGTTAAAAAGATTTCTAACTAAAATGTATTTTCAACATTAACTGTTTCTTCGTTTGTTTGCTTCTAGGAAAAAATGTAAAAAGTTGTTTTTTTGTAAAGTTTAGTTGTTGCAAAATAAATAACACCTACAAAAAGGCAGGTAGATGGAAACGTAAGTTTATTTGTATGGTAAGATTTATTTATTGTATATTTGATTTTTACCCTTGGTCACTTGTAAGCTTCACTGCTAAATCCCCGAATACTTTTAATAAAAAAAAAGCAGTTTCTGCATATTATATATTTCCGTCTGCTCCCGAATTAAATCACAACGCTAAAAGTGTGCATATTTAAAAAAAAGAAAAGAAAAAGCACAATATTTTATATGTATAAGAACACGTTATATGCAGATTTTAATAATAATAAAAAAACTGTATATAAACCTCCTTTTTTTTCAATAACAATGTTATCATATCTATACAGGCGCACACTCTAAGCAAACAACGAATTTCACGATGCGGAGCTGCGACAAGCGACAGTTCCTCAGGCGGCTTTCATCAGCTGTCTAAAGCGCGCATGCGCACAAGAGAATTTCATTAAGAAAGTGTAACTGTCAATTTCACTGCTCCAAGCAAGTTTTATTTTTGTTTTTATATAAATTTCGAGATACCGACATTAAACTTAATGATTTTATAATGTACACATAGAAAAAAATAAAATAATAATAATAAAAAAACAAACGTATTATTTTTAATTTTATCATTAATATTGTGTAGAAATAACTTGGGAGTGTTGCAGTTCCACAGCTCGATACACGAGCCATCACTGGTTTTAAATTGCAATAGATGTTCACTGTTCGAAAATGTAGTTCTGGAAAAATATATGCCTTTGAAAAAAATGCTTACCAAGGTATTTGTAAACTGCAATAGAAAAAACAATTGATTGAGTAGCATCAAGATTATTAATAAATTTTATGGTTCGAAAAACGTTGATATGAAATAGATTAGAAATAAATAAACATTTGAGCATAAGAATAATGAAAGAATGAATGACTATTTTAATAATCTGCTCTTATTTCATCAATAAAGAATGTAAAAGAAAACTTTTTTAATTGGCCAATCAAAGATAGCCAAAAAAGTGTAGGTGAAGGGAGCGTTCCCTGTTTAGATAGTTAATGTAGAGTAGCTAACAGACAATTTAAAGATCGACAACAAAAATGAAATACTTATTGTGCCACAAAGAAATAATTGTTCTCTGAAGAAGACTTCTCGGTGTACATGAGTAGCAGTGATAGCAGATCAGGGCATGAAAGTTAAAAAAGTAAAACTTACTGAAATAATATTTTCTGAAAAAATACCTAAACTGCTACTGAAGCAGATTCGCGTTTGCAGCTTTTGACTAAAAAGCTATACTCGCCGATAAAATAGGGGAACACGTGTTACTTTATTATAAAGAAGATGAGGCAAACAAGGACTTATTTATATGTTTTACTTTTTGTGATTGTTCATTCCACTTTTGGAAGTGGTTTATAGGTGTATTTTTAGGTTAAAAACTATTAGTATAGGCCAAGAGAAAAAAAACTCCAATGTTAATTTAAATTAAAAGAAAATGAATCAGACAATAGAAAATGGAATGGCTATTTATTTAAATTCATTACTCCTTTGATATTTAAATTTTTCGTATCTAAGTTAATGTTCTCTGTAGAAAAGAGAAAACGAAAGTCAGTTTAAACATGATTTTAGTCTTAGGGGATTAATTTAAGATTCAAGAGTTGAAATAATTGCAAACATTATTCAATTGGTGCGGATTAATTTCACATTGTAATGAAGTCATAGATATTCAAATGGCGAGTTGATTAAGTTGAACAAAAACCTCTTTGTGGCCAATAATTCATCAATTTCGTTTCACATTTAAACCCACTTAAGCATTTGAAATCTTTATCTTAATACCATCATGTATATATATATATATATATATATATATATATATATAGTAATTTATATATATATATATATATATATATATATAGTAATTTATATATATAAATATATATATATATATGTGTGTGTTGTGTATGATATAGAGAGAAAGTATATATATATATAAAGTTAAATATGTGTATATGTTTATATACATCAATGTATATAATTCACTCTTAGACTAATATATATATATATATACGTTTAATATTAGGAAACTGCTAGTATATATATATATATATACATATATATATATATATACTAGCAGTTTCCTAATATTAAACGTATATATAGATATATATATATATATATATATATATATATATATTAGTCTAAGAGTGATATATATACTAGCAGTTTCCTAATATTAAACGTATATATATATATATATATACGTTTAATATTAGGAAACTGCTAGTATATATATATATATATATATATATATATATACGTTTAATATTAGGAAACTGCTAGTATATATATATATATATATATATATATATATATATATATATATATATATATATATATACTAGCAGTTTCCTAATATTAAACATAACGTTAAATTTCGTGTAAAAATGAAGTAAAAAAGGGAAGAAACATATGTTGTTTTTTTTTTTTTTTTTTTTCTAAACAGTTCACTTCTTTTAAGTAAAAAAGTACTCAAGCTGAGATCGAAACCAAAACTTACAGACAGTGAGTCAAGTACGATAACTATTAGGCTAGCTTTCAGCGATCTTTAAAAACTGCTTATAAGGAAGCTGTCATGCGAACGATTCACACAATCGTGAAACAGTTGACAAACAGATGAAAATCCGATGACCCTCAAGTACCAATTTTTCAATTTTGACCCCTTAACAGTTCTTTTTTTTTTCGAATGAAAACTGCTTGAAAAGTTTTTCACCTGTGTGTATACTTTATATACAAAATTTCAAGTCTGTAGATTAAAAATTCGTTGAGTATATAGGTTGAGAGTTGTCCTCACACACTCACACTCATACTTTTATTGATATATGAAGCTATGTATACATGTTTAGATATTTCTATGTACCGGATTCACTTGTATAAGTTTGCCGATTATTATGAATTTGGGAAATATTTTTAAGTATAAGAGCGGGCTGTGTGAGCTCTATTTAGTTTTACAATGAGGCAAAGAGGGGATAGAAGTCTTTGGCGAAAATTCAGATACTCCTGATTTTTAACAGTAGGTATTTGACATCAATAAATATATTACCCAACTATGAGTTCCTTTGGAGTATTTTAAGGAAGTTTAACTCTCATGTACAAATTCGAATATTTCAGTGTTTCAGTTAATTTGATGAAATATTCCAATTGAGACACCGAATTTCAATTTTTTCTTCAGACTCCTTGATTACAAGTTGTAAATTTTAGACATTTTCCAGAACAAAAATTATATGATGGATTTCGATCAAGATTGGAATAAGAGTTCTAGACATAAGGTTTAGTATCATTGTATCTTAATTTCAGCAACAATAACAATATCTTCGTACAGTAGCAACAACAAAACAACAATAGGGCATGTTTCAAATGAATAAATTCTCAGATAAAATTGGTCAAACACGATAGTAACTCTCTTCAGCAGTGTTAATTCTAGCTGAGGGGGGGGCGCAATGAAAGTTAACCCCGTCAAAATTAGGAATTTAAGGATGCCTCTATTATCCGTTTATAGAAACAAAAAGGTAGCAGTGTTGTGATAATCACACGAGTATCTCTCTTTTCTGTATTGCTGGAAAATATTTGCCCTACTCATACTTAATTGTTTAATAGTGACCCTGGTGTGTACTCACTTACCTGAGAGTCAATATGGTTTTCGTGCAGGAAGAGGCACTTTGATATGATCTTTGCAGCCAGCCAACTTCAAGAAAAATGCTAGGAACAGTACCAGGATCTGATCACTACATTTGTGGATTTGATCACGGCGTTCGACACAGTAAGCAGAAATGGCTTCTGGAAGTGTGCGTTCTATCCCAACCATTATCAATGGACCAGAGGTCATCTCGTCAGCTTCAGACAAGGCCAAACTATTTGCAAAGAACTTTGCAGCTAATTCTACCCTATGTGACGAAGGCCATCAACTCCCCATATTTCCTCCTATAACACAGAACACGCTAGGTAACATACAAATATCTGTGCATGAGGTCGCCAAACTAATCAAGAACCTTGATTCCAGTAAAGCAACTGGCCCTGACGGCATCCCAATTATAATGCTAAAAAAGTTTCAACCCGAACTTGCTCCCATACTCACGAAACTGTTTAAACGTTGCCTTAAAGAAAAGTGCTTTCCATTACCCTGGAAAACCTCACCAGTATGCTCTGTATTTAAGAACTCAGGTGATAAGTCATCTCCCTCTCAGTACAGACCAATAAGTCTCCTGTGTGTCATGAGAAAGTTGCTGGAATCCATATTAAATAGAGAAATATTCAACCACCTCAGCAGAAATAACCTTCTTAGCGACACGCAATATGGTTTCTGTTCTGCAAGATCTACCGCAGAGGTGCTAACGATTCTATCTCATAGGATTAGTGAATCTCTTGACAAAGGCTAACTTTCTAGGGCAATTGCTCTTGACATATCAAAGGCCTTCGATAAGGTCTGGCATAAAGGCCTACTTCACAAAATTCCCAGCTACGGTATAACTAGAAATGTTCCCTCTATCATTAAAAAATTTCTCTCTGATAGGCTCATAAGAGTAGTGGTAGCAGTATCAGAATTTTTGTAGGAATTTTTGACACCCCTAACACGAAACTGCGAATACAATATAAAAATCTCGTAATTTCTCTGTTAAAAGTGGGTTATTTATTTTCTTTATGGATTATACTTCCAAAATAAACTATTACAGTTGTTTTAAAAGTAATAAAAATATTTTTTTTTTTTAAACAGTAATGAATTTTCCGAACTCAATATTTTTCAATATTTAAACTCAATATTTTTCAATTTTTAAATTTTAAAAATCTATCAAAATTTTTCTATTGATTCTATTTTTACGATATTTTCAGAGTCAATGTGAAATTTTATGTTCTTTCCAATAAACCGAATATAATATTTTAGACAAACGTTTTTTTTAAATTCACGCCCCCCCCCCAAGTGTCACCCATTTTCAACTTTCTCTTAAAAAGTAAATAATTAATTTATGTCGTGGAGTTTTATATATCACAAATTGAAGAGAAAAGGTCAATAAATAATATATTCAAATTTAAAACAAAAAAAAAATCGCTTTTTTAGAAATTTACCTGTAAAGTCCGAAGTTTAAAACCTTATTTTATAAGAACACATTGTTTCTTTTTGTCTTTTTTTTTTTTTAATGAAACCTTGGTCCTTGCTCCTTTAATTGAAAAAAAAATCAGGGCTTGAATTACATTTTTCGAGGAGTTATAAGCTTAGAAAGATAGGGGGTCGAATAATTCACGCCTCTCATTTTGAAATGTCTATTAAAAAGTACATAATTAATTTATGTCGTGGAGTTTTATATATCACAACTTGAAGAGAAAAGGTCAATAAATAATATATTCAAATTTAAAACAAAAAAAAAATCGCTTTTTTAGAAATTTACCTGTAAAGTCCGAAGTTTAAAACCTTTTTTAAAAAAAAAAAACACATTGTTTTGTTTTGTTTTTGTTTTTTAATAAAACCTTGGTCCTTGCTCCTTTAATTGAAAAAAAATTAGGGCTTGAATTACATTTTTCGAGGAGTTATAAGCTTGGAAAGATGGGGTGGAATTATTCACTATTTTCACGAAATTTCTGACACTGCTAGAGTAGTGGTTGATGGACAAAAATCAGAGTCCTGCAGTATTAATGCTGGAGTCCCTCAAGGGTCCATCCTGGGCCCAACTCTCTTCCTGGTCTACATCAATGATCTCCCTAAACGCACACTTAAATCATTTGTTGACATCTCTGCTAATGACGCGACCATCTACGGCAACACATCAAAGGCTGTAAATGACAAAGCTCTCTCTGATTCTCTCTCCTCTAATCATGAGCGCGTGGTTCAATGTATCTAAAACGAAACTCTTATCTTTACATCATCAAGGCTCTGATCCCCATCTGGATTCAATTGAAATGGATGGCTCTCCTCCAGGAGAAGCCCCATGTTTTGACAAGCTTCTGGGCTTGACCTTCACCCCTGATCTGAAATGGAACACATACATCAAGTCTGTTGCCAATGTCGCTGGAAAGATGGTGGGATCCTTCTACCACTCCAGAAGATATCTCACTACTGATGCAATTCTCTATCTATATAAAAGCCAAGTACGTCCAAGGATGGAATACTGCTGCCATATCTGAACAGGAGCTGCTAAAAACAACCTATACTGCCTTGACAGAGTATAAAATAGACTTTGTGGCTTAGTGGGGGATGCCCTTTTCTCTTCCCTGCAACCTCTCTCCCACAGAAGAGACGTTGCAAGCCTATCTTTGTTTTATCGTTATTTCCATGGCAGGTGCTCGTCTGAACTCCAATCTCTGGTCCCCCCCTCACCAATCTTTTACGAAAAACACCCATCTAGCTGAATCCACTGTCAAAAACTTTCCCCGCTCTTTATCTATGCCTAGATCGAAATGTAGATTCCATGAACAAAGCTTCTTTCTTTGAACTGCACGCCTATGGAACTCTGTTTCGTCTGCCTGTTTCCCACCTGAATACAACCTGGATATCCTCAAGTCCAATGTAAACAAATTCCTGATTAACCGCCCCCCTTAGGTAGACACTTTATTAAATCTCCATACTAATGTACTGTACTTACAATAACCCTTATCCCTGAGTGGCTTCCGCCCCTTGATAAGTGGTGACCACCTAGTAAAAAAAAAATAAATAAAAAAATCATTGTTATGTTCGGTTGTTAAGAACACTTTATACTTATTGTCTCCCAGTTTCATGATGGCATGATGAACTGTGTGCTTGATAATAGTGAGATATACTCAGACTTCTCAGTAAGCAATGGGGCGAAACAAGGTTGTGGACTGATGCCCAATCTCTACTGAAGAATGCTCACAGATGCATTCTCCTACTCAGACCCCAATGTTGGCATCAAATATCGCAGTGATGGTAAACTGTTCAATCTGTGGTATCTCACCACAATTACTAAACTCACGATTCGTGATCTACTCGATGAAGACAACTCTGCCTTAAATGCTTGCTCAGTGACAGATATGCAATACACTATGGATTGCTTCTTGGAATTTTGTGATAATTTTGGACTCACTATCGGTGTTAAAAAGATAAAAGTCATGTTTCTGGACAAGAACAACCACTACCAAAGATTCAGGTTCGTGGCACTGACCTCAACATTGTTGACAGGATCACCTATCTTAGCAACACTCTATCGAACGTAGTCCACATTGATGATGAAATTAACAAAAGACTAACCAATGCCAGCTTTGATTTTGAAGGGTTACCCAGCAACGTCTGGGACTGAAGAGACATCTGCCTCCAAACCAAACTGCAAGTGTACCAAGCTGTTGTCATCACTACATTGTTGTATGCTTGTGAGACTTGGATTATCAATGCCAGACATGCAAATAAACTTAATCATTTTCACATGACCTGTCTCAAAAAAGTCATGAAAATCAAATGGCAAGATAAGATGCGTTGGAAAGGTCCAAACTACCATCTATCTTCACATTGCTTCGGAAGTCCCAGGTTCGTTGGGCTGGACATGTTGTACATATGCCAGATGAGTGCCTCTTGAAACAACTCCTGTATGGTGAACGTTCAAGTGGCAAAAGGCATGTAGGCGGCCAGAAAAAAAAACGCTTCAAAGACAATCTAAAGGTGTTCTGCAAAGCCTTTTGCTTTTGTACCGAACCATAGCAAGTGCTAGCTAAGAACAGATGTGAGTTGCATGGTTCAATCGACAGAATCTTTATCGAAGCAAAGATAAACCGTTTGGATGAAAAAACGAGGAAGCACACAATCGGCAAATCGAGGTCAGCAAGCACATCAATGACGGCTACTGTTCTACCTGTGGCTAATACTTTCAAGCCTGCGTTGGCCTGACAAGTTATTTGTGGAACCATTAAACCCAATAAATTACAAACCAGTGATGCTTGTGGTTTCATCGACAATGATGGACGAGCATCATCATCATCATCATCATCATCATCCTCATCTGGTTAGAAAGAAACTCTTGCAGTTTTAAACTTTTTAAATTCAGATAGACGTATCTCGGCTCAAACAAAGATTTATTGATCAAAATAAGCACCATCAGAATCAAAACATTTTTGACAATGCAAAACAAGTGTATTCATAAGAGAAACGTAAAAATCTTGTGTTCTGGTTTCGAAAGTGTTTTTTGATATCGTCTAGGTTTTTGAAGTCTTTTTCATGCAGACAGTTGTGAAGATGCTTGAAAAAGTAGTCGATAGGTGAAAAGTCTGGAGAGTATGGCAGACAAGGCAGAGTTTCATAACTCAATTTGTTCTACTTTTGCAGGGTTGGATTAGCAACGTGCGGTCAAGCATTGTCGTGGAAAAGAGTTGGGCGTTTCCTGTTGACAAATGCTGGATGTTATTGTTGATGTTTCTGATGTATTTCATTCATTTGTACTTCTTTTCCGTAATGGTTTTGTCTGCATTCAAAAAAACTGTAATAAATGAGACCAGTCGCAGACCACCAAACAGTCAGCATAGCCTTCTTTTGGTGCAACTCTGGCTTAGGGAAGTGTCGTGGAGCTTGGTCGGCGTCTAACCACTGAGCTGAGCACCGTCGATTGTTGTAAAGAACCCAATTTTTTGTTGCAGGTCATAATCCGGTCGAGAAACGGATCGTTTTTGTTGCATAAAAGAATGGAAGATGACATTTCATATCGGCGTTTCTTTTGGGTGTCATTCAATTCATGAGGCACCCATTTATTAAGTTTTTTGTCTTTCCAATCCTTCTCAAATGGGTGTAAATCGTCGTATACATTATGCCTAATTCAGAAGCAAGTTCCCAGAACAGTTATGCTTGATTGGCTGCAACTTAGGCTCTTAATTGATCATTTTCATCATCCAATGTCCGACCACTACGCTTATCATCTTCAAAATTCTCGTCACTGCCATGAAATTTCTTAAACCACCATTGTGCTGTGTGATCAGTAGTGATTCCTGGTTTAAGCGCTTAATTGATATTACAAGCTGTTTCAGAAGATTTTCGGCCTAGCTTGAATTGAAATGAGAAAATTTTGTGAATTTGCCTTTTTTCATCTTGTTCTGAAAAGAAGACTTTATTGTTTTTAAACAATTAGATAGAGAGAAAAAGGCTCTTTAAAATGATATATAAAGTAAAGTTAAAACTTACTTAAAAATACATCATCGGAAATCAAAATCAAAAACCTTTTTTCTCACCCTAATATATATATATATATATATATATATATATATATATATATATATATATATAGAGAGAGAGAGAGAGAGAGAGAGAGAGAGAGAGAAAGAGAGAGGGAAAGAGAAAGAGAGAGAAATATTTATATATACGTATATATATACATATATATCTATATATACATATATATATTTTTTTACATAGGCGTCACCATTTATCAAGGCCGATAGGCCACTCAATGATAAGGGTTAAAGATTGTAGAGTAGTCAAAAGGACAATATAGTAATCGATAGTAATGGAAGTTTGGTAAATTTGTTAACTTAAGTGGAACGGCTCATCAGAATCTTGTTCACGTTGGACTTGAAGACAACCATATTATAGACAGCTGGAAAGCAGGAAAACGGAAGACAATTCCACAGGCGTGCAGTACTAAGAAAAAAGCTTTGATCATGGAATCTATGTTTAGGTTTAGGCACAGATAAAGAGTGGGGAAAATTATTGATAATGTTTTCAGCTAGTCTAGTGTTTTTTGTGAAAGTTTGGCGAGGGGGGACCATACATTGAAACTCAGTCGAACACTTTCCATGAAAATAACGATTAAGGAGAGACAAACTCGCAACATCTCTTCTGTGAGATAGAGGTTGCAGCGAAGAGAAAAGGACATCTCCCACCAGGCCATGAAGTCTATTTTGAACTCTATCAAAGCAGGACAAGTCTTTTCTAGTAGCTCCTGCCCATATATGGCAACAGTATTTCATCCTTGGACGTATCTGGCTCTTATATAGATAGACAATTGCATCAGCAGTGAGATATCTACTGGATCGATAGAAGGATCCGACCATTTTTCCAGCGGCCTTGGCAACAGATTTGATGTACGTATTCCATTTAAGATCAGGAGTAAAGGTCAAGCCCAGAAGCCTGTCAAAACTTAAGGCCTCCCCAAGACGAGAGTCATCCATTTTAATTGATGCCAAATGGGAATCAGAACGTTGATGATGTAAAGATAGAAGCTTAGTTTTAGATGCATTAAAAGTAACATGCCACTCCTTTCCCCATTGTACAACGTGATCAAGATCAGAGGAGAGAGAATCGGAGAGAACTTGGTTGTTTACTGTCTTAGATGTGCTACCATAGATGGTAGCGTCGTCAGCAAAAATGTCTACGAATGATGTAAGGATGTGATTTGGAAGATCATTAATGTAGATCAGGAAAAGAGTTGCGCCCAGGATGGACCCTTGAGGGACTCCAGCATTTATACTGTGAGCTTCTGATTTTTGCCCATCAACTACTACTCTTATGAACCTATCAGAGAGAAATGATTTAATAATTGAGAAGACATTTCCAGCTATGCCATAGCTGGAGATTTTGTGAAGTAAACCTTTATGCCATACCTTATCAAAGGCCTTTGATATGTCAAGAGCAATTGCCCTAGAAAGGTTGCCTCTGTCGAGAGATTTGCTAATCCTATGAGATATAACTGTAAGCACATCTGCTGTAGATCTAGAAGAACGGAAACTATATTGTGTGTCACTAAGAAGGTTATTTCTGCTGAGATGGTTGATTACTTCTGTATTCAACACAGATTCCAGCAACTTACTCATGAGGCACAGGAGACTTATTGGCCTGTACTGAGAGGGGGATGAACGATCACCTGAATTCTTAAATACAGGACATACTGATGAGATTTTCCAGGGTGATGGGAAGCAATTCTCCTTAAGACAACGTTTAAACAGTTTTGTAAGTATGGGTGCTAGTTCTGGTTGAAGTTTTTTGAGTACTATAATTGGAATACCGTCAGGGCCGGTTGCTTTACTGGAATCAAGGTTTTTGATTATCTTGGCAACATCACGCACAGATATTTGTGTATCACATAGTGTGTTTTCTGATACAGGAGGAAATATTGAAGGTTTGTCGCAAAGAGTAGAATTGTCTCCAAAGTTCTTGTCTGATACTGACGAGATTAACTTAGGTCCATTGATGATAGTTGGGAAGATGACATTAAGGAAATTTTGCTTAATCGATGCCTGTACATCTGAAACACTTCAATTATCAAAAGTGGGGGGGGGGCGCCTTATTATGACATAAAAACACTTTAGAAAAATTGAAATTTAAAGCATATTTATTAATCCATGTCTAAAGACTATTGTGTACATGTCACAAAAAAATCAAAGGTATCCGAATTTTCACATAGGGCTATCATTCCCTGTTTAATCTTTTTGTATAAAACTAAATTATACTACATATAACCCACATTAGGAACCCTTACGACTACTTTCTGTGTTCGAAAATTCATGCTGATTGGTTAATTAATTTATCCTTTACACAGAGATATATAATTATGCATACATAACTTTATATATAAATTATATATATATTATTTTTATTTAATTTCGCATAAGCAATTCACATAGTTACGACAATAACAAAGCTACTGTTTCGATCAAGTGACGTCATCAGGTAACCTAAACTCCCGGTTTAAATCGCAACATAATCCTATGAAGATTAAAGGCTTGATAGAGGTTGGATTCCCATGATTTTTGATAAATAACAAACTATTATGTGTGTGTCCTCTATCTTAAGCATCATCAACAGGTTTTAGGTGATTTCAGCAGCATCTAACGTAGCCAAACTCTTTGTCAAGAACTTTGCAGCAAACTTAATGCTATGCGATCAGGGTCTACTAATTCCCGAATTTCCTCCCAGCCTGAAAATAATCTGCGTGACATCCACATATCTGTTTGTGATATTGCCACACTTATAAAAAACCTATATGCCAGCAAAGCAACTGGTCCTAACAATATTCCAGTTATAGTACTCAAAAGGCTGCATCCGGAACTAACACTAATTTTTTGCAAAAATGTTCAATCGATGTATGAAGGAGAAATGCTACCCAACAACTTGAAAAAATCTCATTAGTTTGCCCAATATTTAAAAACAGCAGAGACCGATCTTCTGCATCTCAGTACAGACCAATTAATTTTCTGTGCATCGTGAGTAAGTTGCTTGAATCCGTGTTGAATAAAGAAATTTTCAACTACCTCAGCAAAAACAACCTACTCAGTGACAAGCAATATAGTTTCCATGCACATAGGATCAGCGAATCTATTGACAGCTCTTGACATATCCAAGGCATTTCATAGGGTTTGGTGTAATGGTTTACTTCACAAGATTTTGTTATTTTCATGGCAAGTGCTCGTCTGAGCTCCAATCTAAGGTGCTCCCCTCACCAAACATTCACGAGAAACATTCTGAAAACACTACAATAAAAACACTATAGCTGAAAACACTATCAATAATTTCCCCAACTCTTTATCTGTGCCTAAACCTAAGCGTAAATTCCACGAACAAAACTTCTTTCTTAGAACTGCACACCTGTGGAACTCTCTTCTATTTTCCTCCTTTCCAGCTGACTACAATATATGGTCGTCTTCAAGTCCAATGTAAACAAGTTCTTGATGAGCCGTTTCCCTTAAGTAATCCATTTTACCAAATTTACACTACTAACGATTAGTATGTTATTGTCTCATTGACTACTGTACACTCTTTAACCCTTATCGTCGAGTGGCTTCTGAGTCTTGATAAGTAGTGACTTCTTTGTAAAAAAAACAAAAAAAAAAAAACAATTTTCAGCTATGGAATATCTGGAAATATCTTCTCAAACATCAAATCTTTTCTCTCCAATAGGGTTTTACAAGTAGCCCCTGATGGGCCAAAATCTAATGTCCAAATTATCAATGCAAGTATGTCTCAGGGATCCATCCTGGTCCCAGCTCTCTTCCTTTTCTTCATCAAGGATCTCCCAAATCACATTCTAAGTTCATTCATCGACATATACGAAGATGACACTATGATCTATGGAAACACTTCAAAGCCCACCAACAAATAAGACCCCTCTTAGTCTCTCCCTCAGACCTTGAGCATGTGATGGTAATGGGGTAAGAAGTGGCTGGTTAATTTTAATGCATCCAAAACCAAGCTTTTATCTTTTTCACCATAAACACTCAGATCCTCACTTGGCTCCAATTGATAGGGATGGCTCTCATCTAAAAGAACCATCCTGGTTTGATAAATTCTGAGTCTGAAATAGAAGACTGCCATCAAATCTGTTGGCAAGGTTACCAGAAAAAATAATAGCGTCATTTAACCGCTCCAGAAAGTATCTAACTTGCGACGCAATCATCTACTAGTATAAGAGCCAGATACGTCCTAAAATTGAGTACTGTTGGAATATCTGAGAGGAAGTTGCCCAGAGCACACTATCCTGCCTTGACAAAGTTCAAAACCGGCTTCAAAACCTAGTAGGTGTTGATCTTTTTTCTTCCCTGCAACCTCTTTCCTACAGAAGAAATGTTGCGAGCCTGTCTCTGCTTTATCATTATTTTCATGGCAAGTGCTCGTCTGAGCTTCAATCTATGATAACCCCTTTCCAACCTTTCACAAAATCACTTACCTAGCTACAACAACCATCAACAGTTTGGATCACTCTCTATCTGCGCCTAAATCTAAAGGCAAATTCTATGAACACAGTTTGGCTTCCAGCTAACTACAATATAGTTATATTCAAGTGCTTGTTGAGCCGCTCCCTTAAATAATCTGTTTCAAGCACTAACTATTAATACCCCATTTCCAGCACTATCTATTAATATGTTTTTGTTTCAGTGACTACCATACACTCATTAACCTTTATCCTCGTGTGGTCTTTGGGCCTTGATTAGTGGTGACTTCCATATAGAAAATATATATATATATATATATATATATATATATATATATATATATATAAGGAGTGTTCCAAAAGTACTGCATCCTATTTTTATTCTTCCTAAATGGGTTGCAAATTGCATTGTTATGGTGACTGAACTTATGCATTCACGACATGACAAATTCATTGTTCTGTTGCAGATATTGACGGTGTGAGAAATCAACCCGTATTATGAACGTACGTTAGAAGCAGAGATGCGTCATTGAATTCCTGGCAAAAGTGCGTTTAGTATGGCGCTATGTAAAGAAATAGATTCTGGAGCACAAAATGTCACTCATTTTAATGGTACAACTCCCATCTTCATAGCTCTTTAACTTTTACAGTTCAAAACTAGGAAGTTTTACTTTTGGAACGACCCTTATATATATATATATATATATATATATATATATATATATATATATATATGTGTGTGTGTGTGTGTGTGTGTGTGTGTGTGTGTGTGTGTGTGTGTGTTTAGAACGGGCACTGAACCAATTGAATTGCTTTCTGGCTTGGTTGCCATCATAATGATCTTTATTTTAATCTGAGTTAATTTTATTCATATCATTTCAGATCAACAATGAGTATTTAAGCTAATTAGCAGCTATAAGCCCCCTGAAGGGAGTAAAAGCCAATAAAACCCACTTTGAAGGGAAATTAAAAGATAAAGCCATGAATCATTACGTCCAGCGGACTATACTGACCACTTCCCCCACCAGCTTTCGCCCACATATACACATTTCCTATTCTATAATCACTGAACTGCTGCAATGGCATAAGCCCTTTCCTTCCGAAACCTATTTTCCATCATCGAGAGTAGGCAGATGACAAACTTTAAAGATTTACTTTGTTTTGGAATTTAAATGAGACGAAGATAAAAGTTTTATTTGAAATAATGGACGCGCCTTTTCATCCCGGGCCTGTCTTATCGTTTCCATCGTTTTGTATTTAAGTCAAAACTAATTGTTGATTAAAGAAGCGATGGCGAGTTTGTTGTTGCTTGAGAACGAAACGTAATTAAATGTGGCACTTTTCATGAAGCCAACGATTTGACCTTTACAATAAGATTTGAAGGTCAAATAGTCAAAAGTATTATAACACATTTTGCATTTTTTTTTCTCTCATTATCATAAATAGTTTATGCGCATCAATCAATTTTCTATGACAACATTCATAGTTTTTTTTTTTTTTTTTTCTTTTATTTAACTTTTTTTACTCTCTTCCATCCCAAGCAAGGCATATTACCATTTGGACGCATGGGGTTACTATTTGGGATTATATCTAACAAGGGACTATGAGGAGTTTAGTATTAATGGCTAGATGTCTGTTCATATTACACTTAAATCTCTGTAGTCAGAGGAGCAGGAAACAGAAAGGGAACTCCAAAGTTTCACAGGCTGAGGGAATAAATTATAAGAGTAGAAACCTTTCCATCATTTAAGAACTTCAACAGGATTTTGCTGCTTGTCTGGTTAGTTGCGGTGTATAAAAGGAGTGTTTATTAATAATGAACTCCCCCCCCCTCCTGTGATTTCCTTTTTGGGAGAACAAAACATTAGCAGCGGTACAGCCTAAGGTGAACTCAATAGTAAGACATGAAAGATGACATTTTAATCCAAGTAAAAAATATCGCCATTAATTTTGTGTCAGATGTATCCTACAGAAGCAACCGGAATTTTTATGCCCCTTTTCATTTCACTCATGCCATTATGTAAGTTTTAAAATGAGTCACCACGTATCAAGCCCCAACTCAACAAGGCACAACCATTTACAAAGACAAACTTTCAACTTTTTGATACGCATGTAAATTTTCTTCCGTGCCCCCCACTCTAAACATGAGTCCATTAATGTTAAGCATGTTTCCTGTTCTTTTTTTTGCAACATATATTCTATTTCACTAGCGCTTTAAAATATTATTTATTTGCAGTGTTTTTCTCTATCAAATAAAAAAAAAAAAAACGTGTCGTACGTCGCATTTCATTCAAATGGCTAGATGGCTATCTTTCCCTCCACTGATAATAAACTATCGTGTACTCCCAAACTGGTGACGCTGACGTGATTTGAAAACCCAGTCTTCTGCAACAACTTGTATACCCCACATTGGTGACTCTTCTTAAACAGGACCTAATTAATAAGGGATAAGATGACTTTAGCATTTGCTAAATGGTACCTCCATAAACACACAAGAAATAAATCTATATGCATAAGAACAGACAAATTCCTCATAAACTATAAATTGAAATTTGTTTCATTTTATTTCAACCGAAGTTCTAAAAAATCTAGGGGCCCTTTCCTAAGGGCTTAAACTTGATCTCTATAAATAGATATTTGACTATTCGATTAAATCTCCTTCACATTTCAAATGTTGAGTTGGTAAAGAAGTTAAGAATATTAATTTTCTTCTCCCTAAGCCACCGGTTAATATATTATAGTAAATTTATCAGTAAATTTTTATGACGTGCCCCAGCATATTATAAACAATCCAACCTCCCTATATTAAGAAACTTTCGAAATAAACACCCCTTCCCCAATCTCGAAAGCCGTTCTTAACATGGGGAGATTGGGGGATATTCTGAAATCTGTTCTTAGTATGGGGTGGATGGGGGTGTTTATACTACACTGGGGCAGGTGTACAAAAATACCAATCTTTCTTGTAGTCTCTTGGTCTTACTGGATTCCACGACAAGAATTCATCTAGTCTGGTAGAGTGTCCAGCTTAGTGCTGTTAATATAGGCAACATCACTTGAAAAAGATGCATCATTCCTAGCATAAACCAATGTGGGTTGACCTTACTGAAGAGATCTTATTTGAACCACAAATACTATGTGATTTTCAATATTTACTTGTAGGGAAAAGCATCCTCATACCAGGTTATCCTTACAAACCCTTGTACAGACAGACCTTAGACACTCACGGACAATGTCTAGTAAGCATTCAAGCTTTCTTCAGTAGGCATTCAAGTCCTCAGATAGCTATGTTTTATATCATTTATTGTGTCTGTGTCCATTTTCGTATAAATTTCAATGTGCGTGAATATATATTTTATATTATATTATGTAGTTGTATAATTTTGGTGCAGATGTTATTGGGTGCATATATATATCGCATGCTCGCAACCATGGACATGACCTCTGCTTAATGAGCTCGTTCTTGGGTCAAACTCTCTGGACTGAAACATGTAAGGTTACAGTCTTCTGGATCGAACTCTTCGGCAGCTAAAGCTGAAACTTTCACTCACCTAATAAAATTCTATATTGCTGAAGTTTGCGATTTATTTTAAAAATAAATTTTCGAAAATTCATATTGATTTGATTTTTGAAATCTTATTTTTATCCTATGTATGTGGAAGCAGTGATGTTTTTATGAAGTGAGTAGACCCAATGTATCTGTCATGGTGTACAGATATTTTGGTCGTCTAATGTTTAGTAAGTGATAGATCTGTTGAGCATATTGCCATCGCATATTTGAATTAATTAATCTGAAACAGAAAATACTTAACCAGCATAAATTATGTGTGATAACTAGGGATATGACAAGAGAATACTCTTATCATTATTTCGACTTTCGAATATATATCCGATACAGTTAGACACAATTAATCAATCGGAAATTACATCACTCTATCTAAAAACATGTAAGATATTAACTGATCTATACTCGAAAGTCAAAATAATGAGACGAATATTCTCTTGTCATAACCATAGTAATAACTAACTAGACGGAACCCAAGTACAAATACTATTTATTAATACGCTGACAAATGCAATGCGGACACATAACACAACTCTGTTCCGTCTGCCTGCTCCCCACCTGACTACAACTTGGATGTCTTCAAGTCCAGCGTTAACAAATTCTTAATGAACCACTCCCTTAAGTAAACACTTCATCAAATCTCCACACTAACGTAATGTACTTGCAATAACTCTTATCCCTGAGTGGCTTCCGGACCTTGATAAGTGGTGACCACTGTGTAAAAAAAACAAAAACATAACAGAGCAATACAAATGTTTATAACTCACCACTGGGTGGAGACATCTATTATTGATAGAATGCATATCTTCTGCTAATGTAAGGCTTTTATCTAACATATGGGAGAAATACTTTCTTGAGTCCCTCGTTAGCTATCTGCTTACCAAGCCCAGGGAAACCACTCACCAGGGTATCTACAATCAGTGTTGTTTCCCTAAGATCTCCTATAGGTCATATATCTATGTCTACAGGGGAATATACATAACAACATGATGTTGATACAAAATTAGGTTGATTATGTTGTTTTTCTTGAGGTGGTTGACAACTTCTCTATTTCTATCACGGACTCTATCACGAATTTAATAAATTAATTTGATTGGATGGACAGTGTATATTTTTTAGTATTAAATTTTTCAGCTAAACTGTAAATAACATCGATGTTTATGCATACAAACAAACATTTCCAAATATCTTTAAGACGTGTAAGGTGTTGACTTTCTAGTGGCTCATACAATACTAAATATAAATTGCTGGTGACTTCTACAATATTTACAATATTAGAAGTAAATTTCCTGATAGTTCTACAATACGAGACGTAGCTTTTCTGGAAGCTTCACGATACTAGAAGTAAATTTTCTAGTAACTCCATAATATTAAAAATACACTTTCCAGTATCTCCTCAATTCTAAAGTGAATTTTCTGGTATTTCTAGAACACTTGAAGTAAATTCTCTGGTAGACCGATAATGCTAGAAGTAATCATTTTAGTAACTACACAATACTAGAAGTACATTTTCTGTTAGTTCCGAAATATTAAAAATACACTTCCCAGTAGCTCCACAATATCAGAAGTAAATTTCTTAGTAGTTCCACAACACTAGAAGTAAATTTTCTGATAGTTCCATTTTACTAGGAGTAAATTTTATAGTAGTTCTATCTTACTAAAAGCAAATTTACCAGAAGCTCCACAATGGTAAAGGTTAATTTCTTGGTAGTTACACAATATTAGAAGCAGATTTTCTAGAAATAATTTGGAAGAAATTTCAAAAGAGCCATACATAACTGTTTGTTGAAAAAAATTGCTTGTAAATTTTTCAGAGTAAAATAAATTGCATGTCTGAAGTAAATTTGAAGAAATATTAGAACCAGTTTGTATACGCCGTATGTGTTTTTGTTTACCTCTATATATGAAATTATATGTAGGATACTAAATCGTTGTATGCTAAGAAAACGAACAAAATCTTCATATGACGTTTCTATTTCCAGATGTAATGAATTCCGCACAGCAAGAGTTCTGATTAATAAACACTGGCAGAAATTGTATTAAACTTCCTTTTTTCTTGCTTTGCATTTTGTTTTCTGTTGGTAAATGAGTGCTGTTAATAATTTAACATTCACATAAGAGAAGGAAAAACTTGACGAGAATTTGACTAATGAAGATGAGTTATGGCTATGTGGAAAGTACCCAATGGAATAATTCTATGGAGAAATCATCACACTCATTGGACAAGAGAATAAAAGAGCTTAAAGTACATACTTTTTGGGGTAGAAGCTTGCAATTTAAGCAATGCGTTTTTTGTTTTCTCTTGAATATTTTTATGTTGTAATTTCGTTATGACTAACACCATCAAAGTATATTACAAATAGATATCCATATGAAATATATTACAAATAAGAATAGACGTAATAAATTACAAATAAACTTACAAATAAACTTTAAAGTGAATTATATTAGCAATAGATTTTAAAGTGAACTACATTAAAAACTAGCAGGGAGACTCGACGTTGCCCGGGATTGAATGATGATCAAAGAATGTTTCACAACTCCATGTCTTATTTCCATTGAAATCGGTGGTATCGCCCATTTTTCAATCAAATCGATTAATTGCTTACTCTAGTAAGGAATCCACTGCAGTGCATCGAGAGGAAGATTCACATGGCTCCACGCAGTGATTTAGTCCACAACACATTGTACTATGTATTGAAGTGTAGAAAACCTACTGTTGATTTTTCAAAATTATTTTTATATAATGACTTAAATTAAAGTTTACAATACAAAGGTCAAGTATCCTGGTTCAATCGTGCCATAAACTTAAATATTAATTTCGAACGCGCTTCTGTCGAAATTAAAACGAAATTTGAGGCGATAACTATATAAATGAATTTTTATATAAACTACACATGCCATAATCGAATATTCCTCAGGCACAAAATAACGGAAAACATTAAAATATGTTTATAAATATTCCTTACGTTGACGGAACTCTCTTAAAGTGTTAACACAGAATGCTCAGGTGCCCCTCCTTCAAATTGAAAACAGGGCTCTCCATTTCAAAGTCGCTGCCATTTTGATTTTTTTTTAAACCGGTTCGTGAATTGAATTTTTATTTTTTTTTACAAACTACTTAAAAATACAAACAATGAAGGTTTCTACCATAAAAGTAACTTTTATTGACTATGGTAACATTTATTTCTTTTATATTTGTATTATTATATATATAACATTTTCTCTAAGGAAACATCATTTTGTTGGTCACTCTTGGCTACGAATGGAAACAAAGTTGATATAAAAAATATATTTTCACGAAAATTATCTTTACTTTCATCATATTTTGCTTAGGGTAAAATTCTTGAGTATCAAAACCTATCTCTTTACAACCCCTCCTTTTCATAACCTATCATACTTTCATCAATCACAGTCCATTTTCTGTAGGCTGTTGTTAACCCCAGTCAACAACGCGTACTTCTGCTAGTATATATATATATATATATATATATATATATATATATATATATATAGTGCAGTAGTACATGCATGTATGTGAATTGGGTTGAATGCATTAATACAGGGTGTGCCAAAATAACAACATCCTCCTCTTATCTACAAGGGGGCCAGTGTTTAATAACAAATGCACTTGATATAACTTGGGATCCCTACTGAAATTGTTGCATTTTTGGGCCCCTTTGTAGAAGGAGGTGAGGGAGGGGGCAAGGGAATTCTTATATATTGTATAAAGTGATTCAACATCACTGGTAACCATTGTATGTGAAAGATTGACCCTGCAAACATGGGTGAAATGCAAGATTTATTGGTTTTCCACGAAAACTGACCGGGTTAGTGTTTTAAAACCTAATAGAAAATGACTTGTAAGTCGAAAACGAACATTTTCGACTTACAAGTCATTTTCTATTACGTTCGAAATTTGAAACTTTCACATATTCCAATTTTGTCCAACTTTTAGTATGATATAGAGTATACCTAAGCTGACATAAAACCAACAGAAAATTTTGCAATTTGTTTGTGTTTTGAGTACTTTGGCGTTATATTGGCTAGTATATTCGTGCCAGAACTATAGAATATTTTAGCAAGTATTTTCTGTTGTAAACGGGAATCTTAAATCCTAATATTAAAATTATTATAAAGTAAACCTTATTTCTTCTGCTGTTTCTTACGAACGAACAGAATTCGTGAAAATACTCGGAGGAATTCGCATAAAAATTTAAAAAATTGTAATGTTCGAAAAACTCTTGGCACGAGGTAACGAATGTAGTTTAACTTACTAATTAACGTTGAACAATTCCAATCGTCAAAGTGTGATTAAATACTTACATTTAAAATTTAACTTTGAAAAATGTAAGGACTTTTGAACTAAATAATCTGAATATATTCACACCAAAACTACTATTATTTTACAAGATTTTTTTCAGACAATTTCATTGACCAGATTTTATTGTTTGACTATACCTGAATTCGTGAACATCAGTTTCAATATGTTTTTATATGCTTTGTGACATTACACCTTTTTCGAACATTATAATTTTCAAAGTTTGCAATTTTTATGCTAACTAGCAATTCTATAGCAGTTCTAGGCTTTTCTTTGACAAGTTATTTGTTCTGAAGAGAAAAGCCTAAGTTTAGAAACTCCATGGAATAAGAAATGAATATTTTTTTATGTTGTCGCTCTTGTTTTTGAACAATAAATTTTGTAAATGTATCTTTGCATAGTTAACCCTATCATAAGATTATATATATATATATATATATATATATATATATATATATATATATATATATATATATATATATATATATATATATATATATAGATATATATTACCAAAAGTACCCGTCGTTATCTTGGTTCAAAAACAGCCTACAGAAAATGGACTCTGATTTATGAAAGTATGATACGTTATGAAAAGGAAGTGTTGTAATGAGATATCTTCGAACGAACACCCCATAATTTTATTATACCATATTTCTTCACACTGAAACATAATTATCAAAGTATACTTACGCAGATAGATATGAAAAGTCTTTATTAAAGTCTGTGCCTATTTCATTCTATGGAGGCAAGGCGCGAACGCAGACCCCACAATTTTATTATACCATCCCTATTTAAGTTAAAACATACTTATCAAAGTATTCTGATGTACATCTATATCAAAAACACTTGTAAACGTTTTTTTTTTTAATTTTTAATTTTTTTATTTCCATACTTCGTGGACCAGGCGCGTACGCAGACCTCACAATTTTAATGAATCATAATTATGCCAGATCAAACATACCCATTCCTGTGTCTCGATACATCTTCTATCATTATATGTGATCAGTTTTCTATAATAGTCAACCATATAGGACCCTATTCGTGACCAGACACACACAGACATTCAGCTTTTATATATATATATATATATATATATATATATATATATATATATATATATATATATTTACAACAAGTATATATATACCCAAATATATGCATATATATACAAATATATATATACATATATATATATATATATATAGTTATTCCGGGTCAATATTTTTCAGAGGTGAAGCAAACAAGTTTTAGGTTCACACAAGAGTGTGCAATACCAATGTATGACAAGTAATACTTTTTATTTAATTTACATAACCATATATATATATATATATATATATATATATATATATATATATATATATATATATATACACAGTCATCAGTATGTTTCGATTAGCCAGTTACAATTTACTAGCGACCTCTACAGGTGATATAGCTTACATAAAAGTGAAGTCCCTATCCATTATGGATTTCACTTTTATATAAGAACTTTCGCCTGAACATGCCTCTAGTTCTTTTAACTGACTGAAAGCAACATGCTCATGGATGTGTAGCAATATATAAATGTGTATGTAAAACAGATAAAGATTATATATATATATATATATATAAGTCCAGCGGCACTGATGAGTTGTGAAACAACGAAACAGGTCTGTATGTCGATGACTAAAATATATTTTATAAAGCTCCCCTCTTCGGTAGAGCACTCTCGTAAATTATCTTACTCGCTACTTAATTTAGCTGAAATAATGCGAAGCTCGCAATTTGTTTACAAACAAAACGTTTGAGCCCTCTACGAGTAGCGGACGGATGTTTATTTAAATACGCATTCGGACAGTTTAATTTCGGCCACCGATTCCGTAGTCAGGGGGTAGGACTGCCGACTGTCATCGCGACGGTTCTAGGTTCGATCCTCGGCTTGGGAGAGGTGTTAGTCTAGCGGCACTGATGAGTTATGAAACAACGAAACAGGTCTGTATGTCGATGACTAAAATATATTTTATATATATATATATATATTTATATATATATATATATATATATATATATATATATATGAGAGCAAATAGTTAATAAAACATGTTAAAAATACTTTGAAAAAGAGTTAAAACATATTTAATCTGAAAAGGAAACACTTAATAAGTGGATAATCTTTAATCCCGGAGTTTCGAAGAAATACTTTCCTTCTCATCAGAGGGTAGGATTTTGCATACAAAAGTATTTGATGAAACTGCAAGTAAGTAAAAGATCTTACTCGATTACAAAAATGAAGCAGAGGGAATATTGTGAAGAAAAAGGTGATTTCACGTGAATGTATATATATATATATATATATATATATATATATATATGGTAAGAGAGAGAGAGAGAGAGAGAGAGAGAGGGAGAGAAATAGATAAGCGCTTTTGTTTTCCTGAGAAATTAATATTTACATGTATAAACATGAAACGAGTGATATTTGAAGAAATGTATCTTCAAAATGGTAAGAACTATTTTTGACAATAAGATCCATCAACTAGAAAAGTAGTTCGATGGCTGATAAAGATTAATGTAAAAGACATGATATCTCCGCAAGTATGGTATCCCAAGAGATAACAGAAAAAGGAGTAATTACTTCACTAAGACAAATCCTGCAGTAATTAATCCCAGAATAAAAGGTGTTTATTCCACTCCAAGAAATTCACGGAATGTTGCACGAGTACACATCTTCGAAATTAACGAAACGCGTTTAGTATACATTTTTTATATATGGTAATAACAGCAGATTGGAAACGTACAGATATTTTCCCCTCGAAATATACTAATCTTAAGAGGATAGAGTTATATATCACGATTTTAGTCTACAGTTTTTTTTATTTTTTGTACAGGGTGGGACGATATAATTGTCTACCTAGAAAAGACGCCATGATTCCATTTCCGTTTGATTAAAACTGTTTTTCTTCTTTTGTTGCCGATCATCTACTAGGCTAGTTGTGTACGAATCCCAAGAGCGATATAAGCCTTCTGTCATGTCTGAAAGTGACACAATGTTCAACAAGCGAGATTGGAGATGCACCGCTATACAACTCATGCTCTCTACCGATCCAAGTTATTAAAACAAGGCCATTGTCAGCATCCTCAAAATACAAATCCGGACGGTTCAATGCTTAGTCTACATTTATGGTCTGGTTTCAAGTGAGGGCCACATCATGCCACCTGACATCTTCTAAATCGGCTAGAAAGTAGACACCAAACTTTACGTGGATGTGCTGAAGAGTATTCTGATACCCTAGTGCAATCAAAATAAATTTATGCATAAACTTTAAGTATTTACTTCAACAGTGGTCAATACGTAGGTAGAGCTAGTTAGTAAGTTATAAAATATATATGGCGATTAAACTACCCTGATTATTCCGCATTTCATCCACTCTAGTATTCTTAAGGCTTATATATATATATATATATATATATATATATATATATATATATAAACTGTGTGTGAGAGTTTGTTCCGTATGCATTCTAAAACGACTGCGCCGATTTGTTAAAAATTTCACACGAATGTACTTGGTGTGTCTGAAAGTGTTCTTACATAGGTTTCGTATCGGAAGGCTTCCAATAAGTATCGAAAATCGATAATCGAAACAATCCGATCAAAGAAGAAATTCCGATTTTGACCAAAGTTAATATCTTTATACAATTTAACATCATAAGTGCATTTGAGAAGTTTTATCACCGCACAAGCAGAAAGGCCCAGCCTATAAAATCAACATAGAGCGTTTTATAAAACAGGAATGCATTCGAAATTAATGTTCCTGTTTAGAGCACAATTGAACCATGATAATTTTGCATTTGAAAATTTCATTCAATCCATTATACAAAATTAATTTGATAAAATTAACAATAGATTCCTTGCAGCGCAATATAGACTACAATGTTTTGTGGACTAGGTCACTGTGGAGAGTCATGTGAAGCTTTCTCCCGGTCCCCGACTAGAGACTTAATTGATTTGATTGAAAAATAGTCGATTTCACCGATTTCGATGACAATAAAAGTATGGGAGGATGGAACATTCTTTGATACTCATTCAATCTCGGACAACATCAGGCTTCGCTGCTATTACATATATAACATGAACACTCAAACTCTAAGATTAGGAACTGGACCAAACCAAGATAGTAGAGCTAGCACTAAAAAGGAGATCAATTTCATGTCAGATTTGTTTTCAAAGATGCATATAAATCCTGAATATTAAAACGTTTTGGTATTCTGGAAATTGTGAATGAATTTCTGAAACAATATATATATATATATATATATATATATATATATATATATATATATATATATATATATATAATCTATTTTTTAGAAATAAATATCTTTAATATCCATAGACATATATATTTTCTGTGTTCTTATCACTCATCAGTAGTAATGGCATAACTATACCCCCCCCACAGTCAGCCAATTTGTACCCCAGATCCAAGTATTATAAAACCTGACTTCTCACAATAAGGCCGTCATAATGATCATGATTTTTTATATTGCAAAAGTACCCGTCGTTTACTGGGTTCAAAACAGCCTACAGAAAATGTACTCTGATTTATGAAAATATGATAGGTTATAAAAAGGAAGGGTTGTAAAGAGATAGCTTTGGGGTATCAAAACCAAAGCAAAATATGATGAAAGTAAAAATAAAACAGATAAACCCCATAATTTATTATACCATACCTGTTCACACTGAAACACTTATCACAATATCCTGTCGATCTATATTAAAAAAATCTTGTTAAACTTTATGACATATTTCCATTCTATGGAGGTCAGGCGCGAACGAACACACCATAATTTTATTATACCATATTTCTTCAAACTGAAACAATTATCAAAGTATACTTACGCAGATAGATATGAAAAGTCTTTATTAAAGTTTGTGCCTATTTCATTCTATGGAGGCCAGACGCGAACGCAGACCCCACAATTTTTTTATACCAACCCTATTTAAGTTAAAATATACTTATCAAAGTATTATTATGTACATCTATATAAAAAACACTTGTAAACGTTTTTTTTTTTATTTTAAATTTTTTATTTCCATACTTCGTGGACCAGGCGCGTACGCAGACCCCACAATTTTAATGAATCATCATTATGCCAGATCAAACATACCCATTCCTGTGTCTCGATACATCTTCTATCATTATATGTGATCAGTTTTCTATAATAGTCAACCATATAGGACCCTATTCGTGACCAGACACACACACATACGTTCAGCTTTATATTATAGATATTTAAACACGAGTAATGAAATTGATCACGTGTTCCAATCTCTAAAACAGAGATAGCCTCACATTGTGGCTCAATTTGAATGTTGACTCTCTCTCTCTCTCTCTCTCTCCCTCTCTCTCTCTACACACACACACACACACACACACACACACACACACACACACACACACACACACACACACACACACATATATATATAAGCAACTTTGTCTGTGCGTTCGTGAGTTCGTTCCCTATGGACTACAAAACGGTTGGGCTAATCTTTTTGAAATTTCCCACAAATTTACCTTATCTATCTGGGAGTATTCTTAGATAGGTTTTGTATCGGAATGCCTCCAATAATCGAAATAAACACATTAAACATGGAATAGTTATATTTGGACCAAAGTTACCATTTTTACACAGTCTAACATCACAAGTGCATTTCCGGCATTTAGGGACACCAACAGTGAAGAGGTGGAATTTTGCTGATTGTTGGCTTAGTCGGGATGTATGTACATTGAGGAGGCACTGGTGCTATTAGTTCATCAGAGGCTCAAAACCGAATATATATATGGCATAAACCTCACTCCCGACACAATTCTCTACCTATATAAGAGACAGATATGTCCTAAAATTAAGTACTGTTGCTACTGGGAACAGCCTATCTTGCCTTGACAAGGTTCAAAACTGGCTTCGAAACCTAGTAGGTGATGCCCTTTTCTCTTCCCTGTAATTTATTTTCCACGGAAGAGACTTGTGGGCCTCTTTCTGCTCTATCGTTGTTTTCATGGTAAGTGTTAATATGAGCTTCAATCTCTGGTCCCCTTCTATTAAACTATTACAAAAAAAAAGCATTCGTCTAGCTATCACAATTTCCACTGCTCTCTATCTGTGCCTAAAGCTAAACGCAAATCCAATGAACAGAGCTTCTTTCCTAGAATTGCTCGCTTCTGGAACTCTGTTCTGTTCGTTTGCTTTCCAGCTGACTACAATATTGTCATCTTCAAGTCGAATGTAAACAAGTTCTTGTTTGTCCGTTCCTTTAAATAATCAAATTATATCCAATTTGAACCACTAACGATTATTACTACACTGTTGTCACTGAGACCACCGTACACTCATTAACCTTTATCCTCGAGTGGCCTTTGGTCTTTTATATGTGGTGAATCTCTTGTAAAAGAAAAGTACAAGTTCCCTTCTTTTTTATTAATTCAAGGTCTTGTATAAAAAAAAAGTTCTGAGTTTAACTTGAACTCAAGAAAAAACATTTTTACAAAGTTCTAATGTTCAAAGATAGATCGAATCTCAATTTAATCTCCTTTATCCCACTTCGATTTTCTATCTCTTATTTCTCGAATTTCTCTCCTTTCTATTGTGTTATTGGTTTTAAATTGACTTTTGTTGGCCTTTTCCTTTTTTTTCCGCTGTGTCCAGTCGAAAGACAGAAGTACATTGTGAATAATAGACTGTGTTTGGGCTGGATGCCATTGACTTTGAAAAGTGCAAATAATATTTACATCTTATTGATATTCTTGTCTCATTGACAGATTCCTGCCAGGAATTTTCAATAGAAAAACTAAGGGTCTTTTAAAGAAAGAGAGAATAAGTATGGAAAACAAAACACAAAAATAAAACTAGAAATAAAGAAATAGATAATGAGATAATCTAGGGGAATGATCACCAAGAGAATGACAGGAAATGATCACCAGGAGAATGACAGGGAGTACAGTCAAGGTAAGGAGAAGAGGTGGAAAAGATATATGGTCAATCAATAGGTTAAAAGTTAAAATTGGAGAAAGGGGAGGGGAGGAGAGAGAAGAAGAGAGCAAGATAAGGAGAGAGAGGAGAGAGAACAAAAGAGAGATAGAGAACAAAAGAGAGAGAGAGAAAGAGAGAGAGAGAGAGAGAGAACGGATTTGTTTGATGATCTTTACGGCATAACAATCATTTAAGGGAGTTACAGTCCACTTTCGTCGATCGGCAGCCGAGTCATACTTCATCACTCCTGGTTCCAGGATCAAATACCAAAAACATGAGAACCAGCCACCAGCTTCATGTCTCTCTTTACTGTTTTTATCGAAGTCTGCGCTTCTTCCACCTGGCAGACGCAAGTGGAGTGACCAACTTGTAGATAAATTATTTTGCCATCTCCTTGACACAATATAAATACAGAAAGATGTAAATAAATATGAAACAACGCTCGCCCGCATGTTGCTCAACTGACCCTGCAGAAGCTGAACGAATTGGGATATGAGACTCTGCCTCATCCGCCATATTCACCGGACCTCTTGACCACTGATTATTACTTTTTCAAGCCTCTCGACAACTTCCTGTGCGAAAAATGCTTCAAAAGCCGAAATGATCCCGAATCGGCCTCCAATGACTTCATCGCTTCCAGAACTCCGGATTCCTATGCTGATATGATGAATAAACTTGTTTCACGTTGACAAAACTGCTTCGATTCTAATGGTTCTTATTTCGATTAATAAAGTTTATTATGACAGGAGTTATGATCTTTTGAAATTGAACGTCAAAAAACGACATTATTTTTGCACCAGCTAATAGTCAAAGTGGGATAAGAAAGTTACATGAAACATATTGAATGAAAGAGAATAGAAAAAAACAACAGAACGAAGAAACAATAGAACGGTAAAAAAATAATTCATTCATTTCGTATCAGATGAATTTTTTTGATATCCGTTTTGCTCGATATCTTTCTATTTAGAATTCTTTCTTGAAAGACATCGAATACTTACAGGAGAGACCATGGGAATGCCCACAACATCCCTAAGTGAAAGTGTTTCAGTGGATCGAACTGGATTCGAACTTCACACAGCCAGGTTGTCAGTCAGTATCACTTACTGCTTAACCACCGACACTTACCTGATGCTATTGTTGTGTTGCACTTGTCATGGATGGTGCAGTTTAGAATTTGGTCAGAGAGATGGATGCATAGTATGTACCCAAATCTGGACATGTTGAAAACCTTCAGTACATGGGATATTCTTAGTGCAAGAGCCAGATCTCATGATAGTAAAAAAAAAGTATTGTGTATATCAGTGCTTGGAATATCTTCAATTTTGTTGAAAATTTTGTGTCTTGTTGAGGCAAGAATTTATTTAGAGATGGCAGAAGGCTACACAAACATGATCAATACAGATTGCAATCCTACCCTTGTATTGTCTAGTTGCTATAAAAGTTGAACAAAGATACTTAAACTGTTTATGGCATATCAGTTCTTCTTGCAGTAACTTAATGCCTCATTTTTATCTGATTTTAGTATTTAGGATGTTATAAGTGTCCCAGACCGTGAGGTGGGAAACGTTTCACACCTGCTCTTCATGCAGCATGATCGAAAGAGTGTATATCGGTCATGCTGCATAGAGTGATATCACTTCATACCGATTATAAAACAATTTCTTTTTTTACTTGGGAGTCACCTATAATCAAGTCCCGAAGCCTACTCGAGGATACGAGTTAATGAATACAAGGTGGTAGTGTAGTAATCGTTAATGATGTGAAATCTGATCAAATGAAATTTATTTTGCAAAAAAAAAAATAGCAAAGTGAAGCAAGTTATGTAAAGAAGGAGGTTGAAGCTATTTACATCTGTAACAAACGCACTAACCCTGATAGCAGCAGCAGCTGCATAATATATATGCAAATGACACAGCCAGTGTGCTATCTGATGTCACAGCAAAGGGAAAGAAAAAGCAGAGATAAAAAGACACACATGGCCGGAGAAGGACGGGATAAAAACATGTGTTTGAGACACAGCAGAGACGAAAAGACACACGGGGGGTGCGGAGAAGCGAGGGAGAAGCACGTGATTGAGACCTGATCGGAAAATAATGACGAGAGCGTCATAAAAAAAAACATGGCCGACGAACGAGCTAAAAGGAAAAACTAGATGCAATGTTTGGTTGAAAATATCAAGAATAAAAGTATTTTGTTAAAAACGGAAAAGTGAGACGAATTTCTTATCTCTTCTTTTCTACTGTTTATTTTGTGACAGACTCTACATGATAACGTAAGATCACACATCCATTCAGAGAACGATAAAATTGTCGCTCTAGAAAAAGCGACATAATTCCATTTCCGTTTGATGAAAACCGTTTTTTTTTTTTTTTTTTTTTTTTTGCTGTTGCAGACCATCTACTAGTTGGCCAGTTGTGTCAAATCCCAAGATTGATAGAAGCCATCCATATTGTCTGAAACTGATGCAATTTTCAATGAGCGAGATCAGAGATGCACCGCTGTACAACTCATGCTCTCTACCGATCAAAGTTATGACAACAAGATCATTGCTAGCACCGTCGAAATGCATCGCTGGCTTGCCACAAATAACAGAGACATGCCCGAAGTGATGAAAATAACAAAGTTTCTGGCCACCGTTATGGTCTTTGTTGTGGCTTCAAGTGAAAGCCACATCATGCCACCTCACATCAACGAAGTCGTCTTGTAAGTACCAAAGGGTACCTAGATGTGCTGAAGAATGTGGTGATCCCATGATGCAATCAGGTGGCCGCTGGCAGTCCCTGGATGTGGGAGCAGGAATTGGTGCCGGCCTATGAGTCCAAAGAGACCCAGGCTTGACTTCAGAAGGAGAACCACGGCTTTACACCCTTTTCTCACTGGCCACCGCTCCTCCCCCGATTTGAACCTGCTGGACTACTTTGTTTGGTAATACGTCGAGAACATCACAAACGTGACCTTCCACAACACTAAAGCCAGCCTGATCACCGCCATCCACTAAGTATTCGTCAGGCTCCCGTCGGCGCTTGTGGAAAAGGCATGCTCCCAGTTCCGGATCCATATCGAGGCAGTGATTGAGGCTAAAGTCGGCTACATTGAATAGATGTCAGCTCTACTACATAATCAAGTTACTTGATATGATTTTTTTTAATAAACGTTTTAAAATAAAGCTGTAGTGTTGCTTTCTTTAGGGCGACACTTTTATCGTTTCACCCTGTATAAAGTCCGAATGTTTGTTCAAAGCCAGTTTAAACACATGGTAGTCATTGTAATGCTATCTCCGGGCAGGTTGTTTCATAGGGCAGAAAAACGGACAAAGACTTCTGTCTTTCTTCTGTTGAGCCCAAAACGATGATGCTGCATCTTTTGTAACAGAGGCCACGTCTTAGCGCTGGGATGAAAAACTCCTGAAAAGATAGATTTACATTACCGTTAATTATGTTGTACTCTAGAATCAAGTCTCCTGTCATCTTTCACTGTTCAAGATAGGTTTGATTTAGGTTTTGGAGACGCTATTTGTCTGTAAGTCTGAAGAATCCTGTCAAATCCATCGAACACGCTTCAGGTTTACGATACCTTTATGAAGATAAGAGTTTGGATTATAGTCAGCTACGTAGTTCCTAACTTCCTGCCTGGCTGCTAGAAGCAGTGTCAAGGCAAATCAGTTCGTTCACTTTTTTCTCTGACGCCTATATCTCCCCGGTGCACGTACTCTTTTTTATTACGTTTTTTCGATCGTTATTTTTCTTTTATTTAAATTGAAAAGTTTTTCAGTCTTATTTTAACTAAGAATTATAAGAATCATTGAGTACACTTTTTTGCGTTTTTTTTTTTTTTAAGAATTATTGAAAAAATATATTATTTAATTAATTGGAATTCATTATTGAGATGAGTATTATTTATTATTTTATTTATTGCAGACTATTATCCTTATCTTTTTTTTAATTGTTGTTTCACGACGCTTCGGCCAATTATTCCTCTGACCTTCATCAGGTGGTAACTGACGAATAGTTGGCCGAAACGTCGTGAAGCAACGATTAAAAAAAGATGAGAATAATAGTCCACAATAAATAAATTATTGAAAACACTTTATAAAATTTTTTAAAAATCCCTTTCTCATATATATATATATATATATATATATATACTAGAAGGGAGATTTGACGTTGCCCGGGATTGAATGATGGCCAACGAATGTTTCACGCTCACATATTTATAGTCATCGAAATCGGTAATATTGCTTATTTTTCAATCAAATCGATTCAGGTCTAGTTGGAGGCCCATCGCAGTACACTGAGAGGGAGCTTTAAATACCTCTCTGCAGTGACTTAGTCCACAATACATTGTAATGTACATTACACAACAGAGAACTTACTGTGGATTTTATAAAAAAATTTATATATAGTGGCGTGAATGAAAGTTTAAAATGAAAAAGTCAGAGTGCCATTGTGCTCTAAACAGAAACATTCATTCGCCCCTGTCCAATAAAAAAAAACTACTGTTGATTTTATATATCAGACTTACTGGCTTGTGTGGTAATAAAACTTGAATACACTTGTGATGTTAGGCTGTGTAAGGAGTTATTTGCTTCATCGGATTGTTTTGATTATCAATTATCAAGAAATTATCGTGAAATTTCATAAAAATGGGCCCAGCCGTTTTGGAGCCATAGGGAACGAACTCACCGGCACATAAAGTTCCTTTTATATAATTATATATATATATATATATATATATATATATATATATATATATATATATATAGAGAGAGAGAGAGAGAGAGAGAGAGAGAGAGAAAGAGAGAGAGAGAGCGAGAGAGAGAGAGACAGACAGACAGACAGACAGAGAGGGGGTAGATGATGAGAAGCAGAGAAAGAGGGGCGGGTGAATAAATATAACAGTTTTGCTTTGTTTCGTATGCTTTATGGCATATCAAATCTTTTGTAGGTGATTTAATGCCAGAATAGGATACCATATTGTAAACAATACGATCATCGTGTGTGGCATTCAGGTTGGCCATGATCGTTAATGTTAATGCAAAGTGATTGTCATGCAAATTAGTCATCAGTATCATTTGCACTGATCAGTCTCGCTTATCCAGACAAGCTCCTATGCAGTGGCATATCTCGGGCATGGAAAGCAGGACACGTGCACTTGACGGGAGGGGGGTGGGGTCCGGTGTCACGACGTTACTACACACTGCGTGTTAAATACCACTATTTTGTCAAAGTATCAATTCTTCTCCATATAATAAGTGAACGTATGTATGTCCGGCTTGATTCACAGTATAAAGAATAAATGGGCGAAAGTGAGAAGAACGAAGAAAAAAAAACGTTAGCAGAGTGGCAACACCTGCTGCTGTTGTTTTGTTTGTTTGTTTGTTCGTTTGTTTGTTGAGCATTATGGTTAATCTGTTAGCATTCGTTTACCCAATATCTTTTTTCTTATTTATTTATTTAGTTATTTTTTTTTTTACGTCAAACAAGGCACAATGTCACTTGGATGTAAGGGGCTACTATTTAGGACAAAATTTCCAGGGATATTAAGTAGGAGGTTGATCAGCAAGATGCCTATTCACATTACACTTGAACTTCTGCATGTCAGTACAGTCAGGGAAGCAGGGACCTGGGAAGGAATTCCAAAATCTAGCAGTTCGAGGGAAGAAACAATTTGAGTAGAAGGTCTCCTGGCATCTAGGGATCTCTACAGTATAGGGGTGGGATTTTGCTGCTTGTCGAGTTAGTCAAGGGTATCTACATCCAGAGTGTACAAGTGCTTGGAGTTCATCGGAGCACATTCCATTAAAATATTTTCTAGAAGGATATCACCTACTTATGGAAGGACTATGTGAAGTTTACCGACATGCCTGAGTGAAAATGTTTTTTGTGGAACAAACTGAGTTCGAATTTGGGAGAGCAACGCTGTCAGCTCATATCGTTAACCACTGAGACACCACCAGCTCCCTGCTATTATTGCTGAGCATTGCATAAATCAGGTGATTTTATTGTTAACACTGTTTTTCCTGATATCTTTCTAGTTAAAATTCTTTCTAGAAAGACATTGGGTACTTACATGAGGAACAACATGAAGGTTGTCAACATCCCTAAGTGAAAGTGTTTCTGTGGAATGAATTGGATTCGAGCTTGGTACATCCACGTTATGAGTCTGTTAACAATTTAGCCACGGCCACCTCCTGGCTGCTGCGGTTGCTGCTTCTTTCAAAGCTTGAGACCGGTCAACAATTCAGAAATCACTTTTTAAGATATTGGCATCGACTGCTGTTCCTTCTGCTTCAGTTACTCAGTACAATGAACGATAGAGATAGTCCTACGATTTTTTATTTTTTTTTTTACATAGGCGTCACCACTTATCAAGGCCAAGAGGCCACTCGAGGATAAGGGTTAAAGAGTGTACGGTAGAAATTGGACAGTATAGTAATCGTTAGTAATGGAAATTCGGTAAATTTGTTAGTTTATATGGAACGGCTCATCAAAAACTTGTTTATGTTAGACTTGAACACAATCATATTGTAGTCAGCTGGAAAGCAGGAAAACGGAAGACAATTCCGTAGGCGTGCAGTTCTAAAAAAGAAGCTTTGCTCATGGAATCTACGTTTAGGTTTAGGCACAGATAAAGAGTGAGGGAAATTAGTGATAGTGTTTTCTGCTAGACGGGTGTTTCTTATGAAAGTTTGGCGAGTGGGGACCATAGATTGGAGCTCAGCCGAGCACTTGCTATGAAATAACGACAAAGCAGAGACAAACTCGCAACATCTCTTCTGTGAGAAAGAGGTTGCAGGGAAGAGAAAAGGACATCCCTTACGATGCTATGAAGTTTATTTTGAACTCTATTAAGGCAGGATAAGTCCTTTCTAGCAGCTCCTGCCCAAATATGGCAACAGCACTCCATCCTTGGACGTACCTGGCTCTTATATAGATAGAGAACTGCATCAGCAGTGAGAGATATCTACTGGATCGATAGAAGGATCCTGCCATTTTTCATGTCATACTTAAGAGCTTGGTGTTTCGTTATCTTTTCCTTCTCAGCTCTGTTTAACACAGCATCATTGGCAGCACTAACTTCTACTAAGGTTAGTTCTTTGTCTTTCTCATCCCATACAACTACGTCAAGTTTAATAGCTACGTTTTCAAGGTATGTAGACGTAGGAATTGTATAGTCTTAGTGGATGATGTATGACTTGTTTCCAATTGTTATTATATATTATATACTAGCGAGGGGTACCCGGCGTTGCTCGGGTGTTTGGAGGTGGGGGGGTTAAAAAAAAAAGTAAGTATGAGGATCGAACCCGAACCCCTGAGGCAAAGTTGTAAATTAAAGTGTGAAAAAAAAACAAAAAAAAACGTGCGACGTTAACGATTGCCCCACCGCGATATGCTAACGGAAACATCTTCGAATTTATTTAATTACTTGGATTAGGCAGGTGCCCGCTTTAATTAGTTAATGAGGTCAAGTTTGACTGCAGGGCGGGAACGCTTCCCAAGATGTGATAGGAAAAAGACTAACCCACATGCGGCGAGCGACAAATGTTGAATATTTATGTTCCCGAAATCGATCAAATTAAATAGACAGGCGAGCTTCGTTGTTAGCTGTGAGATATTACGATTTATATGTGATATAAAAAGTTTTAAAAAGTTGTTAGGCGAGCGACCACTTCTCTGAAAGAAGCCTTTTGTAGACATACAGAAAAAGCGAACACACAAACATACATACATTTTCGCTTTTATATATATAGATTTCCTAGGATTTGCTGCTGTATTTGATATTCAATTTTTTACAGATTGTCCAGTTGAGATATTTACACACTCCATTGTGTCACATTGCATCGTAGCCCCCCCCCCCAAAAAAACCCTCAAAACTGGATGTCAGGTGGCTCACACTCTCTACTTCTGTCTGGCAGAACCTGCATTTTTGTCATTGAAGACTACACTCATCTTTTAAAAAGCATTTGTCATCAATCCTTGATCTTGGGAAGCCATTATAATTCTCTCCTGATCATAGTGGAGCGATCTTCTTTTAACCAGTCTATAGAGCTTTCTTTATCTGTATAGTCTTTAGTTAATTCATCCAGAAAATACTTGGCACACTGTTGGTTGGCTCATTCTTCCATTGTGTTTTTTTTGTTTTGTTTTTTTTTTTGCAGTGGAAGTTCTTGGTATATTTTGGCCTAATTTTTTTTAGCAGATCTGATTTTCTGATTCTGTCTCATTTGTAAGACATTGGTGACCGTTATGGAATACTATATGTTTTATGTAAAACCCGGTCCCTGGAGGACAAGTACCAGCTACAAATCTGCAAGTATAATGAACACTTACGATTCTTTTGCTGTGATCTGCACAAATCAGACACAGGATCAACTTTCGATTTATAATTTGAAAATTAAAAATTATTAAAATTAAAAGATAAACATTGCAACATGAAGCATAACATTGGGAACAGGAATAGAAAAGGGTTTATATTACTTCCTGAAAAATTCCGGAAGTTACAGTTTTCTAGCTGGATGCCCAAAGTTGCCCGATCTTACAATACGCTTAAACATGATATTTTAATTTATGCAGATTGCGTATGTCTTGTTATAGAATCAATCCTTTATTGATTATTATATATTACAATGAATAATTTGCTCAGTGCTATTTCAAACTAAATTATGACTGACCAACAGAAATGCTATTTTGCACATAAGATTTACTGATCAACAAAAATGTTGTTTCAAATGTAAGCACAACTAACAAAGAAAAATGCTATTCCAAACTAAATTATGACTGACCAACAGAAATGCTATTTTGAACATAAGATTTACTGATCAACAAAAATGTTGTTTCAAATGTAGGCACGACTAACAAACAAAAATGCTATTTCAAACTAAATCATGACTGACCAACAGAAATGCTATTTCGAACATAAGATTTACTGATCAACAAAAATGTTGTTTCAAATGTAAGCACAACTAACAAACAAAAATGCTATTTCAAACTAAATTATGACTGACCAACAGAAATGCTATTTCAAACATAAGATTTACTGATCAACAAAAATCTTGTTTCAAATGTGAGCACGACTAACAAACAAAACTGCTATTTCAAACTAAATCATGACTGACTAACAGAAATGCTATTTTGAACATAAGATTTACTGATCAACAAAAATGTTGTTTCAAATGTAAGCACAACTAACAAACAAAAATGCTATTTCAAACGAAATTATGACTGACCAACAGAAATGCTATTTCAAATATAAGATTTACTGATCAACAAAAATGTTGTTTCAAATGTAAGCACGACTAACAAACAAAAATGCTATTTCAAACTAAATCATGACTGACCAAAATCGAACATAAGATTTACTGATCAACAAAAATGTTGTTTTAAATGCAAGCACGACTAACAAACAAAAATGCTATTTCAAACTAAATTATGACTGACCAACAGAAATGCTATTTCGAACATAAGATTTACTGATCAACAAAAATGTTGTTTCATATGTAAGCACAACTAACAAACAAAAATGCTATTTCAAACTAAATTATGACTGACCAACAGAAATGCTATTTCAAACATAAGATTTACTGATCAACAAAAATGTTGTTTCAAATGTAGGCACGACTAACAAACAAAAATGCTATTTCAAACTAAATCATGACTGACCAACAGAAATGCTATTTCGAACATAAGATTTACTGATCAACAAAAATGTTGTTTCAAATGTAAGCACGAATAACAAACAAAAATGCTATTTCAAACTAAATTATGACTGACCAAAATCGAACACAGGATTTACTGATCAACAAAAATGTTGTTTTAAATGTAAGCACGACTAACAAACAAAAATGCTATTTCAAACTAAATTATGACTGACCAAAATCGAACATAAGATTTACTGATCAACAAAAATGTTGTTTTAAATGTAAGCACGACTAACAAACAAAAATGCTATTTCAAACTAAATTATGACTGACCAACAGAAATGCTATTTCGAACATAAGATTTACTGATCAACAAAAATGTTGTTTCAAATGTAAGCACGACTAACAAACAAAAATGCTATTTCAAACTAAATTATGACTGACCAACAGAAATGCTATTTCAAATTTAAACATGATTGGCCGTCAAAAATATGATTTCAAACTTTAGCTTGAGTTACCAACAAAAATGTTATTTCAAACTTATTACTAACCAACAAAAATGTTATATATTATTTTTTTATTGGAATCCTTTAAGCTGTGTAATTTGTATATTTATTTATTTATTTGCGAACTGTTATCCTCATCTTCATTGTTATTGTTTCACCACGTTTCGGCTAACTATTCCTCTGGCCTTCTTCAGGTGGTTTACCACTATGTGGTAGGAATGCTGAGTTTCTTAACTGCATCCTCAGTAATTACTGCCTTTTGTAGTTGTTGCTTCACCAGCATCCCTATTCCGTCGTGGTTAACCACCTGAAGATGGACAGAGAAATAGTTGGCCGAAACGTGGTGAAACAACAACAACTATAAAGATGAAGATAACAGTCTATAAATAAAAAATAAATAAACGAACAAAATGTTACACTAAAGAAACTCACCAACAAAAATATAATTTCAAATGTAAACACGACTGATTAACAAAAAGGTTAAAATGTAAATATTATTTCATACATAAGCCTGACTGACCAACAAAAATTTCATTACGAACTTACGCATGGCTGATCAACAAATATGTCATTTCAGAGGTAAACATTGCTGACCAACAAAAATGTAATTTCAAACTAAGGTATGGCTAACCAACAAAATTATTGTTTTAAACTTAAGTATGGCTGGCCAACAAAAATTTGATTTCAAACGGTAGTGTGACTAACAAAAGTGTTATTTTAATTTTAAGCATAACTGAACAACAAATTTTCATTTCAAACTTAAGCATGACTGACCACCGAAAATATTATTTTAAACTTAAGCACGACTGGCCAACAAAAATTATATTTTAAATTTGAGCATGACTGACCACTGAAAATATTATTTTTAACTGAAGCACGACTGACCAACAAAAATGTTATTTTAAATTGGAGCATGACTGACTACCGAAAATATTATTTTAAACGTAAGAATGACTGAACAACAAAAAAGTCACCAACCAGACCTTCACTAGAAGAAATAGTACTGAAACTTTGGGTAGGTCGATTGCCAATCCAATTACAGAGAAGGCCAATATTTGTTGTAAGTGAAAGATCAATTACATGTTGGTCAGTCATACTTAAGTTTGAAATTATATTTCTGTTGGTCAGTCACGCTTACCTTTGAAATTATAAACGGCCGTTGCGATGACACAAAAGTATTTACAATATTTATCGAAAAAGGTAAAACAAAATGGAAATCTGGAGAGGCTTGTTGTCTCTCAGACTTCAGGTAATGCCACTTGCTATTGTTAGTGGACAGTCACTGACCATAACTCGTGTGAGAACTCCTAGCACAGAAACGATGATAATGATGATTTTTACTCACTAGGAGTTCTCACATTGCTCTCTGTCAATAATCGGTAGTGTTTCCTGGCGTCTGGGTGACAACAAGTGATCACAGATTTCCAGTACTTTTCACCTCTTCCGTAAATATTTGGAAATGAATTTGCATCATCGCAACTGTTGCTTGCAATTGACTTCTCAAAGGTAAGGACTATTGGCCATCATTGGAATTTAAGTAGCAATGAGCCTACCCAAGATCCCAGTCCTGTTCATACTCATCCAGTGGAGGTTTGATCTATGCTTTCTTTGTTTGTTCTTTCTATCCTTCTAGAACCTTGACAACTATTCGGTGCTGCCAATTGATGCCGGCACTACATTATCTTTTGTTTGTTTGTTTGTTTGGTTGCGGGAAGTAGTAAACTTGCGATTATACAGTTTCAGTTTTCTTGATTCCATGTGGTATTCTTTTATCATTTTGTTTTACTTCTGTTGCAGTTTCTATATGGCTAGGTTAGCATTCATAGCTTATGTGGGTTAGTCTCCACATTCAAGGGTATTCCTTAATATTTCAGCCGTCTTCATCACTGCTATCCGTTGTATCTTCTCAGTCATTCTCCCCTCCGATTCCAATATCTTCCATTCTCTTCTTTTTTTTTTTTTTTAGGTTTTTCAGGATTGTTCCTAGTGCTCTTATGATTGTTAATGTAATCACACTGTAGTCTGCTGGGACGGAAAAATCTATGATCTAGCAGGATTATTATTATTATTATTATTATTATTATTATTATTATTATTATTATTATTATTATTATTATTATCTCACAAGGAGCTTTCATACAGGTCATCAAAGATCTCTCCTTGAAAACAACCTGTGGTGTTCTCAGGAAGCTAAGTGACAACAAGTTTCCCCAGATTTTCAGTACTCTCCACCTCTCTCGATAACATTCGCAAATAAATTTGCATTATCGCAACAGTCGCTTACCATTGATTTCTTGCTGGCAGCGGCCATTGGTCTCCACCGTCATTTTAGTGGCAATAAGCCTCCCCAAAGTACCGGTTCTCTTGGCACTTGTCCAGCGGAGGTCTGGTCAGTTATTATTATTATTATTATTATTATTATTATTATTATTATTATTATTATTATTATTATTATTTATGTGCAAATTTTAAGATAGGCTATAACAATAAATGAATAGTTTATTACAGAGGTGAATGCAAATGAAATAAGAGCAAGAAACTTTTGGATTGGAAGAAAAAGAAGTAAAATTAAGAAAATAAAAGAGAGTCAAAACGAATATGAAATCAAAGAACCTGCCAGAGGATGAAGTAGGATGTGCAGGGTAGGAGAATGGGAGGTTGGAATTGGAAAGGAAATCCTGAAACTCTTTATTCAGATATATCTTTGGCAAAATATTCCAACATTAAAACGGACTTAATTCAGAATGGCTGTCACAGCGCACACAGAGATTATATTGTAGGATATCTATAATTCCCAATAATTATGGAGCGCCAGGAATCTCAAAAAGACGCTACAACAAGAAGAAAAGATTTAAATATCAATGCGAGTTCTATTGACTGTATACTTCGGATAAATCTATAATATCAACATTAATTTTACCATTTGACATATTATGTATCATTTGTTCTGGCGATAATAATCCATTTTATCACAGCTTATGTGTTCATGAAAGGTGTCCTTCGATAAGTGGTTGGCAACGTTGAGGGGGTTAGGGTAACAGTCCAATAGTCGTTAGAGTCTGTTTATATATATATATATATATATATATATATATATATATATATATATATAAATTGTAGGATTTATAGTTAAATTTTGTGAAATAAAAATATAGGATTTTAAACAAAAAATATATTTCGTCAACGGTGTGAGTTCCATATAGAAACGTTGATTTAATTTGAATAAAATAAAATACGCAAAAAGTGCGCTTGAAAGCCAAATCACAACGTAAAATTAGAAAATAAACAAATATTTTACTTGTTTGAAATTTATAACATAAATATATTTCAGAGGTATACTCCATCTTCAGTAAGTTGTTTTCTTTCTTTTTTTTTCCTTCTTTCTTGCCATGTTGTAAAGTTAGAGAAAGGAAAGTTTAGATCCGAAATATATTTATGTCATAAATTTCAAACAAGTAAAATATTTGTTTACTTTCCTAGTATTACGTTTTAATTTGGCTTTCAGTCGCACTTGATGCGCATTTTATTGTATTCAAATTAAATCAACGTTTCTTTACGGAACTCACACCCTTGACGTTATTCTCACATTGCCTACGCACAGTTACAACATTTCAATTTGTGATACAATGCGCGGCTCTTTAATAACAGACTTTTCTTCCTCCAACTTTACAACATGGTAAGAAAGAAAAAAATTTAAAAAAAGAGAAAAAAAACCCAACATACTGAGGATGGTGTTTAGCTCCGAAATATATTTATATTATAAATTTCAAACAAATAAAATATTTGTTTATTTTCCTCACATTACGCTACGATTTGACTTTCAAGCGCACTTGATGCGTATTTTATTTTATAAAAAAATGTATTGTTTGGAAAAAGCAATGCAAGAAATTTAAAGTTATTTCCTTAATCCATGGGGTTTCAATGTATGGCTCATATCTTTAGAGGAAATGTATTTAGCACAGTAATCATTATTGATAACCAAAAATATTGCTATTTAGCTCATATATTGAAAAATAGTTACAATTAAAAAAACATAGATAAAGACATCAATAACTTAAGGTTATCACACTCGAGAATTAATCAAGAAATGGATATATATTCCGAGTTGCATAATTCGAATGCTGCCCTATAAATAGTGATGCAGATCAGTTTTATATTCCATACTAGTTAATAATTCCAATATCGGACGTAGTGTCCAAAATTGTAGAATTCAACGTTCAGTAGAAGTAGCAACAATCCTTGGCAACACTAAAAGATTAATTGTTCTGTGATTTAATTCCTCTCATTGTTCGGATATATATATATATATATATATATATATATATATATATATATATATATATATATATATATATATATATATATATATACTAGCATTTCAGCCCGGCCTTTCCCGGGTGTTTGAAGGTGTATGTTGAGAAAAAAAAACAAAAAAAAAAAACGGTCAATTTTTTTTAACTTTGACCCCTGTTATGACCCCTTAACATGCATGGTTTTGGGCTCACATGAAGTTATTAAGTTAGATCCATGTCCAATAAACCTATATCTAAAATTTCAAGTGTTTAGACCCAAAATTGTCGGAGGACTTTGGTAGAGTTCTCAAAGGTCAAATCGTTAAACTTTAACCCCTTAATCGCCGAATTTCTTGCCAAAAACCGATCACATAGATTTTTCCGAATCTCAGTACCCTGTATATCAAATTTCGAGTCTGTAGACTAAAAATTGACAGAGTTATTGGGTAGGGAAATGAACACACAGAGACAGACAGACACACAGACACACAGATGCACAGGCACGTTCATATATATATATATATATATAAAAAATGGGTTATAGAACAGTATTCCAGCATGACAATGCCCCATATATATATATATATATATATATATATATATATATATATATATATATATATATATATATAATCAAAAGTTTGACTCATGTTCAGGTAACTTACATCTAAAATTTAAAGTCTATAGACCCAAAATTGGTGGAGGAGTTTGTTAGAGTCTGGAAAGGCCAACTCTGAAAACTTTGACCTCTTGCCAGCCAAAATTTGGCCAAAAACTAGTTAAAAAGCTTGCTGAATGTGTGAATACACTTTATGCAAAATTTCAAATGTTTAAACCAAAATTGGCTTAATAGTTTACTAGAGATCGCAAATGTAACATCTTTTGAACTTTGACCCCTTCGAAGCCAAATTTTCAGAAAAAACAATGATTAAAAAGCTTGTCCTATATCTGAAGACTTTATGGAAAATTTTAAATGTTTAGACCAAAAATTGGCTGAGTAATTTGGTACAATCCGCAGAGGTCAACTTTTTTAACTTTGACCCTAATTTTGACCCCCTTAACATTTATTTTTAGGGGCTCGAATCAAATTAAAAAGTTGGATCCATGCCCAAGTAATCTACATTTCAACTTTCAAGTGTTTAGACCCAAAATTGGCGAAGGGGTTTGGTAGAATTTTCAAAGGTCAAATTGTTGAACTTGACCCCATTAATAACCACATTTCTGGCCAAAACCGATTAAAAAGATATCCCCTAATCCTAATAGCCCTTTTGTCAAATCTCGTGTCTGTAGACCGAAAATTGACAAACATACACACACACCCATTTTCACTTTTATAGATATGCTAGAAGTTCCGTCCTGCTTTGCTCAGGCCCTATGTACTGTTCATAATTTTATGTGCATATGTATATATTAAAAATGTGCATATATACCGTAATGCCTTTCTATATAATAGGCTTCCTTAACTACCATAGAGAAAAGTTAGTAGAGACTGCAGAGGTAATTTTTTTTTAATTTGATCCCAATTTTGACCCCTTAACATTTATTGTTTTGGGCTTAAATTATATTAAAATATTTGACCCATGTTCAGGTAGCTTACATATAAAATTTTAAGTGTTTAGACCCAAAATTGGGTTAGTGTTTGCAAAGACCAACTATTTCAACCTTGATCTCTTGACAGCGTAACTTTCGCCCAAAAACTGAGTAAAAAAGCTTGCTGCATGTCTGAATACTGTTTATGTAAAATTTTAAATGTTTAGACCTAAAATTGGCTGAATAGTTTGCTAGAGACCGCAAATGTAAAATCTTTTGGACTTTGACCCCTTGGCGGCCAAATTTTCAGCCAAATACCGATTACAAAGCTTGCTCTATGTCTGAATACACTTTATGTAAACTTCAAATGTTTAGACCAAAATTGGCTGAGTGATTTGGTAGACACTGCAGAGTTCAATTTTTTTAAAACTTTAATCCCTATTTTGACCCCTTAACATTTATTGTTTTGGGCTCAAATCAAATTTAAAAAAAAAATTGGTTGAGTAATTTGGAAGAGACCGCAGAGATCAGTTTTTTTTAATTTGACCCCAATTTTGACCTCTTAACATTTATTGTTTTGGGCTCAAATCAAATTATAAAGTTAGATCCATGTCCAAAGAACCTATATCTAAAATTTCAAGTATTTAGACCTAAAATTGGCGGAGGTGTTTGGTAAGGTTCTCACATGTCTAATCGTTGAACTCTGACACCTTGACAGCCAAATTTCTGGCTGAAAATCAAGTAAAAAGATTTTCGAAAATCTCAATACGCCGTATATCAAATTTCGAGTATGTAGACCGAAAATTTGGTAGGGAAATGTACACAGACAGACAGAAAGACAGACACACACACAGGCATTTTGACTTATATATATATATATATATATATATATATATATATATATATATGTATATATATATATATATATAAAATAAAAATTACAATTAAATTTACCAAAATGATCCAAGATGGTAAAATTAAAGTGTATTATAAATATTAAAGAAGTAATATTTATAAAGTTATCTCTGCCAGATGTAAAAGCTCGATAAAACCAAATAGGAGATAGAGCTTATAATACGAGCAAACAGTTAATAAAACATGTTAAAAAACACTTTGAAATGAGTTAAAAACATATTTAATCTGAAAAGGAAGCACTTGATAAGTGGATAGTCCTTAATCTGTGGAGTTTCGAAGAAATACTTTCCTTCTCATCAGAGGGTAGGAATTAGCAAAATGCGGGATCGGATTTTGCATGCAAAAGTTTTTGATGAAACAACAAGTAAGTCAAAGATCTTACTTGAAAACAAAAAAAGTGAAGCAGAGGGAATATGGCGAAGAAAAAGGTGATTAAGAGGGGCATTCCAGAAGAATTCTACTCGAATGAATAAAATGGTAATAAAAATTGCATTCTTATTATGACTGAACTGATGCCGTCATGACCTAAATGTTTCACATCACTGTTGCAAATATTGATAGCATTAGATTGTAAGAAAGCAACCCTTTTCATGGGCGTGCATCAGAAACAGAGATGCTTCATTGAATTCCTGGCAAAAGTGCATTGAGAATTGTGGTGACTTTGTAGAAAAATAAATTGTTAAGCACAAAGGGGCTCTTGTTTTAATGGCACCACTCTCGTCTTCGTAGTTCTTCAACTTTTTGCGTTACAAAACCATAGGAGGCTTTACTTTTGGAACGTTCTTTGTATGAAACTGCACACTCCGGGCGCCCATGCGCAGCCATTGTTTATTGCTGGTAAACGTGCATTGGTGGTGACTATGTAGAAAAATACATTCTGAAGCCCAAAAGATCGCCTGTTGTAATGGTATCACTCTTGTCTCCGTAGCTCTTCAACGTTTTTAGTTAAAAAAATCAGAGGTTTTACTTTGGAACAACCTTTATACACACACACATATTCGTATATATATATATATATATATATATATATATATATATATATATATATATATATATATATATATATATATATAACTCACTACAAAACAGCTAACCTAAAGGCTTGGGAGCATGTAGTAATTATTGAAAACGATAATAATTGCTCGCATGTCATACACATAGAATTATGAAGACATTCGCTCTCACCTGATTGAGTGCATACATATATGCAAGCTGCCTCTCACCATATATACGAACTGGCCGACCAACCGGCCTGCCATCTTCCTGTTCATCTCATTCTTAAATGTAATTATCCATTAAAACAAAAGAAATAACTGCAAAAAAAGATAACAATTAAATAAGCAAAAGATAAAAACAAACAATTCCTTCTCTCCTCCTTCACCAAAAAAAAACAAAAAAACCTTCCATCTCTAATGTCAAAAGATTGGTTTTGCATAAAGGTGTTAAAACTGAGAACAAAAGAATGAACGAAACAAAAAGAAAAAGAAATAGAATATACTCTTGGTAGATAATTTTCCTTACAAAACCTAAAATTTGGGAGACTTCCGCTTGGTGACAATTCCACGGGCGACACTGTTTTCCCTACTGGACTGGATAAGTGTGAAGAACTGAATTCATTCATTTATTTATTGCTTTTTATACATTACTAGCAGGGATAATTGGCGTTGCCTGGAGCTATAACATTAAAAAAAAACTAAATAGAAGACGTTAGTGTGTATAACATCTGTAGAGTAAAACTTCTATTAATCCCTCTCTCTCATCTTCTCTCTCTCTAACTCTATATCTTACTCTCTTTTTATTTTTCTCCATTTTTCTGTTGACCCTCAGAGAATGAATAATCATATTTTCTCAATTTTAGAAATGATTCATCCAAGGCAATGCTGATCAAGAATATAGTCATTTTGTGCATCTTTGTTTTATAGTTTTTTTGCTTTTGCTGAACACACACACACACACACACACACACACACAACACACACACACACACACAACTGCCTAAAATATAATAGACTATCAGGGCTACCCGGCATTGTACGGACAAAAACGTCATATATTTCTTTTAAAACTTTGTATCTCTTTTCTCTCTCTCTCTCTCTCTCTCTCTTTCGCTCTCGCTCTCTCTCTCTCTCTCTCTCTCTCTCTCTTCGAGTCCCCGGTGCCCCCTCTTCCTTCTCCATGCAACCCATACTTCTCTCGCAACTCGTTTTGATAGATTCCTCGAGTAATGGGTCTACATAAAGGAATTAACTACTTGATTAAAAATCAGTTACTTCTCTTTAGTTAGAACGCAATCTGTCTGGAAAACCGACCCCCCCCCTTCCCCAAGCTACGAAACTGCTTTACCCTTTTAATGTGTTGACAGAATAATGATAAAATACTTCATTTACTCTAGCTATCCTTTTTAAGTGCACATTTTTTTCTAAATTTTAGATATATGTCCGGGGCAATGCCCCTAAAAAAATATAAACTTTGTTAGTTTTTAGTTTGTAGTTTTGGATTTTAGCTGAGGATACAAATAAACAAACGCACAGAAACTGTTCTCTATATAAGAGGTTTTATGGTTTATTTTTCATTGTGTGTGGTTGGTAAGTTAGTTTGTAGCTATTGGTTTTTATTTGAAAAGAACACCTAATGAAACCATTCCATACTCGGTAGAATATGAAATAGTCTTGTGTCAGAATAAGCTGGACTGATTTTACCAAGTACTTTACCCACTATACCACGGGCCCTTGCGGAGGCAGAGTGGATGAAGTACTTGATAAAATTCAGCTATGAATTAAATTTTTCTGGAGGTTCAAGGTTTAATACTCAGTGTGAGCGATACTCAGCATACAATTGCGACTGACTTAGGACTTCTAATCGATCGTGACTGATCAATTTCCAATAAAGAAGAGAGAGAAAGATAGAATACAGCACGATTATATGCTCACGCTGTCTACCTTTTAAAACCAGGAGATGCTACCACCACAGAGATTCCCGAGTTCAGCAAAAAGATTCATGAGTTCAACATGATACATTTGAAGAAGGTTGGAGGTTACATCGAGCAAAACATTGTGAAAATAACACTAAAGATGGGAACAGTAATTTTATAAGCCAAATAATACGGATGATAAAATTGATCCTTTGTGAATAAAGACATTAAGATAAGGAACACACCAGGTGAGAGCCTCCCGGATTAAGCTAGGTCAGGGACATGATTTGTTCTTTAGAATATTTTTAGAATTCGAGAGTTGAAGTTGAGTGATTGCTAGTAAAAAATAGGACGTGTTCAAAATCGATTAGGTTTTTCTTTTTTTTTCTTTTTTTTTTTTTACACAGTGATCACCACTTATCAAGGCCCGGAAGCCACTCAGGGATAAAATTATTGCAAGTACATTACGTTAGTGTGGAGATTTGATGAAGTGCTTACTTAAGGGGGCGGTTCATTAGGAATTTGTTAACATTGGACTTGAAGATATCCAAGTTGTAGTCCGGTGGAAAGCAGGCAGACGGAACAGAGTTCCACAGGCGTGCAGTTCTAAGAAAGAAGCTTTGTTCATGGAATCTGCATTTTGATTTAGGCACAGATATAGAGTGGAGGAAATTTTTCACAGTGGATTCAGCTAAACGGGTGTTTTTCATGAAAGATTGGCGAGGGGGGACCAGAGATTGGAGTTCAGATGAGCACCTGCCATGGAAATAACGATAAAACAAGGATAGGCTCGCAACGTCTCTTCTGTGGGAGAGAGGTTGCAGGGTAGAGAAAAGGGCATCCCCCACTAAGCCACAAAGTCTATTTTGTACTCTGTCAAGGCAGGATAGGCTGTTTTTAGCCGCTCCTGCCCAGATATGACAACAGTATTCCATCCTTGGACGTACTTGGCTTTTATATAGATAGAGAATTGCATCAGTAGTGAGATATGTTCTGGAGCGGTAGAAGGATCCCACCATCTTTCCAGCGACCTTGGCAACAGACTTGATGTACGTGTTCCATTTCAGATCAGGAGTAAAGGTCAAACCCAGAAGCTTGTCAAAACACGGGGCCTCACCCAGACGAGAGCCATCCATCACAATTGATGCCAGATGGGGATCAGAGCGTTGATGATGTAAGGATAGGAGTTTGGTTTTGGATGCATTAAAGGTAACCAGCATAAGAGGTATAAGAGGATGTAAGTAAAATGATATTAATTTAAAAAAATAGGTAACTTTATAGTTTTTAATCCCTTTGCAGCACACCTAGCGTTTTTATGGAAATCAATGAGGACCATTGTGCAGTCTATCTCTGAATCCTGAACCTCTTCTTAAAATGTCGGCTGTTATATTTGACTTTTTATCGTATTTAATTTTTCATAATTTTCATAGTTTATAAATCCAGATCTTAGGAACAAACCGATTGTGGAATAACGTTGAACCAGAAAATTCTGGATTGTTGCCATTTCAACTACTGAACTGTGTTGTGTATATTGGGGGGGGGGGTCATGACAGAGCAATGCACTAATTATTCTGTTTTCCAAAATAATTAAACTAGCAATAGTCAGTTAAACATTCACTCTTTTATAATCTCTATTGATCTCCCTTTATTAGAAAATTTTCAATGACGTCACACCAGAAATAGAAACGATGCTTTATTCTCTTTTGCATTATGGCAAACGTCCAGTTCAGGCATGTAAACACACGGCTAATATAATGATCATGTGTGTGCATTCTCTTAAATGGTAATTTTATCCATATCTCAATATATTATATAAGAAATTGTTAAAATCTGTGAAGATAAATTTGATAGAGCAACATTAAATTCATAACAATGTGGAATTTATAAAAATATAATTTGGCTTCTTATTTTTTATTTATTTTTTTTTTTTACTGGTTTTCATATCAAATAAGGTACACTGCCACTTGAATGTAAAGGGCTACTATTTAAGATCAGAGCTACATTAACACTATTTAGGGAGTTCAGCAGTGAGATACCTGTAAACGTTACACTTTAACTTCTGCATGTAAGTAAAGTCAGGTAAGCAGGGATCCAGGAGAGAATTCTAAAGTCTAGCAGTTCGAAACTATTAGAGTAGAAAGCTTTCTAACATTTAAGGATCTCTACAGTGTAGGGTTGAGACTTTATTGCTTGTCGGGTTTGTTGGAAATATTCACGTCAAGGGAGCACAAGGGGTACCAGTTCGTCAAATCACATCCATTAAAATATTTGTAACACAGGCACGAGGATGTAATATTTCGGTGATGGGACAGGGGCTGGAGTTTGTTTGATAGTGCGAGGCCTATTAGCTACACGTGACAAATTAAGGGAGGGGGAAAATAGCTACATATATAAATATAAGCATTGTGTGCAAATGAAGCAAATAAGAGAGGGGATACTAATGAAGTTTGGAATATGACTTTTTGAAATTTCATTTTACTTTACACTATTTTACTTTTGTTTTTATAACTATTCGATTATTAGTAGCAAATATGATATACTGATGCTACAAAAAACAGATACGCACATGAAGTTGTGGGAGGTAGAGATACTATGTAAACGTACCAAACGGTATAAGCTTGTATAAGCTACTATTTTTCTTTCTACTTTGTTTTATCTTACTATTTCCTTTTCATTCTTTTCCCTTTCTGTATCGAGTGGAAATAGGAGACAGTCAAATCAATAGTTTTGTGCTATGTCCACTGTTTCCTTTACATGAAAAAACATGATTTTATATGAAGGCATGAATTATAGAATTTTTAACCAGTGAAAATTATTTCCGCTCATTTGAAAAGATATATTTAGCAGGCCTATGCGAAATATTGATTCCTAACAAAGGAGAGAGAGAGAGAGAGAGAGAGAGAGAGAGAGAGAGAGAAAAAGAGAGAGAGAGAGAGAGAGAGTGAATACAGCACGATTATATGCTCACGCTGCCTACCTTTTAAAACCAGGAGATGCAAATGAATACTTAACTCACATAGAGTGATTCACACATATTTACTCACTGACAAGAATCGCATATGCACAATGTCTCCTGAACTCACACATGCATATTTACCCAAATTAAAAGTGTAATAAAACTAAGTAAGAACCCCTTGATCTCATCAAACTAAGTGATATAAACTAAAAACAACATCCCCAAAAATGATATACGAGAAACATTCTACAAACACAAGAATGTTTCGGCTTCTCTCATGTATAATTTATTCAAATTAAATAACTTTCAAGCCTCTGTAAATTCTGTATATGCATAAGTTTGGTTTGTCAACCATATTTTCCTCTCCTGCTAGAAGCAGCTTATCCTGCCTTGACAGAGTTCAAAATAGACTTCGTAGCTTAGTAGGAGATGCCTGTTCTCTTCCTTGCAACCTCTTTCCCACAGAAGAGACGTTGTGAGCCTGTCTCTGCTTTATCGTTATTTTCATGGCAAGTGCTCATCCGAGCTTCAATCTATGGTCCCCCCTCGCCAAACTTTCACAAAAAACACTCATCTGGCCAAAACTACTATCGATAATTTCCCACAATCTTTTATCTGTGCCTAGACCTAAATGTAGATTCCATGAACAAAGCCTCTTTCTTAGAACTGCACGCCTGTGGAACTCTCTTCCAATTGCCTGCTTTCCAGCTGACTACAATCTGATTCATGTCCAACGTAAACAAGTTTTTGATGAACCGTCCCCCTAAGTAATCCAATTTACAAAATTCCCACTACGTATGTTCTATAATCACATTATCTAATGTATACCCATTAACCCTTATCCTCGAGTATCTCCGGGTTTAGATAAGTGCGCTTAACAAAACTCCGCTATGTCAAAATAAAACTTTGTTTTTGTCCGGCCATATTTAGGACATATCTTTGCCTGTCGCTTTTGGGCCATGTGTGTAACACATCTATTTCCATTCGTGCAGCCGGCTTGGTCATTTGCATATGACTGCTGCTGCTGCTAACCCAGCGTCAGCGGCTGTTACCAACATCCAAAATTTCAACAAGATCAAACCAGTAGTTACAGAGAAAAAGTGGAACATTAAATACTAATCTCTATTTATCCCTGTCTGTGCATCGAATGGATATCATAATATTTAGTTTAATGTGCCTTTAAGGTCCAGACATAATTTCAACCAAATCTGCCCAGTAGTTTTCAAGAAAAGAAGAATGAACAAACAGACAGAAAAACTAAGCGAAATATTATATAGATAATGAATCATTTTAAGTTAATATCCATGTAAACTAAAAACCTGCTTGAAATTGTTAACGTTATTTAATAAGGAAAGTCAAAAGAAGATGGTGACCGAATTTGACCTGATGTTGTGTGATAGCACTAATTCACCATAATGTAAACACATTTCAAACGAGTTCCTCACAAATTACATACGCAATACTAAATGAATTTTAGTTCAAAAGGATTTCCCATTTAACACAAATAACAGTATAAAACCATTTCTAATGCCTATACAAAACTTTGCATCACATTCTCTTCCGGCTGCGACCTTTAGTGCTTACCGAATCATTTTTTTTCCGGGTTTTCTCATGTTTTATTAACCATATTCTTCATTTTTTTAATCACAAGATTTTTTGCTGAATTTAGCACTTGCCCAATGGTGACACCTTTATTCGTAACAATCTTTTTTCGTTTTTCTCGTTCACTACTTATAACGTATAATACTCATACGAAGTTGTATATTGTACATTATTGTTCGGTATAAAAAAGGTCAATATGCAAATCGGTTGAAATTATAGTGGAAACATAAATATGAAAGGTGATAATGTACTTGATAAAATTCAGTTGTAAAGTTACACTTCTGGGTTTGAAGGTTCAATCCTCAGTGTGGGCAACACCCAAAATTACAATTGCGAATTACTTAGGACTTCTACCCAATCATGACTGATTGAATGAGAGTATGCTACACCCGTGGATTAAATAAAGAGTTACATTTAAAATTCTCTGCCAATCCTCACTGTCGACAGAAAGATACTCGAGTTCAACACAAAGATTCTGAAATCAAACAAGATACACCTGAAGAAGGTCGGGGGTTACATAGATCGAAACGTTGTGAAAACAATACTCCAGATAAGAACAGTAATCTTTAGAATCCAGAGAATAATCAATTCTCATCTCAAAAATTCAAAAACGCGATGATGATAGTCCAGAGATGAACAATGTAAATAAAGATGAAATTCTTCATCCCAAGCATTCAAAAAAAAAAAATAAATAAATAAAAAACGAGTTTCATCTCGTACTTATTTCTACTCCCACTTCTCCTCCCCTCTTTTGACCTGTGATAGTTTAAAACCAAGCTCGGAACCGCTTCCTTCTACTTAGCTGGAGAGGCCGGTCATTCATCAAACTGGGCTGCAATCAGTAAAAACTGACACAAAAATTCCTCCAAGAGGTAATCGACAATGACAATTCCTTGTACGAAGCAGCAAGTAAAATGGTAAAATGGTTCTCAATCACTTGTCCGTCCTGACAACTTGACAATTACTGATTTAGAAGGAAGGACAAAATTTACCTAAAAGAAATTCCTCAAAATACAATTAAAGACAAAAAGCAAAACAAAAATCATGTTTATAATACAAAAAAAAAAAAAAGAAAAAAACAAAGACCCTAATCTCTGACCGATTTAACCCTTTTTATATTAAGATGTGAATTATTTTCTATGGGGAAAATAAAAAAAATAGAAGAATATACGGAAAAAATTAATTATTTGTTTATTGTTTTTTCTTATTGATTATATGTTGTATTATGTCCATTTCCATTTGGACGTGACGATAACCAAGTGGTTAATGACACAGACTGAAAACCTGGGTGTACCAAGTTCGAATCCAGTGTGTTCAACATAAACGCTTTTATCATACCAACACTTTCTAAAGAGGGGGCAAAGAAAATAATCGAAAGTGACAATGGCTAAGTGGTTAACTCTTGGGCTATCATGGTATTTTTACACACATTGCCTATGAAAGCTGTGACTTTGTTCACATCACATAAAATCAAGTTTAAGGTCTTTGAAAAAGAATTTTTTGATCAAAAAACAACGATACAAACATTCAAACATGGGTTTCAAGCATGGATTTCAGTCATTGATTAATGCAGTTAGGGCAAAGAAGAATTCCAGAGTCCTTGAAGACCCCCACCTTGCTACAGTTGTTTGTAATAGAAAACTAGGTGTTAAAAAATTAACAGTCAGCATAGCCTAAGGGTTAACGACACAGACTGCAAATTTGGATGTGATAGGTTCGAACTGAGATTTTTTCACAGTAACACATTCATGAAACCAATACTTGAATTTAAAGGGGAAATAAATAAAATAATTGGAGGTGGGA
>NC_136497.1:80843115-80865615 GCF_053919585.1 Euprymna scolopes | reverse complement strand
AAGGAAACTCGAATTTTAACGTGGAATGATTCCTCATTTTTACTATTATATAAAAGGTACTTTGTGTGTGTGTGTGTGTGTGTGTGTGTGTGTGTGTGTGTGTGTGTGAGACAGAGAGAGAGAGAGAGAGAGAGAGACTGAGTGAGTATGTTCATATGGGCTTAGAAACGGTTGGACTACTTCTTTTTGAATTTCATTCAACGGTACTTTATGTACCTGTATGTGTTCTTACGTATGTTTTGTATGCATCTGATAAGTATCAAAATTCGATGATATAAAAAATAGGATGAAAGAAGGAAATCCGATTTCAACAAAAAATATCTTATACAACCCAACATCACAAGTGCATTTGAAAAGTTTAATCATCGCATAAGCAGACAGGCCCAGCCTAAAAAATCAACTCTAGATTATTTTATTTGACAGGGACGTGTGCAAAATGAATGTTTAATTTTAGAGCACAATTGAACCATGATACTTGACTTTTGTACGTCTTACTTTAATTCAAGTGATTATGTGAAAGTTATTCGTAAATTCAACAGTTGGTTCTTGCATAAGACAGGGACGCGTTCAAAATGAATGTTTCTGTTTAGAGCACAATTAAACTATGACACTTGACTTTTGCATTTAAACTTTAAGTGAAGCCAGTATTTAGAGATGATTTTATAAAATCAACAGTAGATTCTCTACAGTGCAATGTAGACTACAAAGTATTGTGGACTAAGGCTATGCTTGGAGGCATGCAAACTTCCTCACATTGCAGGGAACAGCAGACAATCAATTGATTTGATAAAAAAATGGGCGATTTCACTGATTTCGATGGAGAAGAGACGGTGGTATATTTGTTGATCTTATATTCAAACCCGGACAACGTCATGTCTCCCTGCTAGTTTATTATATGGAGATTTGGCATCCGTCTCTGAATCTGAAACTTAATTTTCATCTTTTAATCCTTAATTCATTCCACTATGCTATTTCAAATTAATGTAGTGTCTTTCGAAACTGAAGTCAGGTAGGAGAGTGCATTATCTGTTCTACGTCAACAAGTATTCTCTATTTTCTCCTTCTTTGGTGGAGTGGAGTCTAGTATATTTAACTCCTCTGAAGAAGTAAAAATGCAAGATCAGATGAGGTTTTGTTAAATCAGCTTATCGATTAAATGCACACTGGTTTACAAAAAATGCCTTAACAGCTACGTCGGCATTTGTCAGTAGAGGCGCCTCAGGCGATTAAAAAGGTCAGAACAGAACTATACAGGAGAATAGAAAGTGAATTTTTGGTATATTTTTCGGCAACTTAGAAAACTTATTTTCTCCTTTAGTTTTCACATTTTATGAGCGATGATTCTGATATAGGGGAAAAACTGCTGTTTTCTAGCCTGTAATCTATCCATATAACATCTATCGTCACTTAGTTTTTTTTAAGTAGTAATTATTCTCGCTCCTAACATTAAGTGGCTTCATGCCTTGTCTGGAGCAAGTTCAATATTTTTTTTTTTGATCAGCCTGGCAGCAGTAAAGCCATTGCAGGACTTCGGGTGTATGTTCCTTCGTCATCTATACTAGCAAAAATATTCTGCAAGTATCTCTTGATTATTATTTTTCTATCCTATTTAACGTAATTTCCAATTTTCCTTAATACTTATAAAAATAATCTAGATGTTAGCCACTTCGATATTCTTCCATTATTTTTTGTTAGAGTTTTAACTTTTCTAACCTCTGACCTTGTATGACCTACAAAAATGTCATTATTGGTCATTCTCTATTCTACATGAACTGTTGTCATGATACTATTTACTGACTTATTCAGTTCAAACATTGGTACAAGAACTGTATATTTCTTCGAATTTTTTTCCTTGATTCTTTTTTTGTTTGTTTTTTTTTGTTTTGTTTTATTTTTCGTATTTTATTGCGCGTGCTTTTCAAGAAATTAATGATTTTTACTTCCTTTAATGTGTGAGTTTTAATTTGCTCCGCAGTCCCTTCGCACGAAGTGTCCATCTTAGAACTCTTGTCCCTTCACCTATTCATTTGCCAATCAAATTATCTCCATTGGCAATGATCCTAATTACAATGAAAACAATGGATACGTTTTCTGTTGCTCAAATATCGACCTTTTCTCTCTCTCTCTCTCTCTGTCTCTCTCTGCTTACTTTGAAAAGGGATGGTTTGAAACCAGCTTTAAAATGTTTGCTTGTAAAATCTTCATTGCTGCAAATTGTTAGTTATTAATAAGATTAATGGCTAGAATAACCTTGTGAAGATTACATGGCTGCTTTATTTAACTCTCTACTAGTCACTCACCACTTGCCAAAGCAAAAATCCATTCGAGGATACGGGTAATGAGATGCAACGGTTGTCAGTTAAGAGATGAAGAATCTAATGAGAGAATTAGGAAAGTTGTTAGAACGATTCAAAAAAAAAGGAATCTACTGACATTGAACTTGAACATGATAATAATGTAATCTGCAGAGAAGCAGTCCTATGGCAACATGTTTCACTGACGGTAAAACAAACATATATATATATATATATGTATGTGTGTGTGTGTGTCTCTCTCTCTCTCTCTCTCTATATATATATATATAGAGAGAGAGAGAGGGGGAGAGAGAAGGAGAGAGAGACTGAAAGAGAAAGAGACAGACAAAAAATATGTATTATATGTTTTACTTTTGTATCAGAAGCATCGTTTGAAGAGGTATCTAGTTACTTGTAACTGGTTGACTGAAACATACTCATGAATACGTAGCAAAATATAAATGCTTATACAAAAAAAATAACAATCTACTTCGATATTGGGCACTCTTATATAAACTTCGCTAAAAAAAGCATTATATATATATATATATATATATATATATATATATATATATATATTAAGTGCGTGTATATTTGTATAGGAGGGACATTTTAAAAGTAATACGTCTTATTGTTTTTATTCTGCCCGAATGTCTCAGAGAGGATTGTAAATTGCATAGTTATGATGACTGAACGTATGCATTCATGACCTAAAAGTTTCATCTCTCTATTGCAAATATAGTGGGACTCTAAGGAAGCAACCCTTGTGACGAACGTGCAATAGAACCAAAAATGCCTCATTAAATTCCTGGCAAAGGTGCATTGCGAATGATGGTGACTATACAGAAAAAAACTTATTCTTGACCACTTGTTTTTATGGTACCACTTCCGTCTTCATAACTCTTCAACTTTTCAAGTTAAAAATATAGGAGTTTTTACTTTGGGAACGACCCTCGTATGATAACGGGCGCTCTGGACGCCCATGCACAACTAGTGTTCCTCGCTGGCCAAAGTGCAATAAACCTAATTACAATGAAAACAATGGACACATTTTTTTGTTGGTCAATATCAATAAGGAGTACGGAGATGAAACGATTGTCAATCGAAGGATGAAGAATCTAATGAAAGAATCGGGAAAGTTGTGAGAACGATTCAAAAATGAATATATTGACATTGAATATGAACACGATAATGATGTAATATTCAGGGAAGCAGTCTCATGGCAATGCGTTCCACAGATAGTAAATCATCCCGAAGACGATCTGAATTTGGAAGTTCCACCTGATGATAGGCACATGGAGAACAAAAGATGATTTTTTTTTTACTGCTGTGGTAGAAAAGCGAGTTCTTGCTATTACTGTCTTATATAAATGTGTAATTTTTCCTGTTATATTGTATTTTCTTTTATTAATGAATTACCATTTAACAAGATTAAATCCATTCGAGGATGAGGGTTGATTAGATGAGTGGTTTACCAGTTGAATGATGGAAAATCTTATGAGAGGGCTGAAAACAATGATTTGAATAAGAAAATTTGATTCGTTATAGTAACAGTTTACGGTAAGTATTGGTAACGTTGAATTTGATGATGACCATGTTCCATTTTTTATACCGTTGTTGAACTTGATGAACAAATTTGAGCTGGCATTGCTTAAGTGCCAATTGAGCTGTGTACCAAAGTGTGTTGTTTGATTAACTTAGAAACATGAATTGAGCTCCACAAAGATGTCATGAAACGTTCAAAAAATGTTTTAATAAACATTATTTTTAATTTACTGAATGAGGATTCGTTATTCATATTATTTGGATTCTTTGGACTACTGTTCGCATCTTGTTTCGGTTGATGTAATTTCCGACCTTCTTCAGGTGTATCGTGTCACACTCAAGAATATTTCTGTCACAGTTAGGACGTGTATCCAGTCATGGATGACGGAATGAGAGAATAATATCCCGTAAATAAAATAAAGGGTTCCGTTTGATATTCTATGCAGACTCCTGAGAGTGACAGAATGATTCCCGAATTCGATAAAAAAAACACATGAAGAAGGTCGGAGATTACAGTGACTAAAACGTTACGAAAATAACACTCAAAATGAGAACAGCAGTCCTAGTAATTCAAACAATACAACTACCATGTTCAATATGTATTACTTAGATTGTTTGAATTGTTGTTATCATATTGATCATTATTCTAACAACGTTTTGGCCGATGTAACCGCTGCACTTGTTCAGGTGTATCAGGACAATGATTCTTTATATTTACCAATCAAAGCTATTGTCAAAGTACTCCTGGAAAAGGTCGGAAGTTACTCCAGCTAAAATCATCATCAACAACCAAGATAAGAACAGTAGTTTGAAAATCCAACAATCAAGCAATACAAATAATACACACTAGCAGGACCTGCGGAAATTCAACAGGGGATGGATTCATATGCAATATATTGATGTTGGCATTCTGTAGATATTCAGCGTAAGTGAAGACGCTCTAATATTATTGTAGCTCTTTTGTTAAAACTGCAAACGTATTTATCTAAGCTAGCAGGAACGCCCGGCGTAGCCTAGTCGTAAAGTACGCTTAAATATAATACTTTAATTCTTGCAGATTTCATATATATTATTACAGAGTTAATGTTCTATCGATTTTTATATTTTATAAAGTTGTGATTTAAATATATATATATATATATATATATATATATATATATATATATATATATATATATATTAATATGACTTGGGTGCATCAGCTTGAATAGAAACCGAAACCAAAACTTATGAATATATATATATATATATATATATATATATATATATATATATATATATAACTTGAGTTCCTTCAGCTATAATCGAAACCAAAACTTATGAAAAATGTTTGGTAAAATTATTTATAAAAAAAATAGATGAATTAAGTGCTATCAGCTATAATCAAAGCCAAATTAAAACTTATAAAGAATTCTTGGTAAAATTATTTATTACAAGAAATAGGAGTCCATAACAATTAAACGACAGTCACTCGGATGTAAGCGTGACACACAAAATAAATAGCACACACGCTATCCTGTTAATATATAGATTATCAATCCTCATCTAAAAATTTCGGGAACATCACCTTTTATGTTGCAAAAATCTTAATTTGTTGCTTCCGTTATTGCAGTTTCACATTTTTTCACCTGTTGCATTTAATTTGTTGGAATAAAATTATACACTTACTTATGTCAAACACTATATTTAAAGTATAGAAGCTCACGTGTTCGTTTAGTGATTAATAGTGTTTGGATGGTATTTTATAACTTAACACGTGATCTTCTGGGCCAATCACATTTTCGTATTTGTCAACTATGGCCCTTTTACTCTTTAACATTGATGTAACTTTCTTTTTCACTCATCAATTTTTTATTTGCTTACCCTTTTACCCAAAGATCATAATCTTTTCTTCTATTATTCAGAGGAAATAAAAGGATTGCGATCATTAAAAGAAATGCTTGCAAAATCACCAATACATACATAAAATAAACAATCGCATAAGCGGCCTTAAGGTCTGTTTACATTAGAGTCAACTTTACATTTTGTTTTTAACTTATCAACTTTTACTCTGTTTGCTTTTTTTTTATATTTTTATTTTCTTTGCCCAAAGGAATGGCGAAATAATTCAAGAACTCATCTGACATTTCGACTTGAATTTGTAAGAGGAAAAATTTAGGACATTTACAAGGATGAATAATTCATGGTTGACTTTTACAAATAATTTTATTTTTTACTTTTTTTCTATGGTGCACCAACAATATATCATAATAATGTTTATACTGCTAAAAAAACTGTTTGTTTTTTTAATTATAAAAACAAAAATAAATAAAAATAAAGGGGAACCAAGATATATTTTTAGGGTCTCTTGGGGTGAGGAAATCATGTTAATTTCTCCAGGAATATTAAAGTGTCAAGTTAGCTCTAGGGTAACAATCAATAAACTGTTAACGGCTAGAACATGATTTTTGGCGAATTTATTGATGTAAAATAATGTACAATAATACATAAAAAGATAAAACATTTCAAAATATATATAAAACGTACTGAACCGTTGTTGTTGTTGTTGTTGTTGTTGTTGTTGTTGTTGTTGTTGTTGTTGTTGTTGTTGTTTGTTTGTTTGTTTGTTTGTTTGTTTGTTTGTTTTTTTTTTCGTGTGAATCAGCATGTTTGGTCTATTTTTTTAACTTTTTGATTCTGTTGTTGAATTTTGTTTTCTCGATTCCTACTCAAAATGAGGACCTAGTGAAAGTTGCCAGTATCCCTAGTAAAACTGGTGATATGGATCCTACAGAATTCGGACACAAAATCTCAAGTAACTCGTTGAGATATAAAAAGGATATTTTGATCTATGACACACACACACACATATTATTATTCTGTAATAATATTGCACACACACACACACAAACACACACACACACACATATATAGTAAGTTATAAAATATATATGGCGTATATATTTTATAACTTACTAACTAGCTCTACCTACGTATTGAGCACTTTTGAAGTAAATACTTAAAGTTTGCGCATAAATGTATACTTTCGTATATTAATTTTATGTGAGTAAATTAAGTAGTTATATATATATATATATCTATATATATCTATCTATCTATATATGTATCTATCTATCTATCTCTCTCTCTCTATATATATATATATATATGTATATATATATATATATAATATATATATATATATATATATATATATATATATATATATATACAGTGTATTACAAAAGTGAGTACACCCCTCACATTTCTTCAAATATTTAAGTATATTTCTTTATGGGACAACACTTAAAAATGATTTTTTTGACACAATAGAAAAGTAGTCTCTCTGCAGTATATATAACAGATTAAATCTATTTTCCCTCAAAATAACTCAAAATATAGCCTTAATCCCTGATAACAAAGTGAGCACACCCCTTACGAAAAGTTGTCAATATTAACATACAACATGTCAACTCTCAGTATTTTGTGTGGCCACCATGATTATCCAAAACTGCTTTAAACTTCCTGAGCACGGAGTTTACCAGAGCTTCACATGTAGTCACTGGAATGCTTTTCCACTCTTCAATTATAACGTCCACGAACTGGCGGATATTTTTGGCGCACATCCACCTTCTGCTTGAGGATGTCTCAAAGATGTTCTATTGGGTTCAAGTCTGGAGATATGCTTAGACAGTCCATCGCTTTTACTCTCAGCCTCTTCTGTAAAGTAGTTGTGATCTTGAATATGTGTTTTGGGTCGTTGCAACTGAAGTTTCTGAAGGGAGAGGATCATGCTCTGCTGCAGTATTTGACAGTACATCTTGGAGTTCATGTTTCCCTCAATGATATGTAACTCTGCAATACCTGCAGTACTCATACAGCCCCAGACCATAGCATTCTCACCACCATGCTTGAATGGAGGCATATCTTATTGTTGTGTAATATGAATGATCACCTTTCAATTTATAGCACTTATGCTGCTCTTGTTATTCTATAACAAGTACACACATCTTTTGATCTATAACACATATTATTAGACATATACAGGTCCTGTCGTTCTACACATAAAAAGTATGCGCACATCTTTTGATCTATAGCACATGTATAGATTTTGTCATAAGTTCTATAAGAAGTATACATATCTTTAGAGTTGTAACAAATATACAGTTTTGTTATTCGTTCTATAAAAGTAAGCACATCTTTTGATGTATACCATATATACGGATTTGTTTGTTCATTCTATAACATGTATGCACATCTCTATCTTTAGCACATATGCAGATCTTGTTATTCAATGTATAACAAATATATATATATATATCTTTTCATCTATAACACATATACGGATTTTGTCATACGTTCTATAACAAATGTACACATCTATTGATCTATAACGTATATACAGATTATTTTATTCATTCTATAACAAGTATACAAACCTTTTGATCTATAACACATAAATAGATTTAGTTATTCCTTCTATAAAAGGTGTACACATCTTTTGATCTATAACACAAATAGATTTAGTTATTCGTTCTATAAAAAGCGTACACATCTTTTGATCTATAACACATAAATAGATTTAGTTATTCGTTCTATAAAAGGTATACAAATCTTTTCATCTATAAATATAAATAGATTTAGTTATTCGTTCTATAACATGCATACATATATTTTGATCTATAACACATATATAGATTTAGTTACCTAATTGGGAGAAATAAATTGTTAATCATATATATTTCTTCCTATGAGTTATCCATGCCACTACTCATTTTCACCCTTATATTTACCCTCAAACTACACCATAACAAAGTGAAGCATATATATATATATATATATATATATATATATATATATATATATATATATATAAACGAAAATGTGTGTATGTATGTTTGTATTATGTATGTGTGTTTCTATGTGTGTTTCTATGTCTCGCAAAAATTTTCGACACAGGTCACGGATTTTCACGAGATTGGTATCATTTAAAGCTCGATCCTACGCCCGAATATCGAAAAATTGGCAAAAAACATTAATTCCTTCACCCTAAAATCATCAGTTTTCTACAGGGCGGGGTCACCAAAAACCGTCCTCTCATGACAAGTTCCCGTTTACGCATGCGTCATACGACGTCAGAACAGGATTTACATTAAATATTTGAAACACCGGCTCAATTTTGTCGACGATGTCTTGGATCAGTTCTTCAGAGCGCGGCATCATTATCTAAAGGTTTTGGGTTCGAATCGTGGTGTGAGATGTCTTCTTTTTTTTCGATTTTTTAAATTTTAATATTGAAACATGGTTATTTCACGTGTTTTTTTAATTTTTATTTTTCAGATTTTTTAAAGAAGTTTTGCCATTCGTTTTTCTGTTTTCTTTTTCGCGTTTTCGTTTTTTGTTTTTCCGATTTTTACATTTAACATCGTTCGTTTGCTTTATCTTGGGGTGTCTTACCTCCCGCTAGTATATATTTATATATATATATAAATGCTTATATATTATATATAGGCTTTTGTGTAAACAAATTGCGCTTAGGTTTTTGGACAATGTCAAACATTATTAATTCACTGCCAGCATAGCAGCAGCAGAATAGGGCAACCGTTAGAAGCTCTGACGGTCGTTTGGGCGGTCGGGTTTCGATCCTTGTTTGAGGTATTTGCTTGTCTATCGCACTGATGAGCTGTGAAACAACGAAACAGTACTGTATGTGGATGTATATATATATATATATATATATATATATATATATATATATATATATATATATATATATAAATGCTTATATATTATATATAGGCTTTTGTGTAAACAAATTGCGCTTAGGTTTTTGGACAATGTCAAACATTATTAATTCACTGCCTGCATAGCAGCAGCAGAATAGGGCAACCGTTAGAAGCTCTGACGGTCGTTTGGGCGGTCGGGTTTCGATCCTGGTTTGAGGTATTTGCTTGTCTATCGCACTGATGAGCTGTGAAACAACGAAACAGTACTGTATGTGGATGTATATATATATATATATATAAATGCTTATATATTTTATGTATATATATATATATATATATATATATATATATATATATATATATATAAACAGAGATGTGTGTGCCACAGACAGTTTCTGATTGGTTAATCCAATAATCACATCTCCTAAAAAACTATGGTTCCTACGTTCTTAACTTTACCATAAAATATTATGCCCTTATTTATTGTCTATCTTGGAAGGGTCTATTTTTTCCCTAACTTGCCATTTACAAATTACAAAATTACGAAACTTACACCAGCCATCACAATCCAACCTCCGACACCACGTCCGCCATTCTGGCGCTAGCCGCACACACGTACACACAACACGAAAACAAATGCTGTCCTCCAAAGGACAGACTATTAGTACTACTACCCAGCACATGCGCACACACGCACACATACACACGTTCACTACCGTCCTTGTGTACGTCACGTTGTTATGGCAACCAAGCCCGCTGACTTTCACACCATAAACACACACAGTAAATCTGATTTTCTTAATTTTCTCATTTTATTACTTTGGTATGTCCCCGTTTATCCATTCATTTGTTTATACTTTCTTTTACTACATTTTTTATTTATTTTTTTATTTATTAAAGGTAAGAGAGTAATTCGGGTATGCATACTAAACTGTTAACCGTTAGTTTGCGTGTTCGATCCTGATCGATTCTACTTTTTTTTTAGATCTATTTGTTTATTAAATCCTATCCGAAGCGGGGAGGGGCTTTACCCTTTCCTTCCACCTCCCCCCAAGGGTGGGTTCCTAACGGAAGGGCGTCCGATCCTCCACCCACCTACGGGCAAGCAAGGGGAGCTGGCCACCATCCCCCCACCAAAAGGGGAAGCCTGGCATTTTCTCACCCGAAAGGGGGGAGCTTGGCAGTTTCTCCCCCCAAAGGAGGGAGCCGGTGTCCCCCTCAAGGGTGGGGGGGGGCGAAGAGGCCAGGAGGAGGTGACTTTTTTCCTTGGGGGGGGGGAGGGGAGAACCTCCAGGCACCCTCCTCCCTGAAGTTGGGGTTTGGGATTATCTCTCCCTGAAGGGGGGAGGCCGGCACCAAGCATGTAAATCCAGAGGGGTGACTTTTTTTGTTACCCCTCGGAGTGGGAAGGGGGCCGATCACCCAGGCAACGCCGGGTAACCCCTGCTAGTATATATATATATATATATATATATATATATATATATATATATATATATATATATATATATATATTGTGCCTGTTTATTCAAGTCCCCCATATAAGTTTCTCTTAATTTATATTCCTTATTCTTAATTTACTGAATACAAACCATCTTTAAAACAATTATATAAAAAAGTCTAAATTTTCAATACATAGAATTAAAATTTTTCTATTATTTTGAAAATTTGCTATAGCAACAATACAGTTTTTTCCATTGTTTGAAACATTTGCCTAAAATAATTGAAATTTGTAAAGTATGCTGGTTTTTCATTTTGGGCTTTATGAGTATTGTCCAGGAAGTTTTTTATGGCCTATTCAGAAGCGATGTTAAGTTAAAGTCTCTTACAGCATAGATATAGCACTCTCCCTTGATACTAGCGCACAAGTACATGTATTTGGTGACTTTAATGTCCACCAGAGTAACTGGCTGGGATTATCTACTTACACAGACGTAGCTGGTAGCACAACACATAGCTTCTCTATATCTCATTCCATATCACAAACGGTTATATTTCCGACACGGTTATATTTCTGATACGTTTTCCAGATCGGCAAGGTCAACATGCCTCACTTCTAGATCTATTTCTGACTACAGTTCCCGAAGATTGTATAACGAATGCTCACATCCCACTCCCAGATGCTGATCACGCTGTGATAATAGTAGAAATCGCCCTAAATTCCCGCCCCAAAACTCACTGCTCAAAACAACGAGGTATTACAAAAAGGCTGACCAGGAAGCAATCAGGGATCTCATCAGAGATGCCCCATGGGGAAATATATTTTCTCTTCCAGCTGAACAATGCACAAATGAGACCACTGAATGGTTTAAAAATGCAATTGAAGCACATGTTCCCACACGAAGATTCTATAGCAAGCCCCACTGTCCCCAATGGTTTACTTCTACTTGTGCAGCTGTCATTGCTCAAAGGCAGCATACATACCACAGATTCAACCAACATAAGTCCAGTTCAAATAGATAGAAGTATTTAGAAGCTAAGAGTAATTGTAAGAGAGAAATAGCGACAGCTAAGACAGAATACACAGAAACCACCAGAAAACTCATCGAAGCACAGAAATTAAAAACCCGTGATTTTTGGAAAATCTACAACAGTGTAGTAAATAATGGGCAGTCAACGATTCCTCCACTATGAAACAATCATGAAGTTGTTTGCATGGGAATCAGGAAGGCTAACTTGCTTGCGAGTTGGTTTGCCTATACTCCACACTGGACCCGGAACACCACTCTCTCCCTGACGTTCCTTTGCAGACAGACGCCACACTAGATGATTTGAAAATCACCCTTTCTCAAGTACATGGTATCATAAAAATCCTAGACACCTCAAAATCATGTGGACCCGATCTCATTCCGGCTGTGCTATTAAAAAAAATGCCCCGCTGAGGTTGCTTCAGTTCTCTCCAAACTTTATAACAAATGTCTTAACGAATCTTGCTTTTCTGACTGTTGGAAAACCGCTTCTGTGATACCAGTTTTCAAGAATTCTGGTGAAAGAACTGACCCATTAAATTATCGCCCCATTAGCCTTCTCCCACTTTTCACCAAAATATTTGAGTCCTTAATTAATCAAGTCCTTGTCCATCACCTTACAGCTGCTAAACTCCTGACCGACAATCAATATGGATGTAGGAAAGTCTGTTCCACAACAGATATCCTAACTGTAATCTCTGAATGTATATAGCGTTCACTGGACAAAACAGAGGAGGGTAGAGCGGTAGCCCTCGACATATCTAAAGCTTTTGACAGGGTATGGCACGATGGTCTTCTAAGGAAAATTAGATCATATGGTATCACTGGAAGAATACATAACGTAATTAAATCCTTCTTAAGTAAGAGAAAAATCTAGGTTGTCCTCGACGGTCGTACATCTAAACAATATAATATAAATGCGGGAGTACCTCAAGGGTCTATCCTTGGGCCTTTATTATTCTTGATATTCATAAAGTACATCCTTGATAAATTGTTTCTGAGATGGGTATATTTGCTGATGACAACACTCTCTATAACAGGCACAAGGGGAAAACAAATGAACATATATGTAAGGAAATGGCAGAAACACTAGAAGATGACCTCCAATCTGTAATGGAATAGGGACAAAAATGGATGGTCACATTCAATGCTGTCAAAACTAAGCTTGTTTCCTTCAATAATTACAAGAAACTTTCTCTACCACTAATAGCAATGGCCAAGAACACATTAACCAAAAGTATTTCATTTAAACTCCTCGTTTTAACGTTTACAGGGAACATGAACTGGAGTAGATACATTGAGAGCATTGCCAAGGCTGCTGCGAAGAAGGTGGGCTTTCTCTTCCGACTACTTATGCCTGAAAGTATCCTGTACCTCTATAAAGCCACCATTCGCCCATGTATGGAGTATTGTTGTCACATTTGGGCTGGTGCATCTGCTACTTTTCTCTTGCTCCTTGACAGGGTTCAACAGAGAATTGTCAACCTGATATGGCCTGAACTGTCATCTAGGCTTCAGCCTCTGTTCCATTGATGAAATGTTGCATCCCTCTGCCTGTTCCACAAGTATTTTAATGGTGAATGCTCTGACGAATTACAAGCACTTGTACCCCCTCGACATGAATACCCTCGACAAACCCAACAAGCAACTAAATCCCACCCCTTCACTGTAGAGATCCCTAGGTGCAAGAAAGCCTTCTACTTCAATAGTTTCTTCCTCAGAACTGTTAGACTTTGGAACTCCTTTCCGGGATTCTGCTTTCCCAACTGTACTGACATGCAGAAGTTCAAATGTAATCTGAACAGACATCTTTCTACTCATCTCTCTTCATAATACCCTTCAACTTATGTCCCCGATAGTAGCCCCCTACTTCAAAGTGGCACTGTGCCTTGTTTGGGGTGAAAATTATAAAAAAAAATATTTGAGTTAAAGACTTAGAATAAATGTATGACAGGGATTGATACCAAGACCTAAGTGATGATCGGTGGATGAAATATAGGAAGGTTCAATTTATTGAAAGAGAGTGCAATTCAGTTTCTTTTGTTTGTAAGCACTGAGCACACGAGAAGTACATTGGAACTATTGGGTTTATGTGTAATGGCGATGAATGAAAACTCAGATGTAGAGAAAGTTAAATTAAAGATTTGAAGGAATGCTATGAAAAATAAATGTCTGATAGTGAATGTCATTAAGATTAAAGTGATGATCGGTGGTTGTGGTGTTGGAAATCCTCCAGAAGAGGAGAAACTCACATACCAAATTTGTGGTAAAGGAGTCAAGTGCAAGTCATTTTGTTGTGGCGCTTGCAAGTATTTGGTGCACAAGAATTACAGTGGAATTAATGAGTATCTGATAGTTCGTGTGCAAGAAGTGCATATCGATGGAATGAGAACTCAGATCTGCTGGATATATATGTGTGGATGACGAAATTATTGAGGTTGTTCAGAAATGTTGTTATCGTGATAATACCATTGAAACGCAGGGTAGATAAGATGCTTATGTAATTGCAGGAATTGGGAATAGATGGATAAAGTTCTATGAAATTTGTCATTACTAAACAGCAGTGCGTTACAACTGTGGATCGAGGAAAGAATCAACCAAGCTTGTGTACACAGTGTAATGATGCATGGAAGTGAAACCAGAAGCCAGTGAGGGTTGAGGACATGCGTTGCCTGGAGGAAATGATATGAGAATTATATGATAAATCTGTTGTATGAGCCTTAACGACTAAGATCTGAGAGTTCAGAGAAAGTTTAATTCTGGACAGTTAAAGAGAGATGCATACAGAAGAGGGGGTTTTGATGGTATTGTCACATTGAAAGTAACGCATGAGAGTTCTTGGGTTAATAGCTGTATGACAGTCAAGATATAGCCACCTTGAGGTAATGAATGAGAGTTTATGTGCAAGAAATGCAACGCAGTGGCGATGTATGAGAACTCAGATGTGGAGAAAATATATTTGTATGACTAACCTATTAAGGTTGCTGAGAAGTTTTGCTACTGTGGTGATACCATTAGAGGACAAGATGAACCATGTGCTCAAGTGATTGCAAGAGTTAGGAGTGGGTGGAGTAAATTCAGTAGAGCGTTACCATTGTCTACAAAAGGAAGAGTCTATCTAGCATGCATACACAATGTGATTATGTATGGAAGTGTAACTTGGTCAGTGAGAGTTGAGGACATGTATTGCATGGATAGAAATGATATGAGAATGAGGTAATGGATATGTAATGTGAATCTTAGAGACAGGTTTGGTTCTGAAGGCCTCAGAAGAAGATTGAATCTGGGCAAGATGTGTGCAGAACAGGAGACTTCGCTGGTATGACCACATTGAAGGAATGGCTGAGAGGTTGTTTTTTTTTATCAGTAGATGTAGAACAGTTAAAGTAGCAAGTCGACTTCTCGGAAGAAGGCTAAGGAAAACATGGGTTGAAGTGATAAAAATTGACTTAGAAGAAAGAGTGATTAATAAAGATTTGGATGGAGACAGGTCAGTTTGGAAGTCAGTTTCTAAAAGTCGTCTAACATATACCATCATGTAATACGGATGTTAAATCAATGATGATGATGATGATGATGATTGTTCTTGTTGCTGATGTTGAGCCTTATTCATTTATTCATACATTTTCGAATGAATCAGATGATTATTATTGGCATTCATTTCCGTGATTGCTTTCTAGTTAGAATTCTTTCTAGGAACACATCACTTACAGGTGGGACCAGTTGAAGGCTGCCATTATCCCCAAGTGAAAGTATTTCAGTGGAATGAACTGGTTTCGAACTCCACACTCCCAAGTTGTCAGTTCATGTCATTAATCATTTACCCACCATTACCGCCCTAATGATGATGGTGATGATGATGATGATGATGATGATGATGATATATTTGCAGATTAGTTCTTTATAAAAATTATATGGAATTGGTGCCATCTATGTATCCAATATGGAAGTGATGCCATCTATAAGATAAGTCAGGGACAGTATCTTGTATCTTTTCAAAGCCACTATTCGTCCATACATGTAGTATTGTTTTGACATCTGGGCTGGTGCATCTACCGCTAGTCTTTCATTCTTAAACAGGGTCTAAAAAAGAGTTTCAAATCTTATAGGTTCCACACTGTCTACCAACCTCCAACCTCTGTCCCATCGCTGCAATGTTACATCCCTGTGCCTGTTTTACAAGTATTTTAGTAGAATATATCCTGATGAACTTATAGTACTTATGCCTCCTCGACGTACATACTTCAGAGTAAGTAGTAAGCAGTAAGTCCCACCCCTTCACCGCTGAGGTCCCTAGATGCTGGAAAGCCTTCTACTCTAATAGTTACTTCCGTGAACTGCTTAATTTTTGGAATCCCCGCCTGTTTCCTGCTTTCCTGATTGTACTAACGTGCTGAAGTTTGAATGTAATGTGAACAGACATTTTGCTGCTCAAATCAGAGTCCCCTGTTCGACACGATCTCAAAATGGTAGCTGTTTGCGTTCCAAGCGGCAATATCCTTTGTTTGGAGTGAAAGAGGGTCAAAATAGTTTTTAGGCAGATAGATGGATAGATTTGAGAAGTCATAGAAAGTGAGAAAGATAGGTAGAATCTCATAAATGACTAACAGATAGAGAGATAGTTTGTAAAAGTCGATAAGAGGTAATACCGTAAAAAAAAAAATGTCTTTGTTCTTTATACAATAAATGGCAAGTTAATGTGTCGCTACTTGACCAAATGGACTGGCTGCCCGATACAAACAGATAGATTAACCATGAATACATTAGACGCACATAACGAGAAGGGAGACACATGCCAAGTGTTAAATTATAAATTTGCATTAATATGTTTCTCGTAACGTTATCGTTTTTTTTTTTTTTTTTTTTTTTTTGTGTGTGTTTTTTGCTTTTTATTCGGTCCCTAATGCTTATACGGATAATATTCGAAAATATAAATTAAGACCGGTTTCCTCTTCAATTGCTAGTTTCCCCGGATTTCTTAAACATTCCTAGCTCATTCGAATGCATGTAAAACAAGCCAACAAAAATAAACTATATAGATAAATAAAACATCACATGTGCAGTTCTTGCTCGATACGCACATTTATATGCATATCATCGTTGGCAATGACATATCGCATACATTTTTGTCGTTATTCTTTTTCATGCCCGTGTCATTATATTATCATATAAATAGAAGATATGAGCCCCTATTGGTGATAAACGTCTGACTCCTGGTCACCACTGAAGGCGATTGTTTTTAACTACAAGCAAAGAAAGAATATAGGCGAAACTTCCTCATTTGACATAGAGGCATATACGCAGAAATACATAGTGTATAGTGGCACACACACACACACACACACACACACACACATACAGAAACACACACACATATTTATATACATATATATATATGTATAAAGTTAGGTTTTTTTTTCGTCCCGACATTGATATTAAAAACCTACTTTTTCTATATAAAAATTATTAAAACGATCTTTAACTGAAACGCTATTGAAACACTCGCTATTTTTAAAGGCTAAAAATCAATGTTCCGTCTCTCTGCCCGTTCTAAAAGTATTTTAATGGTGAATGTTCTGACGAACTACAAGCACTTGTACCCCCTCGACGTAAATACCCCCGACAAACCCGACGAGCAGCTAAATCCCACCCCTATACAGTAAGTGTAAGAAAGCTTAGCTTAAAACCAAATAAAATTTGATTTACACATTCAACTCCCCTTTTAAATCAAGTTTCAAGTCGATTGACTAAAAATTGATAGAAGAGTTTGGGAGAGACCGTGCCCCAGGTGCACAGACAGACAGACAAGTTTTCTTTATATATATATATTATTTTAAAATGAAAGAAAAAACCTTAATGCTCGACATATCGCCACTCTTACATAGCCTTTGTCAAGAGCGAAAACGGCTAAAACTAGTTCATGAGAAGAGACTCAATTATCTTAAAAGTATGTACACACATTCATGAGTAAAGTTTCAGCCAGTTACAAGTAACTAGAGAATTCTTCAAGTGATATTGCTTAATCAAAATATACTCATGAATATGCAGCGACAAATAAATGCTAATGTAACACAAATAAAATGTATGGTCAATGTTCACCGTTACGCTAACTGAAGACGCCTCTACATTTTCTTGAAAAATGACGACTTGAAAAGGTTTTCGGGTATGCTGAAAACAAATATCGCAGTGAAAATTAGCACAGACAAATAGTTTTCGAGATATAAATACCCGTATTTTGTTACGTAATTTCAAGTAGTTTTATTTGGCCGCCATCTTTGTTGTTTCAATGAGACAGTATATTGAGCATGCACGCTGCAGTGAACAGACAATCTGTGTAGTTAACTAAACGCAATTCCGAAAGCCCTTCTTAACATGGGGAGATTAAGTGTTTATTCCGAAAGCCGTTCTTAACATAGGGAGGTGGGGTGTTTATTCCGAAAGACGTTCGTAACATGAGCAGGTGAGGAGTGTTTATTGCGAAAGTAATGACCTTGAATAAACGTTTGCATCTCGTAGACTTAACTACACACATCGTCTGCGCAAGCTCACTATCTCATTTGATTAAAACAACAAAGATGGCGGCCAATTAAAACTACTAGAAATTACGATTGGTATATATGAACTGAGTAACGTTGCAAGTAAATGATTAATCTCTCTCTCCTCTCTCTCTCTCTCTCTCTCTCTCTCTCTCTCTCTCTATATATATATATATATATATATATATATATATATATATATATATATATACTATCAAAATTACCCGTCGTTGACTGGGTTCAAAAACAGCCTACAGAAAATGAACTCTGATTTATGAAAGGAAGGGTTGTAATGAGATAGCTTCGAATTTGGGGGTATCAAAACCAAAGCAAAATATGATGAAAGTAAAAATAAAATAAATAAACCCCATAATTTATTATAACATACCTGTTCACACTGAAACACTTATCACAATATTCTGTGGATCTATATTAAAAAACCTTGTAAAGTTTTGTGACATATTTCCATTCTATGCAGGCCAGGCGCGAACGCAGACTCCACAATTTTATTATACCATCCCTATTTAAGTTAAAACATACTTATCAAAGTATTCTTATGTACATCTATATAAAAAACACTTATAAAAGTTTTTTTTTTTAATTTAAAATTTTTTTTATTTCCATACTTTGTGGACCAGGCGCGAGCGCAGACCCCACAATTTTAATGAACCACTGTTATGCCAGATAAAACATACCCATTCCTATGTCTCGATACATCTTCTATCATTATATGTAATCTGTTTTTTTTAAATAGTCAACCATGTAGGAGCCTATTCGTGACCACACACACACACACACACACACACACACACACATTCAGCTTTATATATATATATATATATATATATATATATATATATATATATATATATATATAAATGTAACTCTTGGTTCGTTCGCAATTAAAAGTCTAAAAAACCACTGGACGGATGGCTTCCACGTTTTGGTATAATATGTTTACTATATCCATGTGTGTTTTTATATATTTCTTTTTAATCATAACTTAATTTTTCTATGATAAATAGGTGTTTTTCTTTGTATCGATACGACATTTTTTTTATTTAGGGACGATTATTTATTACCGCTTCCTGTCACGTGACCAGTGTTACAATTTAGCGGTTTTCCTGCTAGATCTGGAGATTTCGTTTGGAATCTAGCGGGGAATTCTAGAAAATCTGGAGATATTTGGCACCCACACATCCTCAATTTTAGATTAAAAAATAAAGAAAAGCGCTTGAAAATACTTTAAAAACATAAAATAAACTCATTCAAGTAAGTAAAAAAAAGTAGCATTTATTGCCTTTGGTAACGATTATTTATTGATTATTTGTTTTGTTTTTCCGCTTTTTTGGCTAATCATTCTTAAATATCGCTATAAAATCGATTTTTCCAAGTACAGTTTAGGTGGGGGGGGGCATTCCAACCTCCGAAGCAACCCTGCTTTATTTAGAAGTATTTAGTCGAAAATTGTAAAAAGCAAGAAACAACAGCAAAAAAAAAAAAACTTATATCAATACAGTAGAATTTAATTATCTACCAACTTAAATACTTTTAATATGCTAAAACAAAGTTTTTTTTGTTTTTTATTTTTCTAATTTCAATGTTGCACCATTATTGTGATGTTTAATTTGCAGTATATTTACATTTAACTTTTATTATAAAAAGTTTGAGTTTATGATTTGTTTCCTACAAAAAAAAAATACCCTCTCTGAAAAAAACAGGCAAAACTAGCTGATAAAATATGTAAGCCTTCTGGGGAGCTAACCGCTTCAATATAATTCCAGAAACATATAGTGAGAAAACACGGAACATTTTATATATTGAATATACTATATTTATAATTTTGTTATGGTAGGAAGTTAAAATATGGAGCTAGTGGGGGGGGGGATTAGCGATTTTTGAAATTTTCAGACGATAAATTAAAAATCTAGCGATTTTCTGGAGATTTCTTTCTCCTGATCTCGCGGGGTTTTTTTTTAATCTCAGTTGCCAACATTGCATCACTAAAAAACACTACAGGCTTAATGTAAACAGAATGTGTTTACAATATCGGTAAATTTTCAATGGGATTAATCACATGATTATTGATAATGTAACCATGTGATTGAAATTTAATTTAAATTACCCACACGTGGTCGCTTTGCTATCGAATATTCATCGAAAAATGGTAGGTACAGACAAAATGAATGTCGACGCTCAAAGTGTATAAACATTTTGACTCCTCCCTTTACTTAAAAATTCACCAAAAATCAGGAAATTAACAAATTCTAATGAAAATTGCAGTATTTTTCAAATAATGGTCGCAGAATATAATGAACTAATTATTTTTACTTAACTCTTAGTGAAAATGTTTTATTTTGTTTAAACAAAAAATACCTTTACTAAAGTTATGGTTTTCAGTAGTAAATAAAAAACGCAAGAATTTATTTTTGCTTTTTTTATATAAATAAAGCATCGTAATTTGTAACAATAAAAACTAATTTTTACAGTAACATTACGAAAAAAGCCCCTAAAGTCCGTATTAATGAATTCGATATAACTCGAAGAAAAATGAATTCTCGCATACTATTCAGGAAATTAAAGATTCAATTAGATTCCTATTTCAGTCACCTAAATTATTTAGGGTGAAATGAGTTTAGGAATTTATAGCCAAACCTATTTTTTTTTTTTTGCTTAAAAAATAGCATTAATACAGTAAGTTAGGTAAAATTTGCATAGAATGCTCTGCTTTACGGTTGTTGTAAAAATGGAACGGTAATTTGAATTTCGTTCCCTTTTAAATTCGGTACGTTTTTACATTGCGTCCAACTCATCGTTCACATTCGACGCGTCAACTTTTATAGCTTTTCGGGTATTCTGGCAAGGTTAGGGGTGTCTATTCCAAAAGCCGTTCTTAACATGGGTAGATTGGTAGGTTTGTCAGAAATTTCGTGAAAAATAGTGAATAATTCCACCCCGTCTTTCCAAGCTTATAACTCCTCGAAAAATCTAACTCAAGCCCTAATTTTTTTCAATTAAAGGAGCAAGGACCAAGGTTTCATTAAAACAAACAAAAAAAAACAAACGACATGTTTTTTTTAAAAAAAAAAGGTTTTAACTTCGGACTATACAGGTAAATTTCTAAAAAACACTTCTTTTTTTTTGTTTTAAATTTGAATATATTATTTATTGACCTTTTCTCTTCAATTTGTGACATATAACACTTTGCTGAATAAATTATTTACTTCTTAATAGACATTTCAAAATGGGAGCCGTGAATTATTCTACCCCCTGTCTTTTCAAGCTTATAACTACTCGAAAAATGTAATTGAAGCCCTAATTTTGTTTTCAATTAAAGGAGCACGGACCAAGGTTTCATAAAAAAAAGAAAAAACAAGCAACGTGGTTTAAAAAAAAAGGTTTTAAACTTCGAACTTTACAGGTAAATTTCTAAAAAAACACTACTTTTGTTTTAAATTTGAATATATTACTTATTGACCTTTCCTCTTAAATTTGTGATATATAAAACTTTGGTGAGTAAATTAATTATGTACTTTTTACTAGACACTTGAAAATGGGGGAAGTGAATTAAAAAAACCGTTTGTCTAAAATATTATATTCGGTTTATTGGAAAGAGCATAAAATTTCACATCGACCTTGAAAATATCGTAAAAATAGCATCAATAGAAAAATTTTGATAGATTTTTAAAGTTTAAAAATTGAAAAATATTGAGTTCGTCAAATTCATTACTGTGTTTAAAAAAAATATTTCTATTACTTTTAAAACAACTTTAATAGTTTATTTTGGAAGTATAATCCATAAAGAAAATAAATAACCCACTTTTAAAAGAGAAATTACGAGATTTTTATATTTTATTCGCAATTTCATGATAGGGGTGTAAAAAATTCCTACAAAAATTCTGATACATCTACTAGATTGGAGTGTTTATTCGTTGTAAACGTACCCGACAAC
>NC_136497.1:80790615-80838115 GCF_053919585.1 Euprymna scolopes | reverse complement strand
CACGACTATAAAAACTATTCTGTGGTAATCATTTTAAAAAAACTATTCACCGTCGGTCGGTCCATAACACATTTACTTATTAGTTACAAACAAGTGCAGCATTGGTTAAGAACAGATACTATACTTTGATCTTAGCCATGTGGCCAAGGAAAAGTTACATTTTGGACAAGTTTCAGAAAAGTCTAATGGATAGGTAAAAATTTATGAGGCAAAAAGTGTCATTATTTGCAATTTTGGTACATTTTTTACCCCTTATGAGCCCCTTGGAATGCTGAATACCAGTGACAATGGACAAACTATGCAGTTTTACACCGTAACACATGTATATTTGAATTCAGCACCATGGAAGAGCACTATATAGATATACATATCAAGTTTTTTATTGAGAAATATGAAAAAAGGGCATTTTTAGCACTAAAAGTCCCCGGGGGATGCAAAGCAGAATTTTGCTAGGTTCACCCATACTGAATTTTTATTAAGAACAATGCACTGCGCATTTTGGACACGTTTCAGAAAAATGTAATGGATAGGTCAAAATTTACAGGGAAAAAAGTGTCATTTTTTTCAGTTTTGGTACATTTTGGACCCCTTATGAGCCACTTTGAATGTCGAATACCAGTGACAATGAACAAACAGTGCAGTTTCACACTTTAACACATGTATATTTACATTCAGCAACATGGGAAACCACTATATAGACATATCAAGTTTTTGTTGAGAAATATGAAAAATGCGCCAGAAGAAAGGGCATTTTCAGCATTAAAGTCCCCGGGGGATGCAAACCAGACTTTTCCCAGGGTCACCCATACTGAATTTATATTGAGAATAATGCCCTCTACATTTTGGGCAAGTTTCAGAAAAATCTAATGGATGGATCAAATGTTAAGGGACAAAAAGTGTCATTTTTGGCCATTTTTTAGCCCTTTTGAGCCCCTGCGGGCAAAACAGGATTTTTTGAAAAAAAAAAAAATTTCTTTTACTTTGCACATTTATATATTAAAGTATAATTTGTGACAAAGTTTCAGAAAAAACTAATGGACGGTTATCCGTCAATCATCCGGACTAACAGACAGACGGACCCATTGAAAACATAGGTCCCCCTCTGATAAATCGAGGGACAAAAATGTTACTCCATACCCCTTGCTTAAAAAACATATATATAAATGTGTAACAGGCCGACCGATGGAGTGACTTACATGCGACTAAAAATGCCTTAGCATGGAAGGGTTTCCCCTTCCATTGCCAAGAAAAAGTTACAAATGTAAGTGCAGCATCTGTTAAGAACATATACTACACTTTGATCTAAGCCATGTGGCCCAGGAAAAGTTACAAACAGCATCTATTAAGAACGGATACTAAACAGCATCTATTAAGAACAGATACTAAACTTTGATCTAAGCTATGTGGCCAAGGAAAATTACAAGCATAAGTAGAGCATGTAGTAAGAACAGATACTACAATTTGATCTTGGCCAAAAAGCCAAGAAACGCGGTATTTATTTGCTCCCCCACCGAGCAAATAAGGCATAAGTCGGATTTTTAATGTGAGGAGTGAAAGGAAAATGTGGACCAGCTCCCCGGGGAGTAGGGGAGCTGGATAGTGACAATTGTATGAAGGGTTGCCCCTACATTGACCAAAGACTTATATGTGGAGTTGGTATTTATTTGCTCCCCCACCGAGATTATAAGGCACAAGACCGATTTTTAATGTGAGGAGTGAAGGGGAAATGGGGACCAACTCCCTGGGGGAGTGGGGGAGTTGGATAGTGACAATTGGTATGAAGGGTTGCCCCTACATCGACCAAGGTCATGTATCTGGGGTTGGAATTTATTTGCTCCCCCACTGAGCAAATTAGGCACAAGGCCGATTTTTAATGTGAGGAGTGAAGGGAAAATGAGACTCAGCTCCCCCGGGAGTATGGGAGCTGGGTAGTGACAATTGGTATGCAGGGTTGCCCCTACATTGACCAAGGTCTTATATGTGGGGTCGGTATTTATTGTCTCTCCCACCGAGCAAATTAGGCACAAGGCCGATTTTTAATGTGAAGAGTGAAAGGAAAATAGGGGCCAACTCCCCGCGGAGTAGGGGAGCTGGATAGTGACAATTGGTATGAAGGGTTGGCCCTACATTGACCAAGGTCTTATATGTGCGGTTGGTATTTATTTGCTCCCCCACTGAGCAAATTAAGCACAAGGCTTATTTATAATGTGATGAGTGAAGGCGAAATGGGGACTAACTCCCCGGGGAGTAGGGGAGCTGGATAGTGACAATTAGTATGAAGGGTTGCCCCTACATTGACCAAGGTCTTATATGCGGGATTGCCCCCACATATGGTCTTTGCTTGCAGTATGTATTTATTTGCTTCCCCACTGAGCAAATTAGGCACAAGGCCGTTTTTTAATTTGGAGAGAGAGGGAGGGGGAAAGGAAAAAGGTGACCACCGATGGTTGGGAAATGGGAGCTGGATAGTTACAATTGGTATGAAGGGTTGCCCCTACATTGACCAAGGTCTTATATGTGGGGTTGCCCCCACATATGGTCTTTGCTTGCAATATCTGCCGGAACAGATACTACATTTTGATCTTGTCTAAAAGGCCAAGAAAATGTTTGTTCCCTCATCGAGCTAATTAGGCAAAAGGACAATTTTTAATGTAAGGAGTGAAGGAGAAATGGGGTCCAGCTCCCCCGGGGAGTAGGAGAGCTTAATTGGTACAATTGGTATGAAGGGTTGCCCCTACATTGAACAGGGTCTTATATGTGGATTTGGAAGTTATTTGCTCCCCCACTGAGCAAATTAGGCACAAGGCCGAATTTTATGTGAGGAGAGAAGGGGATATGGGGACCAACTCCCCGGTGAGTAGGGGAGTTGGATAGCTACAATTCATATGAATGGTTGCCCCTACATTGACCAAGGTCTCATATGTGGGATGGAACTTATTTGCTCCCCCACCGAGCAAATTAGGCACAAGGCTGATTTTTAGTGTGAGGAGTGAAGGGGCAATGGGGACCAGCTCCCCGTAGAGTAGTGGAGCTGGATAGTCATAATTGGTATGAAGGGTTGCCCTGCTTTGACCAAGGTCTTACATGTGGGGTTGGTATTTACTTGCAACCCCACCGAGCAAATCAGACACAAGGCCGATTTTTAATGTGAAGAGTGAAGGGGAAATGAGGACCAGCTCCCCAGGGAGTAGGGACAATTGGTATGAAGGGTTCTCCCTACATTGACGAAGCTCTTTTATGTGGGGTTGCCCCAACATATGGTCTTTGCTTGCAGTGTCTGCCGGAACAGATGGTATTTATTTGCTCCCCCACCGAGCAAATTAGGCACAAGGCCGATTTTTAATGTGAGGAGTGAAGGGAGGGGGAAGGGAAAAAGGGGACCAGCTCCCGAGAGGTCGGAAATGGGAGCTGGTTAAAGGTCAGGCATGTGGGGTTGCCCCCACATCTGGTCTTTGCTAGTCATAGCTAGTCCTAGCTAGTCATAGCTTGCAGTATCTGCCGGAACAGATGGTATTTATTTGCTCCCCCACCGAGCAAATTAGGCACAAGGCCGATTCTTAATGTGAGGAGTGAAGGGGAAATGGGGCCCAACTCCCCGGGGAGTAGGGGAGCTGGATAGTGACAATTGGTATGAAGGGTTGCCCCTACATTGACCAAGGTCTTATATGTGGGGTCGCCCCCACATATGGTCTTTGCTTGTAGTATCTGCCGGAACAGATGGTATTTATTTGCTCCCCCACTGAGCAAATTAGGCACAAGGCCGTTTTTAATGTGAGGTAAAAACCAGCTCCCCTAAAAGTAGGCAAAAAGGGGGCACTCTGGTTACCAAAAATAATAATTGCCCCAGTATAGAGGGTTTCCCCTCCATTGACTGGTACAAATTATCTTAAGTGCAGCATCTGCCGGAACAGATACTACACTTTGATCTTGGCCAAAAAGTCAAGAAAATTGTATTTATTTGCTCCCCCACCGAGCAAATTAGGCGTAGTGTAGCTGGATAGGTACAATTGGTATGAAGTGTTGCCCCTACATTTAACAAGTTTTTTTTTTATGTGGGGTTGGTAATTGTTTGCTTCCCCACCGAGAAAATTAGGCACAAGGCCGATTTTTAGTGTAGGGAGAGAAGGGGAAATAAGGACTACCTTCCCGAGGAATAGGGTAGTGACAATTGGTATGAAGGGTTGCCCCACATTGACCAAGGTTTTATATGTAGGAGTTCGTATTTATTTGCTCCTGCACTGAGCAAATAAGGCACAAGGCCGATTTTTGATGCCAGGAGTTTAGGGGAAATGAGGACCAACTCCTCAGGGAGTAGGGGAGCTGGATATTGACAATTGGTATGAAGGGTTGGCCCTACATAGACCAAGGTCTTATATGTGGGGTTGGTATTTTTTTGCTCTCCCACTGAGCAAATTAGGCACAAAGCCGATTAATAATGTGAAGATTGAAGGGGAAATAGGGACCAGCTCCCCGGGGATTAGGCGAGCTGGATAGTGACAATTGGTACGAAGGGTTCCCCCTATATTGACCACGGTCTTATATATGGGGTTGGTATTTATTTGCTCCCTCACTGAGCAAATAAGGCACAATGCCGCTTTTTAATGTGAGGAGAGAAGGGGAAATGGGGACCAACTCCCCGAGGATAGGCGAGCTGGGTAGTGACAATTGGTATGAAGGGATGCCTCTACATTGACCAACGTCTTATATGTGGGATTTGTATTCATTTGCACCCCCACCGAGAAAAAAGGGTTGATTTTTTATATGAGGATTGAAGGGGAAATTGGGCCCAGCTCCCCGGGGAGTAGGGGAGCTGGATAGCAACAATTGGTATGAAGAGTTGCCCCTACATTGACCAAGGTCTTATATGTTGGGTTGGTATTTAGTTGCTTCCCCACTGAGCAAATTAGGCACAAGCTGGATTCTTAATGTGTGGAGTGAAGGGTAATGGGGACCAACTCCCTGGGGAGTAGTGGAGCTGGATAGTGACAATTGGTACGAAGGGTTGCCCCTATATTGACTAAGGTCTTATTTGTTGTTGGTATTTATTTACTCTCCCACTGAGCAAATAAGGCACAAAGCCGATTTTTAATGTGAACAGTGAAGGTGAAATGGGGACCAGCTCCCCGGGAAGAAGTGGAGCTGGATAGTGACAATTGATTTGAAGTGTTGCGCTTACATTGACCAAGGTCTTGTATGTAGGGTTTGTATTTATTTACTCCCTCACCGAGCAAATTATTTTCATTTTTTATTTTTTTAAATCATTGTGTTTATTGGTCTGTATTTAGCCATTATTAAATTCTGTACCCCATATTCATTTATATATATATATATATATATATATATATATATATATATATATATATATATATATATATATATATATATATTCAGTCGTTAGAACACTATGGATTATCAAATGTCTGTGCTCAAATTGAGCGTTTATAATTCCGTTTCATTCCCGTAGCAATTGTTTGGTGGTCCAGAGATAGAGGCTTAGCAAATGGAGTTTAAGTTGGCTTCGTGGCTGAATTCAAATCTCCTGACTAGCAGGAATTGTACTCCTACAGGAATGGTTGTGTAAGCATGAAACGCTAATGTCTGTACATATAAAAAGCACTGCTCCCGTGGGTCGATGGGTAGAACTGCTGATTATCAACGCAATGGTTCTATGTTCAATCGTCGGCTTGGGAGAGGTGCGACACTAGTGACACTGATGAGTTATGATACAACGAAACAATACTGTATGTCGATGACTACAAATTTATATATATATATATATATATATATATATATATATATATTATATATTATGTAAAGACATTTAAGGGAAATGTCTTTTCATAATGTTCTATTGTTAAAGTGTTTTTTTTTCAATAAGTCTGAAGACAGGCTGGTTATGTGAAAATTTTCAAGGCCATACTATTTGAATTTGTCCAATTACTCTTGAAACCATTGTAACTAACAATGAAATACACCCTTTTGCTATCCTTTTTTTTGAAGTCTTGGTTTTGTTAATACAGTATATATATATATATATATATATATATATATATATATATATATATATATATATATATAAAGCTGAACGTCTGTGTATGTGATGTGTGTGTGTGTGCGTGTGTGGTCATGAATAGGCTCCTATATGGTTGAATATTTTTAAAAACTGATTACATATGATGATAGGTGTATCGAGGATCAGGAATGGGTGTGTTTGATCTGGACGAAAGGTGGTTCATAAAAATTGTGGGGTCTGTGTTCGCGCCTGTACTCCATGGAAATATTGCACAAACTTTAACAAAGAATTTTCATATCTATTTGCGAAAGTATACTTTGATAATTATGTTTCTGTCTAAAAAAATATGGTACAATAAATTATGGGGTGTTCGTTCGCGACTGGCTTCCATAGAATGTAAATATGTCACAAAGTTTAACAAGGTTTTTTAAAAGGGGTGAGGGTCCACAATAACACCTTAACTTTAATCTTAATTCACGTTAGCTATTATTTATTTTTTTAGTTGATTCATTGTGTCGAATAAACTCACCTCATAAATTCACGTTCTTATTAAAGTGAAAGCCGAAAAAAAAGTCGAAACTTTAGACAATTCTCGACACAAATTTTGCACAACGCTGTTTTTTTCCTTCTCCACTTCCACGAGGAACTCTTTCGAAAATAGATAAATATATAAATAATAAAAAATAAGAACGTTACTTGTTATCGTGTGAAAAGAAGGAAAAAATCCTGCTCACGTGATTACGTGTCTTTTTAAAAACATTTACATAACCTTTTTATTTTTATTTATATATCTGTTTAAGCTTTTTTGTCAGTGTACTAGAAGGAATTCAGTTGATTACAACCCTTTCTGCGTGTTCTTTACAATACAAGAGTACAACCCTGAAACCGACGGCGCAATACTACACTGTTCAATACTGTAAAACTGAAACGAACCTGCTCTGCTTAAAAGGGCGCCATTTTCTTCTTATTCATATTTATATCGATCTTTGCTTTAAAAAACTAAAATAATTACGTGTTTACTTTTTTAATATCCCAGTTTGCTATTTCGGATTATTTTACTAAAGTAAGTAAAGCTTCATTATTTTTCCAAACTGTTTTTGTTTCTTTGTTTTTCGATATTTTGTCGATATTATTCAGTAAGAGTGTTTAGCAGAAAAGCCAACAAACGACTACCCGAAAAAATAAATATACAAGAAATGTTTTGAAATAGTTTTTCACAGTCGCACCCATTTTAATTTTTTTTTTTAACCGGTTCGTGAATTAAAAAAAAATTTTTTACAAACTACTTAAAAATACAAACCAATGAACTTTTCTACCATAAAAGTAAGTTTTATTTACTATGGTAACATTTATTTATTGTATATTTATATTATTATATATATAACATTTTCTCTTTGTAAGGAAACATCATTTTCTTGGTCACTCTTGGCTACGAATGGAAACAAAGTTGATATAAAAAAATATATTTTCGCGAAAATTATCTTTACTTTTTTCATATTTTGTTTTGGGTAAAATTTTTGAGTATCAAAACCTATCTCTTTACAACCTCCTCCTTTTCATAACCTATCATACTTTCATCAATCACAGTGCATTTTCTGTAGGCTGTTTTTGAACACAGTCAACGACGGGTACTTCTGCTAGTATATATATATATATATATATATATATATATATATATATATATATATATATATATATATATATTCAATAGAGAATTTACTCTGTAATAATAAATATGAAATCTGCATGAATTAAAATTATAATTAAGTGTATTTTACAAACGGGCAAGACGGGACGTCCACTACTAGTCTTCAATAAATCGTTTAGACTTTAGAATCCTTTACAATAGGTAATGTTTCAAACACATAAAATGCCCCCCCCCCAAAAAAAGATGGCGTTTTTTAAGTGATTAACAACACTGGCTGGAAACCTTAGTGTTCCAAGTTCGAATCTAGTTGGTTTCACAAAACCACTTTCACATAGGGTGTTTACAACCTTCAGGTGGTCCCTCTCGTTAGTACCTGTTGTTCCTCTAGAAAGAATTCTGACTAGAAAAATATCGGGGAAACCAATGCCAACAATAGAATATTCGGATTCGTACGATATAACGATGGGATACAAACCGTAAAAATGAATTGAATAACTGTTTTAATAATATGCATTTTGCAATATAAATCTTAGTAAAAAAAAGAAAACGAAGTTATAATATTTTATTTTTTAAATTAAATTTATTTTGCAGAAAAGTAATTTTAATACATTCGTGTTTATTAATAAATTGTCTAAAAGCTGTCATGAAAGATGAGCTGTTAATATCAAAACAAGTAGGTTTAAAATGAAATTAATAATCCCACCTCCTCTCAAATACTTCCGCTGACAAATAAGCGAATTTTCTAAGAAAAAAAAATGTTTCTTGCAAATTTGTGGCGTCATCAATTTGAAGGAATGAAAAGAAAGGATTTTATTTATGTTTTCGTTTTTAGTTTTGTGTTCATTGGATTTGCGTTTCTTTTAATTTTACTTTCATTATTCAATTATTATTCAATATTGAAAAGGGAACAAAGTATTATTGATCTGCTAAATAAAATGTTCTGGTTTAATTGAAATGGAGTTTACCGCTAGACAAGTTATCCATGCAATATACGCGCGCACGCACGCACTCACGCACACATATACATATACATGCATATATATATATATATATATATATATATATATATATATATACTAGCGGGGGTACCCGGCGTTGCCCGAGTGTTTGTTTCCGGGACAGGGGGGGGAATTTTAAAAAATGTTATGGTAGGTAAGTAGGAAGGATCAAACCCGGAGTCATGAGTAAAAGTAGGAAAATAAAGTGTGAAAAAAAACAAAACAAAAAAAAACATCGGCAACGTTAACAGTTCGGCCACCAAGAAAAGTCCATTCCAGTTGTTTAGAAAAAAAAAAAAAAAAACGACTACGGTAGGTCGGCGCGAACGTGAAAATATAATGTGAATTGTCCAGCACGCTAACCACTACGCCACAGAGCACTGCAGCTTAGTTTAGTGATTTTAAATAACTTCACATGAAAGAACTACGAAGCCAAACCGGTGTTCTCTTCTCAACTGTTCATTGCGAACGATCCCCAAACGGTGTTAAGTGGTGGCAGGGGAAGGAGGAATTTATTAGAGAGAAAATATTTTACTACTTCCATTGATCTTAACCGATTTTGGCCGTGACTTCTCAGCAGAAAAAGTATAGAAATCTAAGATTATCGAGGAATTTGAGAAATAATAAGCCTATAACACACCTCAGATATTGTTCTGCCGTTTGTGCATATTATATTTGCATGAAATATCTTGATTTTTAATCCTATTAATGTCAAAATCAGACGGGAAAAATGAGTTCATTTTATTTATATAGAAGATAGAAGAATAGAAAAAGAAGATAGAATAGAAGAGAAGAGAAGAAGAGATATACAGAGAGAGAGAGAGAGAGAGAGAGAGAGAGGGGGGGAGGGGGGAACTTGCCTTTTTTATATCTTCACATCCCGCTATTTTCCAGATCAATCACAAATGCAAATCAGTAAAATAGACATACTGTTTGGGGTAACCGGGATGGTATAAGTCATGCTTAGGCAATTTTCCTGATATTAATGCACACTCTTGTATATAAATGAATAAAACGCCCCCCCCACAACGTAACATTGTTGGATTCAACAGTTCAATTTGTATTCATTACACATCCAACTTCTAAACTTCGTATTACTTAAGGAGTTTTTTGTCTAATGGAATTATTCACTTTCGTGGACGTCTCATCAACTTTGTACAACGTGATACTCTGAAATCCTCATAGTGCAATCCATCAGACGTATAACTTCTATTATTCTTTACAAACAAGTCTTATATAAGCGTCTTACCCTTCTATCTATCTATCTATCTATCTATCTATCTATCTATATATATATATATATATATATATATATATATATGCATATATATATATACATACATACATACATATATATATATATATAAATACACACACACACACACACACTTATATATATATATATATATATATATATATATATATATATATATATATATAAGGTTGAGAAGAACGTTCTTGCGGAATTTTTAATTTTGATTTCAAAGTATTTTCAAATAAGTTTTCCATGTAATACATTTACTTTCTAAATCTTTTTAAAATAGGTGTTTCACTCTATCCGTTTAAATTACAATCGTTTTAAAACAATCATGCATTCTTTCAAAAACGTTGAATACAAGATGGAAAACAGCAAATTCACACAATTTTCTTATTTCAATTCAAGCTAGGTCAAAAAGCCGCTGAACCAGCTCGCGATATCAACAATATGGCAACAATCAATTAAAAGCCCTAGTCGAACACAATCCACGCACAACTCTTCAAGAACTTGCTTCTGAATTAAGCATAATGTATACGATGATATCCAACCACTTGAGAGATATTAGAAAGACAAAAAAAAAATGATAAACGGATACCTCACGAATTGAACGTCAACCAAAAGAAACTCCGTTATGAAGTGTCATCTTTCCTTCTTTTACGCAACAAGAACGACCCGTTTCTTGACCGCGTTGTGACTTGCGATGAAAAGTGGACTATTTACAACAACCAGCGACGCTCAGCTCAGTGGTTAGATGCCGACAAAGCTCCACGACACTTCCCGAATCCAAAAGAAGGTCATGCTGACTGTTTGGTTTTTACAGTTTTTTAAATGCAAACGAAACCATTATTCCGAAGAAGAACTGCCAATAAATGGATGAAATGTACCAGAAACTTCAACAACAACACCCAGCATTAGTCAACAGAAAAGGCCCAATTCTCTTCCACGACAATGTCCGACCGCACCTTGCTAAACCGACTCTGTAAAGTTGAACGAATTAGGCTACGAAACTCTGCCTCATCCGCCATACACTCCAAACCTATCACCTATCGACTACCACTTTTTCAAGCACCTCCATCATTTTTTGTCTGGGGAATGCTTCAAAAACCTAAGCGATATCAAAAACGTCTTCAGCGACTTTATGTCAACAGAACGCAAGATTTTTACGCTTTTAGCATCAATACACTTGTTTTACGTTGGCAAAAATGTGTTGATTCTGGTGGTGCTTATTTCGATCAATAATTTTTTGTTTCAACAGAGATATGTTCATATGGATTTAAAAGTTAACAACAGCAAGAATTTTCTTGTCAACCTGATAACTGGGCAGATTGTCAGCGCAGAAAAAGGTGTATAAAAATGAAAATCTATATGGGTATCGATGGCCTATGGATAGTCCTTTCACATCAACAATCCGGGAATCACAATTTTGGATACCCATTTTTGTACGCACAAACTTTTGTGTACTTTTACCATATAATATAGCAAAATTGTTGCTCATTTAATTATGTCAGGTTTCACAGCAGCATTTTCAAGTTAGGTGGTTATAGGGATTACATGGTCGTAATGTATGGTATATAAGTCATTTCCAACTGTTCTTTCAGGTTGATGTTCCCAGAACTTGCTGCTACACTGGATGTTAAATTTTTTACAGATGGTCCAGTGGAGGTACTTGCATACTCCATCATGTCTCGCTGTATAGTAGCCGTCCCCTAGAAGAACTTTGCAACTTGATATCAGATGACCAACACTTTCCAATTCTGTATGGCAGAACCTGCATTTATTGTCATTACTGATCCTTACCATCTTCTTGAATGCATTGGTCATCAATCCCTGGTCTTGGGCAGCCATTATGACCCTTTCCTGATCGTGGTGGAGGAATCCTCTTTTGAGCCAGTCCAAAGAACCTTCTTTATCTATGTATTCCTGAGAGAGTTCCTCCAGAAAATACTTTGCACGCTGATGTTGTTCCCATTCTTTCAGGTTCATCTGTTGAAAGGTCTCGGTATATTTCTGCCGGCTCTTTCTTGCAATTTCTGTGGCACACTTGTTTGGTGTTTCGTCCTCATCTGAGAGACAACTCTGACCAAAATGCTTGGCCAGCTGGGTGACTGATGTTGTTCTGCTGGCTCTTGTCTCTTGATGTTCATATACTATTGAGAGGGTGTCATTCTAGGAGCTTCTCAGATACTGACCGGTGCTCACAATAGTTGCCCTATGTTGATGATTAATCTCTGAGAGTCCCAGACCTCCTTCTCCCCTGGGCAAATACAGCCTTGGTAGACACTGATTTCTGTATATTATTTTATGAACCGTTAGTAGCTTCCGTATCTTTACATCTAGCCGGTTGATGTATTTTTATGGCCAGTCAATGATACCAAAGCTGTATGTTATTACTGGCATAGCAAGCTGGTTTATGGCAGTAATTTTATTTTTATTGGTGAGCTGGGTTTTGCATATTTTCCTCACCCGGCGTGCATATTCTTTACTAATCTTCTCCCTCATCTTGGCATGTTGTATGTTGCTCATCTGTATATACTCTCTTGTTATATCTTAACAAACATCCGTGACGTTCAGAGAACTTTTTCAGGGCAGTTGCTCAAGAGAAAGAAGAACGGTATCTCAGAAGGGACAGTCCTATAATACATTTCCCTGAAAAGGACACTTCTTTTAAAACAGGAGTAAAGAGGGCAGGTGCTTGGGCACCCATAGCACTCCCGCTCTGCACGTCCCAAACAAACATAGAGCTTCTTATTAAAAAAAAGGATTGGTACACACAAAGAGTAGAAAATTTTCGCCACATCGAAATTTTTCACAAAATCTCTTCTCTCTTTCTCTCTCTCTCTCTTTATATATATATATATATATATATATATATATATATATATATATATATATATATATATATATTCAGTTTCTGGAGGGAGAGGACCATGCTCTGCTGCACTATTTGACAGTACATGTTGGAGTTCATGTTTCCCTCAATGTAATGTAATTCTCCAATACTTGCAGCACTCATGCAACCCCAAACCATGACATTCCCACCACCATGCTTGACTGTAGGCATGGCACACTTATCTTTGTACTCCTCAAATTGGTGGGCATGGCTGTCACCCCAGGAGGAAGCCTCTTCTGAAGGCAATAAACAAGAAAGTCGTAAACAGTTTGCTGAAGACATGTCAACAAAGCCCATAGATTACTGGAACCATGCCTATGGTCTGATGAGATGCAATTCAATTTGTTTGGTTCTGATGGCCTTAAGCATGTGTGGTGGATACCAGGTGAGGAGTACAAAGATAAGTGTCATGCCTGCAGTCAGGCATGGTGGTGGGAATATCATGGTCTGGGGCTGCAAGAGTGCTGCAGGTATTGGAGATTTACATTTCTTTGAGGGAAATATGAACATAAAAGAGCATTCCAGTGGCTGCGTGTGAAACTCTGGTAAACCCTATGCCCAGGAGAATGAAGGCATTTTTGGATAATGATGGTGGCCACACAAAATATTGAGAGTTGACATGTATATTAATATTGATAACTTTTCATATGGGGTGTGCTCACTTTTAGTGCCAGGAATTTAGCTATCTGGCTATATTTGAGTTATTTTGAGGGAAAATAAATTAACTCTGTTATTTATGCTGCAGATAGACTACTTTCATTGTATCACAAAATCATTTTTTTAGTGTTGTCTCACGAAGAGATATGCTTAACTATTTGAAGAACTGTGAGGTGTGTGCTCACTTTTGTGATACACTGTTTTTATTTTTTATTTTTAATCATTTCATATTCGTGTCACCTTGGTACAGTGGTACCGTCAACAGTTTTAATGTTCCAGTTTTACTTCCGGTTTCTATTCTAGCTGATGACACCCAAATATTTTTCTTTACTTTTGAAATCATGACTCTATAATAACATATACGAAATCTGGACAAATTAAAATATCATATTTAACCGTATTTTACGACTGGGTAATGCCGGGCGTCCCTCTCTCAGCTAGTAAATGATAAATAATCATTTTTATACAAACCAACACTAGTGTTTCATGGTTTCGCAATCTTCAGTGCAGGAAGTGACGATTTCAATAGTCGAAAGATTCGAATCCCGCCACGAATCCATCCTCGACTCCATTTGCAAGGACCATTGCCCTGAGGCCACCGTCCAGAGAATTAAGTAAAATTTTAATGTGTAAATATATAATTTTAATCGACAGATAATTAGATTACATCATTAAAGAAACGTATCTACATTAAAATTTATCAACGCACACACGCACATTTTATGTTTTCGAAATTGAAATGGAAAAATATAGAATTGTATTGTGGATTTTTTTTAACGATTTTTATTGCTCCTTATTTCTCATTTTCTCTTTCGATCCAGAAACTATCGTATGTCTGGTGCAAAGAACAAAAGCAAACAACATTTTGAAAGACAGCGAAAAACGCATTTCAATATAAAACTGGTTTGAAAAATACAATATTCTGCGAGTTGTCAAATTCAATTTTCATTATTTAATTTTTTTTATTTTTCATTCTCTTATTTATTTATTTATTTATTTTGCAAATTTAAATCTGTGTTTTTGGACGTCGACGTGAAGTAAAGCATTTCTATGCTTGTAGAATTCTGTCTTTTATCAATTTATAATTAAATAAGTGTACGTAGATACTTTGCCTCGTCATAAATGCGTTTATTGTTTAACTAGCTGTATATACTTGGCATTGCCCGGGAATACTTTTACTTCAATTTTCCTTCGCTCATTGAACGCTCACCCTCTTTTCCTTTTATCTCGAGTAATTTCCTGTAAAAAATACATTTAAAAAATTATATGGCCTTAAAAATCGGATTACCAAACAATTTGCTAGGATGATTTAAAAAATCTTGGAATTTGCACGCAATAAATAGTTTTAATATTTTTTATATTCACGACAAAATTGATAGTGCGTAACATTATATATATATATATATATATATATATATATATATATATATATATATATATATATATATATATATATAATTTATAAAAATATTCGTGGCAATTAAGCTACACAGAATATTCCGCATTTCATTCTCGTGAGAATGCTTGACGAATTCTCACAAGAATGAAACGCGGAATATTCTGTGTAGTTTAATTGCCATATATATTTTTATAACTTACTACCTAGCTCTACCTATGTACTGAGCACTGTTGAAGTAAATACTAAAAATATACGCATAAAATTATATTCTCATATATTAATTTATGTGATTAATTGAAGGAGTCATATATATATATATATATATATATATATATATATATATATATATATATATATATATACCCGGCGTTGCCATTAAAAAAAAAATTATTGGCGGGCAGAGGATTTAGTCACATACTATTTTAGATACGTCGAATATCCTAGCTTCTTACGATTTTCTGGAAAGTGGATCAAATGTTAGGTTCATGGGAGCATAAAATACATCTATTTTTGTTTATCTGTTTTCAACGCTAATATTAATTTGTGAGACAGTGTGCTTTTTGTACATATTAATTTAATTGTGAACAAACAAGTAGAAAGGTTTACGACTTTATTATGATATATATATATATATATATATATATATATAACTGCTTAATTTACTCACATAAAATTAATATACGAATGTATAGATTTATGCGTTAATTTTAAGTATTTACTTCAAAGTGCTCAATACGTTGGTAGAGCTAGTTAGTAAGTTATAAAATGTATATGGCGATTAAGCTACATTGAATATCCAGCGTTTCATCCACTCTAGGATTCTTCAGGCTTATGCGCAATTCTAGACGACCCATGTAGATTATGCCTTCATGAAAAATATTCTATCCTGTACTTTAAAGAACCCCAACATCTATTAAACTGTAGAAGAGAAATAGCAACAAACGTGTTCACAAGATAAAATTTACTCCAGGATAGCGATACAAAATAGTTTTAAAACTAACAAAATCAATAGAAAATAAACAAATAAATAAATAAATTAAATAAACATGAATATACATAAACGATCACACATATATGTATATATATATATATATACATATATATACGTATATATATGTGCATATATGTGTGTACACATACATATATATTTATATATAAACTAACATTAATAAAAAAGACATTAACCTAGATTTAAAACAGATCAAGAAACTAAATATCCAGGCTAAATAGAGCACACACAAAGAAACAGGTCAACCAGATGTCAAATAGGCTTTTGTCCGATAAATGCATGCTCATTGGCTAATAGGAAGGGCGTGGTGGATAATAGAAAGCTGATTGGTTAGCTGAAATCTCAATAGAAGATGCGCATATAAAAACGACAAACAGCCACAGAATTCGAGCATAAGCCTGAAGAATCCTAGAGTGGATGAAACGCGGAATATTCAGTGTAGCTTAATCGCCATATACATTTTATAACTTACTATATATATATATACATATATATATATATATATATATATATATATATATGTATATACATAGATAGATACATAGATAGATAGATAGATAGATAGATAGATAGATAGATACATACATACATACATACATACTTATGACACTTTTCAAGCCTCCATGAAGAGTTTTTTCTCATCCAAGCCAATTTAGGTCATTTTTGAAAGTAGGATTATATGGCTTGTTATACCATTTTTCTGGGTCAAAATTAAATTGAGAATTAAAAAACAACTGTCTAAAATACAAAATATGGCCTAGTTTCAGAGATATGGTAGCTTTCTCAAAGCGTGGTGTAATATTCCTGAATTGGAGACTGGTTTCCCGAACACGATAATTGCTCGCCCTTTTGACTTATATCTCACTAGAAGCCCAAAATTGAACTTTAAAGTATTTTGCTTCTTCATTTCAAAAAGCCAAGAATAATTACTGACCAATTTTCAACGCTTATGAAAGATTTGGGGAATATAAGGGCTTCAGACGCTTCTAGTAAAATAGACAAATCATTGGAATATTTTCTAACACCAGAAATAATTAAAACAAATAATTCAAGAAATCAGAAACTGGCAAAGTGATTAACTGTTTAGGTTAGTTAAGTGAGAAATAACACAAATCATTGTTAACAAAAGAAGTCACTTTACAAAGAAAAATCGTTTTAATTAATCACTGTACGATAATCTCATCCCTAAGGCAATGCCATACTGCTGGATGATATACATGGACTTGGAAGCAAGAGCAGAATCACTTAAATTTTCACCAAGATCTTGGATTTGATGCACAGGTTTCTGGTTGTAATTGTCCTCACCAACCCATTTCACTATCAGTTTATCTTTCTGCCTGGAGAAGCGATGAGTTTAGTGTGGAGGGTTCTGGGGTTGGACATGGTATTGGAGGGGATTTAGAATGACTCTAACGCATCTTGGCTAGATGATATTCAGCTTTCTTTCTTTGAAAAGCTGCTGTAGCCACCCTCTGCACTTGGTCTACCCTTCTTAGCTTGATTTTCCTTTTTGAATGGCATTTTGATAATCTAAAAAGAAAAGGCTAAAATTCAAGTAATAAGCAGTTATATTCATGATTAATTTGAATATGTTAGCTCTCTCCTGAACCTATAAACACTAAATATAATAGATATAATGAAGAATATGATTTAGTAGCACTAAGGGAATTTCCAAGGGCGTCCATTCCTCTATTTTGTACTTTGGGAATTTCCCTTCAACCATATAAGGGAAAATATCAGAGGAATTTATCGAAATCCCCTAAAACTATGATATGAACTCATGAATGAAACAATGGAAAAGTTAATTATTGTTCAGCATCAGAAACATCATTTTACACAGAATTTATGTTTGTTTTATTTTGCGTTTTCATGTCATAAAACCCATGAAAAATGCACTTTTTGGGGAAATTTTAAAATTTGACTTGGATGATAAAATAATGTGTGGTCTAAATTTGGATAAAAATAAAAAAAATTGTTTCGTGCATATTTTCAACATCATTAAAAAAATTTTTTCCATGAAACAGATTTCTTATTTGGACCTTTTTAGAGCCTGTGACTTAGTTTATCAGGAAAAAAATATTTTTGGCTTCAGAAGCCAAAGTTTCTTTACAAAATGAGTTGTATCTTTACCTGCATGCATCAGATTTTGTTGAATCTGGCGTTTCCAGATCAGTTAATGGTATTCTGTATTGGAATGATTGAGTTTCCACATTTCATTATTGCATTGGCGACCCTGTGGGCCTCTAAAGTTAAAAATTCTCAAATTTTTATCAAAATGAAAAAAAAAAATTGTCAAAGACATAAATCTGCAATTTAGCTTGAAAAATATCCGTAAGAGCGTTTTGGGCATCGTTTTTTGCAGAAATCTATCTACACATGGTACTTCCTTGCCTGGATCCTCATTTTTTGTAAAGGATGAGTAATATTTGAAATATGGCTTTTCTTTTGGATGCCTTGAAATTTTTTGTTGCAATTTTTAGGCCATTTTTGGCTAATTTTTCCAGCAATTGTTGCTGTAGCTCCAAAATTATAGGCTAGAACTAGATAAACCCTATATGATTTTGAAAGCTAAACTTATTACTATATAAACTGTGGTTGGATGCCGGAGATGCTCCAAAACACTTCCTGAAGCCGAAATTGCACCAAAAAAAGGTGATAGTGACTGTTTAGTGATCTGCAGCCTATCTCATCAATCACAGTTTCTTAAATCCGGGCGAAACGATTACGGTGGAGAAGTACTGCCAACAAATTAATGAAATGAACCAGAAGTTCCAACGTATCAATTCTCCTCCATGACAATGCTCGCCTGTACGTTACTCATCTGATCCTGAAGAAGCTGAACGAATTGGGTTAGGAGACTCTGCCTCATCCGCCATATTCACAGAACCTATTGTCAACGGATTATCACTTTTTCAAGCATCTCAACAACTTTCGGCACAAAAAATGCTTCAAAACTTGAGATGATGCCGAATCGAGTTCAATGACTTCATCCCTCCAGAACTCTATTTCTATGCTAATGGGATGAATACACTTGTTTCTCATTGGTAAAATGTGTCGATTCTAATGGTACTTATTTCGATTAATAAAGTTTATTAGGAAAGGAGTTATGAGCTTTTGAAGTTGAACGTCAAAAACGACACGATTTTTGCACCAGCCTAATATATATATATATATATATTGTAGAACCCCTAGATACGGTAGCCCTAGAATACGTTTTTGTTTCAGGTTACGATGTGAAATATGATGTTTTTCCGTGCCTGGTTACAGTATTTTCCCCTCCTGTGCTATTACTTATAATGTTATTTGATTATATACATGTGTATTATATACTATACTGTATTTTGTTACTAATTTTTAATACCATATGCCAGGGTTCTACTATATATATATATATATATATATATATATATATATATATATATATATATATATATATATATATATGTGTGTGTGTGTGTGTGTGTGTGTGTGTGCGTGTGTATATATATATATTAATATATATATATATATATGTATGTATACACACATATACATATATATATATATACATATATATGTGTGCGTGTATGTATATATATATATATATATTAATATATATATATATACAGTGATGATCATATTTATTGGCACGGTAAAATAAAAGTTAAATTTTGTCTAATAAATTCTAAAAAAGGGATTAAATTAAAGAAAATAACAAAGTATATTATGTATTTTTAACTGGCCTTTCCGATGCAGCAATCGGATTTTAGAAAAAATAAATAACAAAGGAACAACAAACATAATTGCAAAAAACCCTTGTTCAAAATTATTGGCACGATTTATTTAATAATCAATTGTATAGCCTTTGGCCTTGATTACCTTCCTCAGTCGCTTTTCATAGTTTACAACCAAGTTGTTGCACTCTTCAGTTGTAATTTTAGCCCACTCTTCCTGACAATAATCCTCCAATTGAATAAGATTATTAGGCTTCCTTTGCATTACCCTCAATTTTAATCTTCTCCATAAATTTTCAATTGGATTAAGGTCTGGGCTTTGTGATGGCCACTCCAAAACATTAATATGATTGTCCTCAAGCCATTTCTTAGTCAGTTTAGCCGAATGCTTTGGGTCATTATCTTGCATGAACCACCAACGACGACCAAGTGAGAGCTCTTTAGCAGAGTCTTTCAGGTTTTCATCCAATATTTTAACATAATCTTCCTTTTTTATGCTACCTGTGACCTTAACAAGTCGCCCTGGTCCAGAGGCAGCAAAGGATCCCCAAAACATCAAACTGCCTCCACCGTGCTTCACTGTGGGTATGGTGTTCTTAGGCAGGAAAGCTTCGCCAGATTTTCTGTAAATATAAGACACTTTATTATGGCCAAATAACTCTATTTTCGTTTCGTCAGTCCATAGAACACGTTTCCAGAATGCAACATCTTTATCAATATGACGTTTTGCAAAGGCTAGCCTTGCTTTCAGGTGCATAGGCTTCAATAAGGGAGTCTTTCTCGGACGACATCCTTTTAAACCAGCTCTCTTCAAAACTCTACCAACTGTATGTCGAGATACATTCACTCCAGAGGTGCTCTGTTCATCAACAATCTCCCCAACAGAGATCCTTGGGTTTTGTTTTACTTGTCGAACAATTTTCCGTTCATCTCTTGGGGAAAGAATCCTTTTTCTCCCTCTACCCTCTAAACTCATAACGTGGCCTTGCGATTTGAACTTGTTTATTATGGCTCTAACAGTGGATTTGGGAAGGTTTAGCTTCTTTGAAATCTTATCATAGCCCTCCCCATTGGTATGGCATGCTACAACAAGCTTCCTGACGTCTTCGCTGTGTTTCTTAGTTTTAACCATGGCGATTGAAAATTATAATTTAGTCACTTATAATAGTTTAAATAAATCGCTATCTAAAAATTATCTGAAAAAAATTATTCACTGAATTAGCGTTAAACAAGCATAATATGGCTATAAAAAAGTTCAGAAAGCACGTAAATTTCACGCGCAGGCGCCCTTACAGGTAGTATGCATAGTCTGTCAAGTTCGAAGGAAGCCTTATATATATATATATATATATATATATATATATATATATATATATATATATATATATATATATATATATATATATATATGAACAAAGGATTAATAAAACATGTTAAAAGACATCTTGAAAAAGAGTTAAAAACATATTTAATTTTAAAAAAGGAAGCACAAGATAAGTGGATAGTCCTTAATCCGCGGAGTTTCGAAGAAATACTCTCCTTCTCATTAGAGGGCAGGAATTAGCAAAATGCAGGATCGGATTTTGCATATAAAAGTATTTAATGAAACTACAAGTAAGTTACAGATCTTACTTGGTTAAAAAAAAAGGTAAGGTAAGGGGAATAGGAGGTAAAAGAAAAATGATAAAAAGATTTCACATGAATGGATAGTCCGGTGAAGGGTAAAAAATCCAAGAATGGTAAAATCCAAAACTGTCGAATTTAAAATTTCCAATCCAATGGGTAAATATATATATATATATATATATATATATTTCCCCAAAACCGCTGGTCCTGATTGACAGGAGATAAAAACTTGCTGCTATGGTTTCAAATTATCTGAAATAACAGAAATTGGAGACTCGATTCCAAATATTTCTCATGTGTTACATCTCCACTCTTTTGGAAATAGGGTACGATTATGAATATCTTTAGTATTAAATAACTCTTATACACCGTGAAATTTACTTCATGTATGATAACAAAAGATAGGAGATATATGAGAAATATTTGGAATCAAGTCTCCCCTTGCTGTTATTCAGATCATTTGAAACCATAGCAGCAATTTTAGCCCTCCCTCTCCATCAAGGCCAGATTTGGGGGGGGGGAATGTAAGATATAGTGGAATTCATATGCAAAACTAGGAAAACAAATGACTGATTGTAACATTTTATGTTTGTAAAAAAGTGCCTAAAGTAGGCTCTGGTTGATGGATGATCCCCTTAATGTGCGACCTTAGGGCAAATGCAATTAATGAAATTCGATGACTCGTGTTGATATTTTATGTCAAGTGGTTATTGACATTAGATTTGAAGATGACCATTATGTAGCCTTTAGGAAAGCAATCTTGTGACAAGATGTTTCGACTGATGGGAAGTTTTTCGAAAAGGACTCTTTCATGGCACCTCCGTTTGAGGCTAGATGAAAAGAAAGGAAAATTATTTGCACTGGGGTATTATTTAAACAAAGGGATATTTATCTCCCTCCTACAACAGAAAGATGTGAAACAAAGACCCGAAAGTGAAACTGAACAGCCAGCGCTCGAGAGGAAGATCACCCTGGCCTGCAAAAAGAAAAAAAAAATGCCGGAGCAGCCATGTCGGCATTTCTCGGCAAGTGTGCCTCAGGCGATTAGCAGTAAACTAACCCCTTCTCAAAGAAAGGAGACAAAAGACCAAGATAGTGAACCTCATAGAACTGCACAGGATGAGCATCATAATGCAGGAGGGAGGTATTTTTTTTAATGGTCTAGATTTCGTTTGTCTTTGGCGCCGAGGAAAAAAATCCCTGGCCGAGGTGTATGAAAAATGCGACAGGTTGTGAACTCAGGTTGCCAATTCGATTGTACACTTTAGTAATTATTATGCCGTTCAGCTTCTCTCATCTCTGCCACGACTATTTCTTGAACGGAAAGATTAGAACGGAATAGCGAGTATTTGCGTTTATTTCTTGTGGCGGTGTATATATTTGTGTATGTATTTGTGTTTAAAGCATTTATGCATTTCAAATGTTTACACGTCGCTGTATGAGAGAATGCTACGAGTTGAAGGCGTGTATTCATAATTGGAATTCTTCCTTTTTTGTTGTTCTTTTCAAGACCCGTCCCAGAGGTCAATAATATTTGTTCCTTAGAAAATTGGTAGTTTTTGAAGATGAAAGACAAATAGACAACCCAATTCCGCTGGGCTGGAAACGAAATAAACAAACGACAGAATTACAGTGGTAAATAAACTTGACTCTAATATCCTTATTTTCTATATATTCTTTTTCTTTGTTTAGCATTTTTTAGATTTTCTTTTTAGTATTTTATGCGAATGTATACCCTCATCAAAAATTAAAGAAAAAGTATTATACTTCGCCAGTGTTCACACTAATATTCATACTCATATAAAATAGCGTATAAATCAGCGAAGTTAAAAATAGAAATAAGGAAAACGTCTCATTATGGAAATAAAGTGAAGCATTTGTTTACGAATTCAATTAAGTCGTTGGAAGGGGTATTTGACTTACTATTTTCTGTTTCCTTACCAGTTAATATGGTTTCGTCCGGCACATTTTATAATCGCTAATCTTTATGCGACAGAACGGATATATACAAGTCAAATACTGAAACCACCGTCAATAATTTTCCCCACTCCTTATCTGTGCCTAAATCAAAACGTAGATTCCATGAACAAAGCTTCTTTCTTAGAACTGCACGCCTGTGGAACTCTGTTCCGCTTGCCTGTTTCCCTCCCGACTTCAACCTGGATGTCTTCAAGTCCAACACAAACAAATTCCTGATGAACCGCCCCCCCCTAAGTAATGACACCTTATCAATTCTCCAATACTATTGCTACACTATCCCATTGATTACTGTACACACAATAACCCTTATCCCCGAGTGGCCATTGGGCCTTGATAAGTGGTAAAAAAAAAAATTAAAAAGAAAAAAAAATACGCGTGGGTTTTTGTTCTAGAGTGGCGAATTGGTTTGATATTCGATGAATACGTCGAAATCAAAATGGATATTTTTCAGTTTCTGTTCAAAAAGCAGCTTACATTTTAAATGATTTTACTTATCTCATAGTGGTACAGGTATATATATATATATATATATATATATATATATATATATATATATATATATATATATATATATATATATATACTAGCAGGCCGCCCGACATTGCCCGATGGTGAACTACGTTTAAATATGATATTTTGATTAATGCAGATTTAGTATTTATTATTATATTATACAAGCGCGACCCGTGGAAATTCCACAGCGGACTCTTTCATATGTAATATATTGATGTTGTCACTCTTTGGATGTCCAGCGTAAATGAAGACGCCCTGATATTTTTGTAGCTCTTTTGTTTAAACTGAAAAAGTATTTATAAATATCAATGTAAAATGCTCTTGTAAAAATAGACTTTAAAACGACAATATTGTAGTCAGATTTGCATACAGAGAAAGAATTGTCCAGTCGTAAAATACATTTAAATATGATATTTTAATTTCTGCAGATTTCGTTAGTATAGATTAAATTTTCTATCGATCCTTTTATACTATAAAGTTGTGATTTCAAAAAGAAATATATATATATATATATATATATATATATATATATATATATATATATATATCCATATGACTTGAGTGCATCAGCTTTAATCGAAACCGAAGCCAAAACTTATGAAGAAATATATATATATATATATATATATATATATATATATATATATATATATATATATATATATATATATATATATATATATATATATAGCTTGAGTTCTTTCAGCAGTAATGTAAATCGAAACCAAAACCCATGAAGAATTCTTGGTAAAATTATTAATTTCAAGAAATGAAGGTCCTAACAATTAAATGACAGTCACCCGGAAAGAAAAAAGATGTAAGCGTGACACACAAAATAACACACACACTATCGTATCATTATATAAATTATATTGGACCTAATATATCGTAATGATTTTAAAAGTTAAAAAAAATGACTTGTGCGCCAACACCGAGAATCAAAACTAAAACGTTTAGCTTACAATTTACTTTTCCCTTTGACGTTAATAAGCTATGAAGACATGTTTACTGCAAGGCTAAAAATTACAAAAATGAACCAATAGCTATTACGTTACGCATGCATATTTGTAGTGGTGTCATTCGAGATTTACTTGGCAAATTCCATTTGTTTTAATTTTTACACGTTTGCACCGATTTTCTCAGGCTAAAACTCAAATATAATGTTTTTCATGAGCTTAAATACCCTATATATTAAGTTTTATGTCTGTAGAGCAAAAACTGACAGAGGAGTTTGGTAGGAAAATATATATATAGAAAAAAGGTGCATGCTTACTATAATCTTTTTATGCAAATATTACGCAAATATAAATCATGTAGAATATCTACATGAATATAATTACATGAAATAGTTAACTAAAGATAGCATGCCATAAGAAAACCGAAAAACTAATAGGGCATTAATTAAAACTAGCGAGACCTGTGGAAATTCCACAGCAGACTCATTTATATTGATGTTGGCATTCTGTAGATGTTCAGCGTAAATGGAGTCGCTCTGATATAGCAGCATTAAGAATCGATACTATAATATTATAAATTAAATTTTAAAAAAACCTTAATGCTGCAATATTTTAAGTTATAAATTTATTATATTTTTACTAGAATATTTTGTCGTTTTCTTTTCCAGTTTTAACAACTAATCCTTTACTTTTTCATGTTTAAGCTTAACCATATTACTTTTCATGCTCGCATTTTTCTATTGTAATCCATGATTTTTCCAGGCTTCTAATAAATTCACTTGTACTTTGTTTAATTTCATTTTATTTTTTGCCCCCCAAAACAAATATGTAATAACAATGTACAGCGCACGTCTGTTTCAATAAAACCCCCCAATTATATCCCTGTCACGCTTTCATTCTCTCTGTTTCACTTATTACTTCTCTTTTCGAATGAGTAGCAACAGTAGTTGCTGGAGCGACGTGGTTGCTATGGAAACCAGTCATAAAAAGCGTCGCTCACCTTCTTACATATTTTTACGACTTTAAACACCAGAAAATTCATCATAACTTTTTTTTTACTGAACGAACATTGAAAAAGTTTTCACACTATAGCCGAGAAGGTGATCTATAAATTGTAATAATTGTTTAAAATTTGGTCGTAAAGTGAGTGAATGGTGAAGCTTTAAATTAGTACTAAATGACTAAAACTATCACTTAACCATATATTCAAACATTACCTTGTTTTCTTTAACTATATTCAGTTTTATTAACAACAAGATACCGACATAGAAAACAACCAAAATAATGGAAAAGAGTAAGAGTCTCATGTGAAATCGGGAAAAAACGAAATCATGTTGTGATTGTGTACCTAAGACTTAAATAGACTTTCCTTTTTTTAACATGGCTATATAAAGATCGTATTTATATTTAAATAGAATGGATTAAAAAATAAACAGACTGAAAGCGCTACCTCATCGGTTTCAAATCTAGACAAAAGATTTCATATTGTATATTAATTTTATACTTCCTAAGGGGAATACAAGTAGATCACACTGTTAATTTTATATTATACCGAAAGGCTAGCAATTTAATGCTAATTTACTCTCTTTCGATGCTCAATTGAGGGGAAGGGCATAAATACTGGAAATTTTGAATTTATCTGTCTGAAACTGAATCTGTACTATTATTTCTACTAATGTTATTGATGTGGTATCTGCCGAAAACGGTACTATTCCTTATATTAATACTGGGCATGCGAGATCTATCTGAACCGGAAACTGTACTAGTACTTATATTAATAATGGATATTTGGTATCTATCTTAACCAGAAACTGTACTATTACGTCTATTAATAATAGATATTTGGTATTTATCTGAACCGGAAACTGTACTATTACTTATATTAATAATAGATATTTTGTAGATATCTGAACCGGAAACTGTAATATTATTTATATTAATAATGGATATTTGGTATCTATCTGAACCAGAAACTGTACTATTACGTCTATTAATAATAGATATTTGGTACCTATCTGAACCGGAAACTGTACTATTACTAATATTAATAATAGATATTTGGTATTTATCTGAACCAGAAACTGTACTATTACTTATATTAATAATAGATATTTGGTACCTATCTGAACTGGAAACTGTACTATTACTTATATTAATAATAGATATTTGGTATTTATCTGAACCGGAAACTGTACTATTACTTATATTAATAATAGATATTTGGTATTTATCTGAACCAGAAACTGTACTATTACTTATATTAATAATAGATATTTGGTACCTGTCTGAACCAGAAACTGTACTATTACTTATATTAATAATAGATATTTGGTATTTATCTGAACCGGAAACTGTACTATTACTTATATTAATAATAGATATTTGGTATTTATCTGAACCGGAAACTGTACTATTACTTATATTAATAATAGATATTTGGTATTTATCTGAACCAGAAACTGTACTATTACTTATATTAATAATAGATATTTGGTATTTATCTGAACCGGAAACTGTACTATCACTTATATCAATGATAGATATTTGGTATTTATCTGAACCGGAAACTGTACTATTACTTATATTAATAATGGATATTTGGTATTTATCCTAACCGGAAACTGTACTATCACTTATATTAATAATAGATATTTGCTATCTATCTGAACCGGAAACTGTACTATTACGTCTATTAATAATGGATATTTGGTATCTATCTGAACCGGAAACTGTACTATCACTTATATTAATAATGGAGATTCAAGATCTGTTTCTCTGTATCCGACTCTATACTGTGAAAATATGAATGCTAAATTCAGCTTATTAAATTCCAGACTAGTGTATTATCTTTTCCTGCTCAATTTAGTGGTGAGGGACAGGTTAGTATCTGTTTCATTGTAATGAGACCGAGAGATATTAACTTCTCCTTTTTTGAATGGGAATATTGTGTATGTTTGGGAAAGGAGTGAAATGTATGTTTGTTTATCATGATAACGTTCTTCTGGGAATCACCACCCCGCTTTTTTAAGGGGAGAGGATGTAATATAGAGTCTGTTTTGTGGTCATGACCACATCCTCCCTAGGATTGCCTTATTTTATTTGCAGTGATTAGTGATACACTATAAAAAATGATGATAAACATTATAATCATATTTTTTAAAAACACGACTCTCTACATCAGTTATATTTTTGAAAAGAAAAAAAGAAATCTCTAACTCATGATTAACAGTTTTGACTATCGACAAGCCACTGACTATAAAGATACTCAATGTGTCAAGAGTTGATTCGATAGAATTTTTTTTTTCTTTTAATGTTATGATTAACAATTGATTTACAAACTGTTTATAAAAATATAAAAGGGACGATTTGCATTCATTGCGATGTGAAACGGTTTCCAAGAAGTACTGAGATATGATTTGCACCAGAGAAGTACTGAGATATCATTCTTGAATACTAGCACCAACTTTCCAGAGGTCAGGAAGCAAGATTTGGTAAGACATTTGTTATTGTTATAGGATTGAACTGAGGCAATCACAGTGAAGCCTTTTTTAAATAGTATATATATATATTTTAGTTTAGTTTATTTTTAAATAGTATATATATATATATATATATATATATATATATATATATATACACAATAAAAATTACAATTACATGATACAATAATGCTTAAAAAACTCAGGACACAATGAAAAGATTAAATACAATCAGTATGCTCCTCCTGATGGCCGCCTTAAATCTGTAATCACACACAATATGACTCGCAAGAAACCAGTCTACATATATAATCCAAACCAAAATATTAATAGTAATACCTCTAACCTACCCAGTTGCATCAGGAGAAAGAAAAATATTTGGTTTAATCCTCCATTTAGCGCAAATGTCAAAACTAATATACCTAAGGAATTCTTCAACATTGTACAAAACTCTTTCAAATACCCACACAGATATAGTTCTATTTTCAATAAAAACTCAATAAGGATTTCTTATTCAACAATGCCTAATTTAGCACAAAGAATCTTAACATTTAATAACAAAAAAATTAAATCAGCCCAAAAAATCCCTTTCCCAATTAAACCCAAAACTAACTGTAATTGTAAAACAAACATCTTTGCCCACTCAATAATGATTGCATCCACAAAGATGTTATATATTCACTCACAATTACTGAGCTCCCACGCAATCATCCTATAGCAGACACTAATATTTTATCTTCAAGTTATCCTTCTTCCCATCCTACATCTGATATAGTTACTAATCCAATATACCACTCGAGCAGCCCCACCATCTACAATCATACAACTAGCAATAATAATAATAATAATAATAATAATAATAATAATAATAATAATAGTAATAATAATAATAATGAGAATAATAATATTTCTCTCAACACTCATTATCCCCTCCAAAACAGTCCTCGTACAATCATTGTCCCACCCTTTGTTGAACACAATGACCAAAATGCAAACTATTTCCCTAATACAAATCAGCAAATTAATATTAATTTCAGACCTCGAGCTTTTAATAAAGTACATACATATATCGGCGCTATTTCAACATTAATTAAGAAAATATTATAAAACCACATTTCTTCTTTTAACAACCATAATTCTAATAATAACCATGGAACTTCTCTAACCACTTTAATTAAAAAACTTAATTCTAATAATACCCACTTCTCAATCGAATGGACTATCATAAAAAAAATTAAGTCTTATACTCCAGGCTCTAAGTCATGTCGCCTCTGCACAACCGAAGCAATAACTATAATTACTTCCCCTCAAAGTAACAATATAATACATTCTAAAAACGAACTGATCTTTTCTATAAACATAAGTCCAAATTTAATTATGGTAATTTTGAAATTACATAGCTATTACTTTAACCCTTCAGATATATGTAATTTTTCTTTAGCATTATCGTTTTTTCTACATACTTTCTTAATACTTTATAACTTAATAATCCTTTATTTTAATTCTTTATTTCTTCTTTGCTCGGCCGTTTTTTTATCTGCAACTTCCGTTTTAGTGTTTAAATATTTCTATCTATCAAATATATCAATCTACCTGCACATTAATATCCTGTATGTATATTTACTTATATTTTACTATATGCATTTACGTACATACTACTTGCTTTATCCGGAATTTGCAGATACCTACCATCATCTCCCCTTAATTTTTTTGTGTCTTTTAATAACTTCCACTGATATTTTCTTAAGTAATAACATGTACATTTCAGTTGACCTCTTTTTTTGCCCTATATCTTTGGCGCCTTTTAACGTCATCTTGTCTGGGTCATTTTGGCATTTGCTTTTCTATTTTATATTTATTCAATCACCATTAAATGTTTTTTCTCTTCTTCTTCACTCATTTTTTCTTTTCTTCTTCGTCACTCATTTTTTCTCTCTTCTTTTTCATTCATTTTTCTTAATTACAGATTGTCTCTGCAGCCGAGTTTAACGTATATTTTGTTTTAATTTTAATAATATTATTGGAATTCTTTCTTCTTTTCCTTGTGAATTATTCCACGGATTTCGGCCTTTTGGATTATTTTGGACCATCTTCCAATTACGCGATTTCCTTGGATTTTACTTGTGCGAATGGAAATTTCATTAACATTCTTGGATTTAAAATTTGGGATTTTACCGTCATTAGATACTTTACATTTCACCAGACTATCCATTCACGTAAAATCACCTTTTTCTCCACCCTATTCCCTCTGCTTCACTTTTTCTTATTAAGTAAGATCTTTGACTTATTTGCAGTTTCATCAAATACTTTTGGAAGCAAAATCCGATCCCGCATTTTGTTAATTCCTACCCTCTGATGAGAAGGAAAGTATTTCTTCGAAACTCTGCGGATTAAGGACTATCCACTTATTTAGTGTTTCCTTTTCAAATTAAATATGTTTTTAACTCTTGTTCAAAGTGTTTTAACATGTTTTATTAACTATTTGCTCTTATATATATATATATATATATATATATATATATATATATATATATATATATATATATATATATATAACACTGATTTTAAAAGTTTTAATAAAGAAATGATTTCGGTGCCATCAGCTAAAATCGAAACCAAAGCATTTAGCTCGGCAGCTGCATTTCCTCATTTATCACTCCCGCTGCAGTCTCTACTTGTTAACCTAAACCAACTGATAGATGAGGAAGATTTAAACTCTAACCACTTCAAGATTTGATTGTATTTGCGTATGCATAAAACTAATAGAACTATGTCGACAAGTTGAACATATTTCATTTCAATTTGCCGACATATTTCTGTGCGCCTTATTTATCTATCCAAGCAAAGATTTTACCCGTTATAAACCAACCTTGGCGTATGATTACTATTTCCTGTTAATTTTAGTGTTATGTGACCAGTAGTTGAAGAGTTTATCGGTAAACTATTAACGCACATGCACACATACATGTACTGTTTTATTTATATAGAAGTATCGTTCACGTAGTTTTGTGTAAGATGTCCACCAGATATGTTTTGTGCTTATAACATTGATTTTATGCTGATAATATTTGGTCTATATAATTTATTAGTTACACTATTATCAAATGCATGCCAAAGTATCAATATATGCTTCTATTCTTTAACCGTATTTTTTTTTAATCAAACCGACAACCTGTTATGACAACAATACAAGTTTATTTTTTTCAAATGATAGCATATGACAAAAGAAAGATCAGTCGGTATGTGAATTTGGTGGTGTGGTGTCAGGCGGGCAGGTTTGTGTGGTGCGACGCTAGAAATATCATTCACTGCCTGAGTCGCTTGTTCTTTCTCTTTTGACTGACTCGTGTCTTTATTTCTTTTATATCTTATAGTGAAATTCCATACATCAGAATTTTTTTAAATTACATTTTCACCCCAAACAAGGCACATTGTCACTTTGATGTAGGGGCTACTATGTGGAGAGTTGGGCAGCAAGATGTCGGTTCACGTTACACTTGATCTTCTGCATGTCAGTATTGTTGGGGAAGCATGCACTCGAAAGGGAATTCCATAGTCCAGCAGTTCTGGGGAAGAAACTACTGGAGTAGAACGCTCTCTTACATCTAGGGATCTCAACTGAGAAGGGGTGGGATTTTGCTGGTTGTCGGTTTTGTCGGAAGTATTTACGTCGAGGGTGTACACGTGCTTTGAATTTGATTGTTCACTTATTTTAACATTTTTAATTAGAGGAATTTCTATTGTTTTAATGTAGTGCGTTTTTAGCAATTCCAATCAAGGTTAAAATATGTCGTCCCATTGTTCCATGAACCAACTCTTTAATCAGAATGTTGGGTTAACGTCATCGCTCAGCAATTCCTAAATTTACACGTACCTTCGATGTTTCCTGGCGTTGGCCCTCACCTATCCAACAATTGTACTTGCCTGCAAATGAGTGAAATGTCTATTTGTTGAGTTACAGTTTTGTTGGCATGATATAGAAATTAAAGTTTGGAGAATAAATTATACCAAGAATAAAGTGATGTAAAGATTAGGATCAGAAAATTATTCAAGAAAGAGAGAAATTCCTTTTCACAATGGGTGCAAATAAAGTTGGGAGCAACTCATTTTTTTTTTTGTAATACTTCGATGTCCGTTCAGTCTATAAAGACAAAGGATACCCCCTGTAGAGGCAGCTGCGTATCTAATTGTGAGACAAGGTTTGCGCTATCTCCAACAACAGCTCTCCTGAATCGGCGCTGTTTGAGTCTAATGGCAAGAAGTCCAGAACGACTAGAACCAATGCCGAGATAAGCGGAGAGAACATACAGCAGCTGAAAGTTCCAAATAGTCACCCATTTGGTACTGAAAAATATCAACGTTGCTAAGTTCGGTGATTCAGTGGGAACCGGTGTGTCAACAGGATTATGCCGTAATTTTGTAATACTTATAAACATTATATATACAAGAAGTGATGTGGAATTACAGCGAGATTTTTTTTTTTTACACAGTGATCACCACTTATCAAGGCCCGGAAGCCACTCAGGGATAAGGGTTATTGCAAGTACATTATGTTACTGTGGAGTTTCGATGAAGTGTTTACTTAAGGGGGCGGTTCATTAGGAATTTGTTAACATTGGACTTGAAGACATCCAAGTTGTAGTCCGGTGGGAAGCTGGCAGACGGAACAGAGTTCCACAGACGTGCAGTTCTAAGAAAGAAGCTTTGTTCATGGAATCCACGTTTTGATTTAGGCATAGGTAAAGAGTGGGGGAAATTTTTCACAGTGGATTCAGCTAGACGGGTGTTTTTCGTGAAAGATTGGCGAGGGGGGACCAGAGATTGGAGTTCAGACGAGCACCTGCCATGGAAAAAACGATAAAACAAGGATAGGCTCGCAATGTCTCTTCTTTGTAGAGAAAAGGGCATCCACACTAAGCCATGAAGTCTATTTTGTACTCTGTCAAGGCAGGATAGGCTGTTTTTAGCAGCTCCTGCCCAGATATGGCAACAGTATTTCATCCTTGGACGTACTTGGCTTTTATATAGATAGAGAATTGCATCAGTAGTGAGATATCTTCTGGAGCGGTAGAAGGATCCCACCATCTTTCCAGCGACCTTGGCAACAGACTTGATGTACATGTTCTATTTCAGATCAGGAGTAAAGGTCAAACCCAGAAGCTTGTCAAAACACGGGGCCTCACCTAGACGAGAGCCATCCATCCTAATTGATGCCAGATGGGGATCAGAGCGTTGATGATGTAAGGATAGGAGTTTGGTTTTGGATGCATTACAGGTAACCAGCCACGTCTTCCCCCACTGAACCACGCGCTCGAGATCAGAGGAGAGAGAATCAGAGAGAACTTTGTCATTTACAGCCTTTGATGTGTTGCCGTAGATAGTCGTGTCATCAGCATAGATGTCAACGAATGATTTAAGTATGTGTTTAGGGAGGTCATTGATGTAGATCAGGAAGAGAGTTGGGCCCAGGATTGACCCTTGAGGGACTCCAGCATTAATAGTGCAGGCCTCTGATTTTTGTCCATCGACCACTACTCTTATGAGCCTATCGGAGAGAAATGATTTAATGATTGAAAACACATTTTCAGTTATACAGTAGCTGGAAATCTCGTAAAGTAGACACTTATGCCATACCTTGTCGAAGGCCTTTGATATGTCAAGAGCAATTGCCCTAGAAATGAAGCCTTTGTCAAGAGATTCACTAATACTGTGGGATATTACTGTCAGCACATCTGCCGTAGATCTTGCAGAGCGGAAACCATATTTGTGTCACTAAGAAGGTTGTTTCTGCTGAGATGGTTGACTATTTCTCTATTTAATATGGATTCCAGCAACTTACTCATAACACACAGGAGACTTATTGGTCTGTACTGAGAGGGAGATGACTTATCACCTGAATTCTTAAATACAGGGCAAACTGATGAGGTCTTCCAGGGAGTCGGAAAGCACTTCTCCTTAAGGCAGCGCTTAAATAGTTTCGTAAGTATGGGAGTGAGTTCTGGTTGAAGCTTTTTTAACACTATAATTGGGATGCCATCAGGGCCAGTTGCTTTACTGGAATCAAGGTTCTTGATTAGCTTGGCGACCTCCTGCGCGGATATTTGTATGTTACCTAGCTTGTTCTGTGTTATAGGAGGAAATATGGGGAGTTGATGGCCTTCGTCGCATAGGGTAGAATTAGCTGCAAAGTTCTTTGCAAATAGTTTGGCCTTGTCTGACGCTGACGAGATGACCTCTGGTCCATTGATAATGGTTGGGGTAGAACGCACACTTCTGTTCAGGGTCCTATTTGTTATTTGCCAAAACTGGTGAGTACCAAGCCGCTGATCAGCTACCTTGGATTTAACAGACTGGGCATATAGCTCTCTTGCATTTTTTATTACTCTTTTACAGCGGTTGCTGGCAGTCCTGAAAGCAGCTTTAGTCTCAGTGCATCTATTACGTTGGTAGCTATGGAAAAAGTGATTTCTGTGTGCGATAGCAGCAGCACATTCTGGGGAGAACCATGGCTGGCTGTTAGGTTTTTGTTGGAATTTTTTAGATGGTATGAATTGGTCTATGCCTACAATTAACCATTCGGTCAGATCTGATACTATCAGATTGATAGAAGATAACCAGTTTATACGCAAGGTGTGTAAGATAATAGAGAGGGATGAGAACTAAGATGTGGGGTAAGTATATTTTTATGATGGGACTATTGAAATTATCCAGAATCTTGTTACCATGAAATATAGGGAGGATAGTGATTGCAAGGATTAGGAATGGACGGGGTAAATTCAGTGATATTCTGCCATTACTAACAAATATAATGTTAGCGCTATTGATCAAGGAAAATAGTCTACGTGTGTACCCAGTATGATGATCTATAAAAGTGAAACCTTGTCAGTTAAGGATATGCGTTGCGTGGAATAAATACGAGAATGATACGATTGATATGAAATATGAGTCTTAGACAGATGATCTGATGATTCTCTAGAAAAAGATTAAATTGGGACAGCATAAGAAGAAATGTGTAGAACAGGAGACTTCGTTGTTTTGATTGAAAGAATTGGTGAGAATGTTTGGGTTCGTAGATGTGGAACAGTTGAGCTAGCAGAGTCAGTTGTCTAATATCAATAGGCATTTTCTTTTTTGCAGTAATCATCTTTTGTTCTTTTTAGCTTCTTACGTTATGTGGCTCCGTGCCTTGTGTGGAGCGGCTTTCATAATAAAATACATTCCTGGATTACTTTCCTCATCTTTGTTGCTATTATCACAATGTTTTAAGCTTCCAGCCTTATTCGGTTACTTTGTCTCAAACAGAATTTTGAACCCAAATCTAATTAGTCTCCTTAAGATACAAGGTTCGCACAGAGACCTGGCCGAGATGACTAGTAAAAATTTGAATTATGACTTCAATCCTGAGCATAGAAAACAAGACAATACACCAGAAAAAAAAAGATGTCATGCAAATTGTGTACTCTCAGAACTTTGAAAAAGGAGTTGAGTTAAAAATTTTATGATGGTTATCGAGTTTGACATAACGAACTTGAAGGGGCTCAAACGGCAAAACAGCCGAAACGTTTTGAGAATCCTTGTCATCGAGTTGTTCTTGGTTTTAACAAGTGATAACTCATTTGTGTAAATGATAATAATTATAATAATAGTAAATACGGGAAGTTTGAAAATTATGAATAGTTATGAAAATTTCTCATCCCGAAACACACAGTACAATATAATGATTGAATATAAACACACAGTACAATATAATGATTGAATATTAACATGGCGTACAATATGTGTACATGATATAGAAAATGATACATGGTATAAACATAAGGTTATAATCTGATAAAAATTAGTAAACATCCCAAACACGAAAGTTCTTCATTATATATATATGTGTGTGTGCGCGCGCGTGTGTGTGTGCGTGCGTGTGTGTGTGTGTGTATGTGTGTGTGATCTTTTATTCTCAGTTGGCTATCGATTGTTAAGTGTATAAAGATTAGCACAGCGTCAGACTAGTAAAGCAATTAAAGAATTCACATTGACAAGAATCAAGGGTTTCCTTTTTTGATATGGCTAATAATTTTCCTTTGCTCTTTTCATGTGTCGAGAGAGCAAACATCTCCCCAAGAACTGATTGTATGTTGAAAATGAAAGTGAAAGTGAAAGTGAACGTACGCCAAAAAAGTGGACATTTTTTTTTTTTACCCATGTTTTTTTTTTTTCAAACTTTTATTCATTTTTTTTATCATTGCATTTTTTTTATATTCAATGGACCTTACTTTCAACTTACTCCTTGATCTTCTAATTTATTTTTTTTCACCAACTTTTGTCCAGCCCAGCTCTGGTCAAAAATGAAATCAGCCACAAGACCCCAATGGATTTTTATTTATTTTTATTTTGTTAGTTTCATATATTAACTTTATTTATTATTTTGGTTTGATTTTCTCCCTTCATCCCTCACACGCCATAACTATATATATATATATATATATATATATATATATATATATATATATATATATATATATATATATATACAAACACACACACACATATATATATATATATATATATATGCATATATATATGCATATATATATATATATATGCATTTAATATGTATTTATTTATTTAATTACTTTTTTTATTTTTGTTTATTATCATCATTTTATTTTCCTTAGAAGTTGAGCTAGCCATATTTGGACTGGACCCACCGGTGTGATTTCTCTTTCCATTTAACCTCTCCGTCAAAGAACTCTTACTTGAAATAGAAAAAAAAAATAAATGAAGAATATGATAAAATGTTGGTGCCAATAATAACACCAAAACTATAAGGAATAATCATTCTTGAATCTTGAATCATAAAAGAGACGAAAACAAAAACAAACGCAAAATCTCTAGGGCAATCTGCTAACGCATGAAAGACACTGTGTCTGCGATAGTGGTCGGAGTCAAAAGAAAGAAAAGAAAAAAAAAGGAACTTGATTAAAATTTCCTTGCATCAGTACCGAAAGCGCCGACAGGCATTAAAAGGAAGTGCAAAGAAAACTTAAGACAGGAAAAACCAAAACTTAGAAATGGATTCTTGAAATATATATATATATATATATATATATATATATATATATATATATATATATATATATATATATATATATATATATATATATATATATATATGTACGTGTAATAATAGAAATAAATGGAACTATGGAAAAAAAACGGTGAAATAAAATTGGGAAAAAAGGTCACTGCGGGGGAGATACTGAGTGGAATTTGGCTCAAGTTTTTTTTATAATATACGAAGGCTAAGCTTTACTGATATTAAACACGCGCGCAGTGGTAAATGCAAGCCTCTCAATTGAAAGAAAGAAATTCTAGCTGCCTTACATTTCTTATTATACATAGTGTTTATTCCCGTATTTCTCTAAAATAATTTTGACAGTTACGTGTATATATATATATATATATATATATATATATATATATATATATATATATATATATATATATATATATATATACTGTTTCGTTGTATTACATCTTGTTAGTTCGGCTAGACTAACACCCATTTCAAACCAGGGATCTAACCTACACCATCTAGTTTCTAGTCATATAGTTATATCCCTGGCCGATTGGGCTGGTGCCAACAAACGATATCATTGAACGTCTGTTTATACTTGAATTTTGTCCGTTTCTAATATGCAAAATTTTTAGCCCGTTGACCTTGAATGGGTATTATATGTAAAACTGACGGTTAAATATGGTTAAATTTGTGCTCATTTTTGCATTACATACTAATGCCTATTAATCCTTCCTGATCCATTGTTTGTGTATTGAACGGATTCTGTATCATGTGCCATATCATAACAAAGGTCTATACAATATTTAAGCCAAATCGACTCAGTAGTTTCCGAGGAAATGTGGAACGCACAGGCATAAACAGACAAACGTACAGAGTAAGAGAAATATAGTATAGCTATATATTTTAGCAATTATTGTTAAAACAAGAGAAATATAGTATAGCTATATATTTTAGCAATTATTGTTAAAACAAGAGAAATATAGTATAGCTATATATTTTAGCAATTATTGTTAAAACAAGAGAAATATAGTATAGCTATATATTTTAGCAATTATTGTTAAAACAAGAGAAATATAGTATAGCTATATATTTTAGCAATTATTGTTAAAACAAGAGAAATATAGTATAGCTATATATTTTAGCAATTATTGTTAAAACAAGAGAAATCTGCTGTCTAATTATACATTTTATTTTCAAGTTTTACGAATGATCCTTTTTGTATTAAAAAAAATGATGAATGTTCTGCATGTATATATATATATATATATATATATATATATACGTGAGTGTGTGTGTGTGTGTGTGTGTGTGGCGTGTGATAGTTCTTCCTTTCATTCCCGTGTCAATTGTTTGGTGGCTCTGAGATAGGGACTTAGCAGATGTTACAAAAGTGGATTCGTGGCTGGGTTCAAATCTTATAACGGGGAGGAATTCACACCCCTACACTGATGATTGTGTAAGCATGAAGCACTTATGTCCGTAACTATAAAAAGATAATTATTATATTGAAAAAGTTATATATATATATATATATATATATATATATATATATATATATATATATTGAAAAAAGTTCATAATAATTTTATTAATTATTATTAATATGATTATTAATATTACTTTTAAATTTTCGAAATAAGATGGGGTTTCCTTTTTTCTTCTGCTTCTCCTTTGCTTTTCCTTTTCCTTTGTTTGTCATTTTTACCAAATTTCATTTAGTATTTTCACTTATGTATAATGAAGACTTTCGCTAATATAGACCAAATATAAAATATTAACATATGAATCGACATTATTGCATTGTTTGGTATATCCCCTTTTGCATTGAAAACCCTAGAAATCAGGCCGGGTCGTTAAACTAAAACACCAGAAAGAACTCTTCATCCCTTCTGCCTTCTCTTTTTCTTTCCCTCTCTTGTTTCATAGACGACGTCACAAATTCATAATGTCATTCTTTTTTTGTACATTATTATTCCTCATTCTTTTGTTGTCAATGGATGACATCATTTTTAAAAGACTTCATTCACAGAGCACGAATACCCACACTGTTTAATGGATGATGTCACAAAATAATGATGTCATCAAGCGTGTCTAATTATTTTGTTAACATCAAGTTTGCTGATGAGTATGGCATCATCCTAGACAGTCATATGAAGGACGTTTCAAAATAATGCCTCTTATTTTTTATAACATCCGAATGGATCAGAGTGGATTGCAAATTGCCTTGTCACGATGACTGAATTCATGCATTCATGACCTGAAAGTTTCATCTCCCTGTTGCAGAGACTGAGGTTTGAGAGTCTGAGAAAACAACCTTGTTAAGGACGTGCGTCAGAAACAAAGATGCGCCATAAAATCCCTGGCAAAATTACATAGTAGAATAATGGCCAATATGTGGAAAAATATATTCTGAAGCACAAGAGGTAGCTCGTGTTATTGGTACCACTCCCGTCTTCGTAGATATTAAAGTTTTTGAGTTAAAAAAATAGGAGGCTTTACTTTTGAAACTGCCCTCGCATGTATATTATGTAGAGTACTTTCAGTGATACAGGGAATTTCGGAAGTAGGTGACTTTGATCACAAAAGGAGGCATTAGTAAAATTTTGTAAAAAGTTTGGCTTCGTTAAATGCTGAGGAAATTACCACAAAATGTTGGAATAGAAGCTTTACACTTGCCCGATATCTTGTTTGTTATTCTTCAAAACTCTCAAGTACCAAGCCTCAAGAACGTTTAATTTAACAAATTGGGCATCTGCTAAGAAGACGTTATCCTGCGTTGACAGAGTTCAGAATAGACTTCGTTGCCTAGTGGGGGATTCCCTTTTCTCTTCCCTGCAACCTCTCTCCCACAGAAGATACGTTGCGAGTCTGTCTTTGTTTTATCGTTATTTTCATGGCAAGTGCTCGTCTGAGCTCCAATCTCTGGTCCACCCTCGCCAAACATTCATGAGAAACACTCGTTTGGCTGTAAACACTATCAATAATTTCCCCCACTCTTTATCTGTGCCTAAACCTAAACGTAGATTCCATGAACAAAGCATCTTTCTTAGAACTGCACACCTGTGGAATTCTCTCCCGTTTATCTGCTTTCCAGCTGACTACAATATGGCTATCTTCAAGTCCAATGTAAACAAGTTCTTGATGAGCAGTTCCTATTATATTATTTACTATAACATATTTTCAGGTCCTTTTAAATGCGTCTTTGCATTCAGGGCACATATTCCGGTGATATTAAATGAAGCAATGGTTTCTGTGAGCAATAGAATTTCTCCACATTGAAAACTAGTGATGGGACGATTCCAATACTTTCCCGATTCCGATACAACTACCGATTCCGTATTAAATTCCCGATTTCGATACAATTAGCGATTTCGATTCTGATAGTTCATAAATCTCTAAATATTTAACTATAGCGATATTATTTTTCCTGATTATCACAAAACAAAATAAACATGTTGAATGTGCATATATTTTCTCAAACGTAGCCGTTATAATTTTCTTATAATATCTTCCTTCTTAAAGTGACTTTCTCGTTATTGTATATCTCCTCTCACGTGATCTTGCCGTTTGCTTTTTTTTTTATTTTCGTATTTGAATACTTTCTATTGTTTTTATTTTATTAACATACATTCCTGGCCAACTTGCCGCATTTGTTCTTGTGAAATTGAGTTGAATAAAGCCTTGGAAAAAGGTCTTTCTACTTTCGTCCTCATTACATTACAGTAACAATACAATGGTGGGAGGGTGATATATAGGACTTATTTATACTGGTAGTTTAAAATCAATAAATATTTATATTTTATCAACGGTGGAAGATTATGTTTTAGACAAAATCAAATTAGAAAGACGAAAGAATGGTTTTTGACGTCAGAAAATCGGCACAATTTTTTTTTCCGATTCCAATAACCCAAAAGTTCAGATTTTTTCGATTTCCAATTCCGAATCTGATTAATCGTCCCAACACTTGTGTCTAAGTTTGTTCTCGTTGCAAGTCAGGTAATTAAGAACACACATCTTTAAATAAACAAAGCCAAGTATATCTCAACTTTAGGATAGACAACGACATCAATCATTCTTCGACATCTGATTTGAAAAAAAAAGTAACAATTTCAAATAGTCTAGAAATCCCTAGATAGCTAAAACCAATATTGGAATGGAGCAAAAAAAATAACAGAGTAAGCGTTTGACATTAAAATTTCACAAATTCATAATAGCTTGCCCTGCGCAGAGGTGAGTCTATCCAAGTCAGACGAAAAAAATAAAATCAGTTTGTTTTTTTTTTTATTTTGTATTCTTTTTAATAATCTGGTGAAAAAAAAGTTATAAATATGAACTTGTAAGGACGCAAGACACTTTTCATTTAGAATTTTTATTTTGAAGATTCTATAAATTATTTATCTAGAATTCTTGCACGTGACCTAAAACGAAGGCCACCAAAGTGTCACGGCTCTGAACATTATTTTTAAACTCCTTCCCAGTGTTATTATTATTACAATTCATATGGAATTAGCCATTGTGAGGTGTTATTTTGAAAAGGACACACTTGAGACTTATATTTTGTATTGGAGTCGTCTCTGTTGGTTTTGTTTTAACTTAACTCTATTACTATTTAAATAATTCCAAATTCTGCAAATTATATATATATATATATATATATATATATATATATATATATATATATATATATATATATATATATATATATAAAACTTTATTCGATTGGCAAAATTTTAAAATAATTGTAAAGAAATGAACCATAGCGGAAATTCAGTCGACTAAAATAAGATGGAAAACGGGGTGAGGAAAAAGAAAAAAATGGGGGAAGTTACATGTAACAAATGTACAATTTAGTAAAATAAGTCGATTAAAGATTAGCGATCTCGTTTTTAATCGACTTATTTATTTTACTAAATTGTACATTTTTTACATGTAACTTCCCCCATTTTTTTCTTTTTCCATCTTATTTTAGTTGACTGAATTTCCGCTATGGTTCATTTCTTTACAATATATATATATGCATATATATATATATATATATATATATATATATATATATATATATATATATATAAATTTGTTATTGTTGTTTTTTCAAGCGATAAACACGGTTAGGATTGGCTCCGCCTCGAAGCTCATTTTTATTTACTTAGAAAGTCGCCCTTTTAATTTGTTTGGACGTATATAACACTTTTATTTATTTATTATTTTTAAAACAGTAATCTACGTACACGCGTGTTTCGAGGTAATTACCTCTCATCAGCGTAGCTCAACTGTTTCTAGGGATCGAACGTCAGACCATGTTTACCACAGTCCGGTGCCTTAACCGTTAGGCCACAAACTCTAGATGACTTTACTGTTTATTTGTATCGCTTATAAATTTAAATTTGTTATTGTTGTTTTTTCAAGCGATATATATATATATATATGATGATTGCAACGTCTTGTCAGACGAGTGCCACTCCCTCAGACATTTAAAATCCATGAGCCGAAATGTCTGAGGGAGTATCTATACAAATATGATGTTACAGAGTCTTAGCTTTGTACGACAGCTAAGTCTCTCTCTCGGTTCAAAATGTTGAGATCCAGCAACAAGCAAGAGCAAAATAGCCAGCAACAAATTAAACTGCAGACCAGCTTAATGCGGGTACTGGTCTTCCGCTTTATGTTTTTTTTACATCAGAGATTTGCTTCTCCTAGAAAGGTTGCCTTCACCACGGCTTACGGGAGCCCTCTCTACCCCAATACACATATACACACACACAAATATACACGGTGCTAGTTGGCCGTTGATCCAGAAAAAGAGTTTATTCGCCCTTTGGAAGGTCTTGTTTTTAATCCTTCAGGGAGACTAGCCACCCTCCTCACCAAACAAGTCTGGTGGGGGAACCAGTTTAGTCGCCGGTGACCGACCATGAGGCAGGTAGTACTGGGTTGCATGGTACCAGTAGCATATGACATGACCTGACAATAATATATATAATACATATATATATGCATATATATATGTATATGTAGATATATGTATATACATACACATATATATATGCACACCCACGCATATATATATATATATATATATATATATATATATTTTTTTTTTTTTTTTTTTTTTTTACAAAGGCATCACCACATTATCAAGGCCCAGAGGCCACTCAAGGATAAGGGTTAAAGAGTGTACAGTAGAAATTGGTCAATATAGTAATCATTAGTAATGAAAATTTGGTAAATTTAATAACTTATATGGAACGGCTCATCAAGAACTTATTTACTTTAGACTTGAACACAACCATATTGTAGTCAGCCGGAAAGCAGGAAAACGGAACACAATTCCACAGGCGTGCAGTTCTAAGAAAGAAGCTTTGTTCATGGAATCTACGTTTAGGTTTAGGCACAGATAAAGAGTGGGGGAAATTATTGATAGTGTTTACAGCTAGACGAGTGTTTCTTGTGAAAGTTTGGCGAGGGGGGACCAAAGATTGAAGCTCAGTTGAACACTTTCCATGAAAATAACGATACATCAGAGACAAACTCGCAACATCTCTTCTGTGAGATAGAGGTTGCAAGGAGGAGAAAAGGACATCTCCTACGAGGCTACGAAGTCTATTTTGAACTCTATCAAGGCAGGACAAGTCCTTTCTAGCAGCTCCTGCCCAGATGTGGCAACAGTATTCCATCCTTGGACGTACCTGGCTCTTATATAGGTAGAGAATAGCATCAGCAGTGAGATATCTACTGGATCGATAGAAAGATCCCACCATTTTTCCAGCGGCCTTGGCAACAGATTTGATATACGTGTTCCATTTAAGATCAGGAGTAATGGTCAAGCCCAGAAGCTTGTCAAAACTTGAGGCCTCCTGAAGACGAGAGCCATTCATTTCAATTGATGACAAATGTGGATTAGAATGTTGATGATGTAAAGAGAGAAGCTTGGTTTTAGATGCATTAAAAGTAACCAGCCACTCCTTTCCCCATTGTACTACGTGCTCAAGATCAGAGGAGAGAGAATTGGAGAGAACTTGGTCGTTTACTGTCTTAGATGTGGTACCATAAATGGTAGTGTCGTCAGCATAAATGTCTACAAATGATGTAAGGATATGATTTGGAAGATCATTAATGTAGATCAGGAAAAGAGTTGGGCCCAGGATGGATCCCTGAGGGACACCGGCATTAATACTGTGAGCTTCTGATTTTTGCCCCTCAACTACTACTCTTATGAACCTATCAGAAAGAAATGATTTAATAATTGAGAAGACTTTTCCAGCTATACCATAGCTAGCGATCTTATGAAGTAAACCTTTATGCCATACCCTATCAAAGGCTTTAGATATGTCAAGAGTAATTGCCCTAGAAAGATTGCCACCGTCGAGAGAGTTGCTAATCCTATGCGATATAACTGTAAGGACATCTGCTGTAGATCTAGCAGAACGGAAACCATATTGAGTGTCACTAAGAAGGTTATTTTTGTTGAGATGTTTGATTACTTCTGTATTTAACACAGATTCTAGCAACTTACTCATGACGCACAGGAGACTTATTGGCCTGTACTGAGAGGGGGATGAGCGATCACCTGAATTCTTAAATACAGGGCATACTGATGAGATTTTCCAGGGAGATGGGAAACTATTCTCCTTAAGACAACGTTTAAACAGTTTTGTAAGTATGGGCGCTAATTCAGGTTGAAGTTTTTTGAGTACTATAATTGGAATACCATCAGGGCCAGTTGCTTTACTGGAATCAAGGTTTTTGATTATCTTCGCAACATCACGTACAGATATACGTATATCACATAGCGTGTTTTCTGATACAGGAGGAAATATTGGGGGTTGGCGGTCTTGGTCGCAAAGGGTAGAATTAGCTGCAAAGTTCTTGACAAAGAGTTTGGCTTTGTCTGATGCTGACGAGATTATCTCAGGTCCATTGATAATAGTTGGGATGGAGCACACGCTTCTGTTCAGGATTCTGTTTGCTATTTGCCAAAACTGGTGGGAACCAAGCCGCTGCTCAGCTACTTTGGACTTAACAGATTGAGCATACAACACTCTTGCGTTCCTTATTACTTTCTTACAATGGTTGCTGGCAGTCCTGAAAACGGCTTTAGTTTCCATACATCTATTACGTTTGAAGCAGTGGAAAAAGTGATTTCTGTGCGCAATGGCAGCAGCACATTCTGGAGAGAACCATGGCTGGCTGTTAGGTTTTTTCTGAAACTTTTTAGAGGGTATGAAATGGTCAATACCTACAATTAACCATTCAGTTAGGTCTAATACTATAGAGGACACATCCTTTTTAAACATGGAATGCAGAGGTAGATCAGATATAAATGTACGGAAGCTATCCCAGTCAGCCTTAGTGTATCGATATACTGTACGATGAAGAGGTACGTCTGGGGACTTATTACATTTCATTTTTATCTTAATTGATACAACAGAGTGGTCGGAAGATCCAAGAGGCGACAGAACAGAAACTGAACATAGTTCAGGGCAAGTTGTGAGAAAAAGGTCTAGTAGGCTCGCATACTGGCCGTCATTATCGGGCACACGGGTAGGTTCCTGAACAATCTGAGTGAGGTCATAGGCAATGGAGAAATCATGACAGAACCTCCCCTCATCATCGGTCTTGTTTGAGTGGGTCAACCATTCGACGTTGTGAACATTGAAGTCTCCACATACGTGAATGTTTGCTGAAGGATAAGTAGAAAGGACTTGGTCAATTTTCTCAGATATGCTTTGAAAGATAGTAACTCCACTGTTGTGGGGGCGATAGAGAGTAAATATAAATGCAGTAGTGTGAGCTAAAGCAACCCGGAAGCACATATAGGGTAAGTTAGGATCTTCCCTGGAGATGTCCCTCCCACATGGAAAGCTATCTTTAATATAGGCACATATTCCATGCCCATGGCGATCTTGGGGGTCAGATTTAGAAGTTAAGTTAGAGTATCCTGAAATTGCAAACTCATCTAGGGAAATAGCCTGTCCAATGCCAGTTTCACTTAAAAATAAAAGGTCTGGTTTAGTCTCCCGTAATTGGGTTTCAACCTCTGGAAGGTTAGAACGAAGACCCCTGATGTTGGAGAAGGAGACATGGTAGTAGGGGTCTACGTTGGAAGTTGGGGAACCGGGTTTAATCGTGTATTTTTTCTTGAAACTTGTCATGATGAAATTTGGAATTTGTGGACTAGGTCGACAGATTTACTTAGAGCAGGACAGAGAGGGGAAATTAAGAGAGAAAAAGAAACGAAGAATTTTTTTTTTTTATTTGTAGCTAATGATAAGGTAAAGCCGTAACAATTACCCACTAGTATGGCATCGAGAGGCCCCACCAGAAGCTACTGCATGGTCCAGAATCCATTCACCAAATGGCACTACAGCAGCCCCAGTACTTTGCACCTGCTGATAGGACAGCCTCCTTAGTGGTTAATCCAAGGTTCGGGTCCCTGACTATCAGGCGGATAACGCCAGCCCAGACAAAACGTTTACCTCCAGCACCCTTACTAGTGACATGGCTACAAGGATAGACATAGAAACAGAAAATTTCCGCCATCTCAGCCAACTGTTCGCAAAAATACTGCCAACCTAGAAAACAGCTTTTTCTTCTCCCTTTGTCCGAAAAATCACTCATTTAAAAAAATGAGGACTGAGGGACAAATAAGAAGAAGCGAGAGTAACAGGAGCTGCCGATAACGCATCCACAATGCGTTTTCTACTCTCAATTAAAAAAAAAAAAAAAAAAAAAACTATTAAGTATTGTACTTAATAAAAGTCCAACAGACGTGTTTACGGGAAAGTATGGTGATAGATTCCCCTCACACGAACTAAAAATGAGTATAATTCGTAATTTTTGCTATCAACTCGGTGGATAAATAAACATATGTACGAGGAAAAAAAAAAAAAAAAAGGCTAGCATTTAATAAAACAGAAATACACAAATTAAATACTGAAATAAAATGGAGTTGTTAATATTTTAAATCTAAAATAAAAAGCATGATTGAAATCACTTATCTCAACAAAAACAATTCCGTCTCCAAATTGCAAACTGTGTTGAAAGAAATTCAGTTAGTAGCGTTCAAAACATTTTTTTTTTTAAATTAGCCGTTAAAAGAAAATCGTGATTTTATTCTGAACTTAAGCTAGTAACGTTTTAAGAAGCTTACGATATAAAAGAAAAGGCTGATGGGGGGGGGGTTCTTCCGAAAGTAAGTTGGTGCCGTTATAAGTAATTTCGAGATAAGATGGAAGCCGGTATTGGACTAGAAAAAAAAAAAGCTAGCATTTAATAAAACAGAAATACA
>NC_136497.1:80768115-80785615 GCF_053919585.1 Euprymna scolopes | reverse complement strand
GGTATCAATCAAACGATACTGTTAATATTCAAATTATTTTTAAAACACTATTAACGAAATTAATAATTTTCCATTATTTGTTAATGAAAAATACTTTACAAAGTAAATTACTTAAGATTTGGTAATCCTGAAAATAGCGTAGATCAAACAAGATGGCCACCGGCACCGGATATCGTGTTTATGGAAAAACGATTCAAGAGATTTGAAACACCTACTATCGAAAAATATATTATGGAACCCCCTCACACACATTAGTTCACTGTGTAGACGTTTTGCTAAAAACTATACTATAAAAAAATCACTTCGTTTTTTGGTCCGCCTTAACACCGACATATTTCCATTTCTTGCACTGTGAGAGTTTTCTATGTCACACACACACACACACACACACACACACACACACACAGTTGCTCGGTGTTGATTAACCACACACACGGAGCAACTACTGTGAGCATCGGGCAATATCTAATGAGCTCCCAGAATCTAAACCGTATGACGGTATATGAATATCAAGAAACAAGAGCCAGTAAAACTACCTCCATCATAAAAACTGGCTAGACATTTGGAACAAGACTGTTTTATAAATAAGACAGAAACAGAAAACAAACGTGCAATTGAAATAGCACAGAAGATTCGACAAAAGTACACGAAGACTATACACAACAAAAAACTAGAAGAATTAGTCTACCAACAGCGAGGCAAATATTTCCTGGATGAACTATCTCAAAAATATATTGATGAAGAAGGCTCTACAGACCGATTGAAAAGAGGATCGCTCCACTATGATCAGAAGAGAATGGTAATGGCTGCCTAAAATCAAGGTTTGATGAGTAGTCTCAATAATAAGAACAAATGCAGGTTCTGCCACTCAGAAGTAGAGAGTGTGAGCCATCTGACATTCAATTGTGAAATTCTGCTGGGAGTGGGGGAGGCTATTATACAATGCGATACAATAGAGTATGCTATTATCTCCACTACAACATTTGTAAAACGGTGAATATCCGATATAGCAGAGATTGTGGGAACATGTAGCAGAAAAAAAAAAGTTGCAATAAATCGTAGACCGCCCATTATGACTATGACATTCCTACAGCTACGTACATAGAAAACGGAACTATTAAACCTGATATAGTGATATGGGACAGGAGCGAGAAAGTAGCAACCACAGTTTAAGTAAATATCCCTAGCGATGTTGGCCTTAACAGAACTGAGAGAGTGGAGATAACGAAATACGAAGGATTTAAGTACGATACGAAAAAAACAACTTGGATCTTAATAAGATCTACATGATTACAGTAATTATATAAGCAAACGGACTCCTGAAAAAGAATTTCGAAAACTACCCGCTTAATATACCCGGTGAACCAAGTGCAAGAGAAGTACAAACAATTGTACTCAAAGGTTGGGCTAGAATCTAAAAAAAAAAAAAGATCTCTCAATAGGCGTGACTGAAATTGTGGATGATTGCCTGGCATTCGGTAGGAGTTCACATTTCCATGAAAAACAAAATGATAAGGAAATTTAAGCAAAAGAGAGAAACACACACATTATATATATATATATATATATATATATATATATACACACACATAACATTTATACACATAATATATATATATATATATATATATATATATATATATATATATATTGCATTTATGACTAGCTTACATGTGATGCTGTTTCAATTACTGCAAACACCAGCAAATTCATAGCTTTGTCATAATATTCATTTGCTAATATTTTTCCTCCGATGATAAAAACACATTTCTTTGAAACTCTGCCGATTATAGAAAGTTCAATATATCTTGAGTATCCTTCGAACAATAAATTTAGGTAAAATATATTTTTTCAGTCTTCAATTTGTATTCCTTCCCTCCCCTCTTTATATATATATATATATATATATATATATATATATATATATATATATATATATATATATATACCGGTTTGAAATATATTTATTATTAGATATACTCGCCCGGCCACGCGTTGCCGTGGATGAGTCTGGGTGACGCAAGTATTAGATTGATTTGATATCGCGTAAACACACGCACGCGCACACACACACATACGCACACGCACACGCAATACACGGACGCACACACGCAAACAAACACGGACGCAAACACACACGGACGCACACACACATACACACGCAAACACATACATATATATACACATACGACAGACACACGCACACACACTCGCACACAAATAGTCAGGAGAAGCCAGTTTAAAGGCTTCAAAATAACACATAAGTATATACCTGTCAATTTCTGATTATAATTAAATATTAAAGTTAACTGTGTAAGGTTTTGGAAAATACAGGATCTCGGTTATATTATTCGCTTCATCCTCTTTTATATGAAGCGTATAAACAAAGAATTTTAATCAAACATACTTTTAAGAAAAGAAAGATTTATCTAGTTTAAAAAAAAGAAATAATGGCTTATAAGCAAGTGCCGATGTGTCGAAAAACAGTATTTAATAACAATATCTAAGATTTATGTGAACACAAAAGATTTAGCACGGTAGCATAACTGTATAAGAACAATTAACATCTACGGTATATTTAATGTAAAAATATAAGAATTCTTGGCTTATAAATATGTCGTAATGTGTCGCAAGAATATTTTTTATTAAGATTTTGCACGGTAGAATAAGTGTATGCGAATAATTCACATGTACGAAGTATTTAATGCAAAGTTTTTTTGTTTTCTGTTTTTTTTTTACATAGGCGTCACCACTTATCAAGGCCGATAGGCCACTCAAGGATAAGGGTTAAAGAGTTTAGAGTAGTCAAAATGACAATATAGTAATCGATAGTAATGGAAGTTCGGAAAATTTGTTAACTTAAGTGGAACGGCTCATCAGAAATTTGTTCACGTTGGACTTGAAGACAACCATATTATAGACAGCTGGAAAGCAGGAAAAAGGAAGACAATTCCACAGGCGTGCAGTTCTAAGAAAGAAGCTTTGATCATGGAATCTATGTTTAGGTTTAGGTACAGATAAAGAGTGGGGAAAATTATTAATAATGTTTTCAGCTAGTCTAGTGTTTCTTGTGAAAGTTTGGCGAGGAGGGGGGCCATAGATTGAAGCTCAGTTGAACACTTTCCATGAAAATAACGATAAAGCAGAGACAAACTCGCAACATCTCTTCTGTGAGATAGAGGTAGCAGCGAAGAGAAAAGGACATCTCCCACCAGGCCACGAAGTCTATTTCGAACCCTATCAAGGCAGGACAAGTCTTTTCTAGCAGCTCCTGCCCATATGTGGCAACAGTATTCCATCCTTGGACGTATCTGGCTCTTATATAGATAGAGAATTGCATCAGCAGTGAGATATCTACTGGATCGATAGAAGGATCCCACCATTTTTCCTGCGGCCTTGGTAACAGATTTGATGTACGTATTCCATTTAAGATCAGGAGTAAAGGTCAAGCCCAGAAGCCTGTCAAAACTTGAGGCCTCCCCAAGACGAGAGCCATTCATTTTAATTGATGCCAGATGGGGATCAGAACGTTGATGATGTAAAGATAGAAGCTTGGTTTTAGATGCATTAAAAGTAACCAGCCACTCCTTTCCCCATTGTACAACGTGATCAAGATCAGAGGAGAGAGAATCGGAGAGAACTTGGTCGTTTACTGTCTTAGATATGCTACCATAGATGGTAGTGTCGTCAGCAAAAATGTCTACGAATGAAGTAAGGATGTGATTTGGAAGATCATTAATGTAGATCAGGAAAAAAATATTTTTTGTTATTATGTTTGTATTTGGTTTATTCTATTTAAGACGATTGCCACTTGCAGAGAGTGACGCTATATTTGTTAAAGTTCTGGAGCGTTAGTTTTTGTAATAAGATGTAGATTCTGAAATAAACGAATTGTGAGTTCCCAGCCAATAATATTTGGCAGAATTTATTTTTGACTCGAGAAATGGAAAGGTTATGTTAGGTCTATGAGTATAAGATACAGTTAATAAAGTTGCAAGCAAAATATCGGTAGAATATTTATATTTCCCCCCAGTGTAAACTGGAGCGGTAGGAGAACTTTATATTTAGAGAGAAAAATAAGAACTGCTTAAGACGGTGCAATTTTGATGCTTTTGCTTATAGGATGAAATGTAGGATTTTATAATAAGGAAGAAATGTGTCTAAAATGTCGTTCTATAGTTACATAAGATAGTGGCTAATCGTCTAGACATAATAAATTTGTATGTGGCATCTGTTGTTGCAAACCTACAGTACTTTGGTCCAGAGGAGAATTTTTGCAGCCAAAATATTATATATGGAGATGAGATCAGACAATGTTTTTGTTTTTCTTTTCTTTTAAGTTTTATTATGCTTTGCGTTTAATTTTACGAACAGAAATGGCTCTATTCTTTTAGCATATAACATTATATATATATATATATATATATATATATATATATATATATATATATATATGTATATGTGTGTGTGTGTGCGTGTGTGTGTGTGTGTGTGTGGCGAAACGAGAAAGTTGTCGCTCCAAAGAAAACAACACTGCAGTTTATTTTAAAACTTTTATTGAAAAACATTAGTCAGGTTACTTTATTATGTAGTTGAGCTGACACGCATTCAATGTAGCGACTTTCAGCTTCAATCACCGCCTCAATACGGGTCCGGCACTGGGAGTGTGCCTTTTCCACAAGCACCGGCGGGAGCTCGGCGAATTATCGCTGAATACTCGGCGGATAGCGGGGAGCTGGCTGGCCTTGGTGTTGTAGAAAGTTCCATTGATGATGTTCTCGACCTATGACCAAACGAAGTGGTCCAGCAGGTTCAGGTCGGGGGAGGAGGTGGGCCAGTGAGAGAAGGGTACAAAATCGTAGCACATCTTCTGAAGCTAAGCCTGGGTCTCTTTAAACGTGTGGGATGGCGCCGAGTCCTGCTCTAACACCCATGGTCTATCAGCGACCACCTGACTGCATCAGAGGATAACCACACTCTTTGTGCTGACTTTCAAGCCAACTTCAGAGATGTGAGGTGGCATGATGTGGTTCTCAATTAAAAACACACCAAAGACGATAACTATGGCTGGAAACTTTGTTCTCATAATCCTGGGCACGTCACTGATATTTGTGAAAATCTAGCGATGCATTTTGCGCGTGTTGGCTGGTGTCATAAATTAGATCGGAAGAGGGCATGGGTTGTACAGCGGTGCATCTCTGACCTCATTCCTTGAACTTTGTATCACTTTCAGCCACAATAGAAAACTCTCATCGCCCTTGGGATGTGTACACAAATGGCCAACTAGTAGATCTGCAACAAGAAAAAAGAAAACCAGTTTTGATCAAACGGAAATGGAATCATATCGTCTTTTCTAGAGCGACAATTTTACCGTTCCACCGTGTATATATATATATATATACATATATATATACACACACACACACACACACATATATATAGGAAGAAAAATTGTCAATACAAAAGTACATACTAGTGCATATAGATTAAATTATGAATTCAATAAAGGAAATCCACGAATAAGATGTGTATAAACGCTCTCTATTTTTCTCTTTCTCACTCTTTATATATATATATATATATATATATATATATATATATATAAATATATATAGTCATCGGCATACAGTACTGTTTCGCTGTATCACAGCTCATCAGTGCGGCTAGACAGGCAACTTTCTCAAGTAAGGATCGCAACCCGAGCGCCCAAATGACTCATTGCTTCTTACTATTATGCTATTCAGCTGCTGCTCTATGCTATATATATATATATATATATATATATATATATATATATGTATATATACATATATATATATATATATATATATATATATATATATATATATAAGATACATGACTTTTTATTATATTAGTGTTGTTGTTTATCTAATGTACCAAGATTGGCTATATACTAATCTCATAACAATTTCAAGTCTTTAGAACTAATTTCAGAGTTTTCTATATTTGCTCGCTGTCTTCTGTATAAATTTCATTAAAATCCCTTTTGTTTTTTATGTCAGCTTGACAGAAATATAGCATCCTTCATTTTTCTCGCAAAGAGAGTGATTAGCCAAGAAAAGAAAAGAAAAACCAGCTGAATAATAACAAAATACAAATCAAAGTAAACTTAATTCTAGCATAACTGTCAACAAAAATAAAAATCACTTCCAAAACAAAAAAATGGCTACAAAAATTATTTCTAACAATAAAAACCAAAAAAAAAAATAAATAAATAAAATAACACCACGCGGAATAATAAAAGTCAGAAAGAGAAATTGTATAATGTATATAAAATACAACGAAAAACTACACAGAAAAACGAATCAATAAATTATGAATTTGACTGGAAGCTATAAATAATGTATTTATTGTGTTCAAATGAGATTTGTCGACAAGGAAATAAACATTTACAAAACAGTTCTAGTGTTGTAGATGCAATGTCTTTTACAAAAACGCTTCAGGCAAAATAATAAAAATAAAAAATATATTCTTTACTTTGCTATTGTTTTTCGTTCATTTATTTATATTTTTTTAGTTTTTTTCTTGTTTACTTTTTGATGATCACATTTTTTTTTGGTGTGGGGGGGTGCTATTTTATTACTCTAAAATGATAATGAATTTAAGAATGGAGACGTCTTTGTTGATAGAAAGTTCATAATTTGTCTTAAGGTAAATTTTTCAGACCCGAGGTTAGCGCAAGACTAATTAATTGATACTAGTTGAATTAGACACAATCCCATCCTTAACACCTCTACATAACGCCGCCCACTTATAATTATTTCTGCTTCTTTTCTCTTTTTGTAACTGTTGTTTCTATCTCATGTGTTCTTTTCAGTCTCTTTCTTTTTTGTCTTTTTCACGCTATTGATATTTTTTGTTAAGTATGTCATTTTTAAACAAATAGTTATCTCCCTTTGTGAATTGAAATAATTTATCTTCTCTACATTTACTATTATATTAAAGGAACTTTGTGTGTGTGTGTGTGTGTGTGTGTGTGTGTGTGTGTGTGTGTGTGTGTGTGTGTGTGTGTGAGAGAGAGAGAGAGAGAGAGTTCCCTATGGACTGGAAAACGGCTGGGCCGATTTTTGTGAGATTACATAAGAAGATACTTTCTGTGCATTACAGTATTCTGAAATATATTTTGTGTCGGAATGTCTTTGATAAGTATCGGTAATCAATAATCGAAATAATATGATAAAAGAAGAAACAGGCGATGTTAACCAAAGTTAACACTATAAACAGCCTAACATTACAAGTGGATTTGAGAAGTTATATCATCACACAAGCCGAAAGGCCTGATATACAAAATCAATAGTAGGTTATTTCATATGACAGGGGCCCGTTTGAATGTTTCTGTTTAAACCACAATTGCACCATGATACTTAATATTTACATTTTAAACTTAAATTCAAGCCATTATCACTGCAAAAGCAATAATCGATTTTTTTATATGACAAGGGCTACGGTCGAAATGAATGGTTCTGTTTAGAGCACAATTGAAGCATGATATTTGATTTTTACATTTTAAACTTTAATTGAAACCATTAGTTATAAAAACAAATAAATTTATAGAGTCAACAGTAGGTTCTCTACAGTGCAATGTTGACTACAATATAGTGTGGACTATGTTACTGCGGGAAGGTACGTGTAGCTTCTTCCCAGTGCACCGCGATAGATCACCAAGTAAAGCAGGCAATCAATCGATTTCATTGAAAAATGGGTGATTCCACCGATTTCGATGACAATAAAAATATGGGAGGGTGAAACATTCGTTGATTATCATTCAACCCCGGGACAAGTCGGCTCCACCTGTTAATATGAACTAGCTGACCCCGTGATCCATTTGATCAAAACCGCTACAACTATTTATTCTATTAGGTTGGTGCAAACATAATATCATTTTTATTTATGTTCAACTATATATATATATATATATATATATATATATATATATATATATATATATATATATATATATATATATATAAATAAAAATGTTATATACGTCCAAACAAATTAAAAAGGGCGACTTTCTAAGTAAATAAAAAAATGAGCTTCGAGGCGGAGCCAATATTAACCATATGTATCGCTTGAAAAAACAACAATAACAATATATATATATATATATATATATATATATATATAAAGCGAAACGTCTGTGTGTGTGTCTGGTCACGAATAGGCTCCTATATGGTTGACTATTATAGAAAACTGATTACATATAATGATAGAAGATGTATCGAGACACAGGAATGGGTATGTTTGATCTGGCATAATGATGATTCATTAAAATTGTGGGGTCTGCGCACGCGCCTGGTCCACAAGGTATGGAAAAAAAATTTAAAAATTACAAAAAAAAAAAACGTTTACAAGTGTTTTTGATATAGATGTACATAAGAATACTTTGATAAGTATGTTTTAACTTAACTAGAGATGGTATAATAAAATTGTGGGGTCTGCGTTCGCGCCTGGCCTCCATAGAATGGAAATAGGCACAAACTTTAATAAAGACTTTTCATATCTATCTGCGTAAGTATACTTTGATAATTCGGTTTCAGTTTGAAGAAATATGGTATGATAAAATTATGGGGTGTTCGTTCGCGCCTGACCTCCATAGAATGGAAATATGTTACAAAGTTTAACAAGAATTTTAATATAGACCCACAGAATATTGTGATAAGTGTTTCAGTGTGAACAGGTATGGTATAATAAATCATGGGGTTTATCTATTTTATTTTTACTTTCATCATATTTTGCTTTGATTTTGATACCCCCAAATTCGAAGCTATCTCTTTACAACCCTTCCTTTTTATAACCTATCATCTATATATATAAAAGCGAAAATGTGTGTATGTATGTATGTATGTGTGTTCGCTTTTTGTGTATGTCTGTAAAAGGCTTTTTTCGCTGGACATTTCGGTCGGCTCATTCCTTCTTAAAACTTTTTATATCACGTATAAATGATAATATCTATGAGTTACGAACGGGGGTCGCCTGTCTATTTAATTTGCCGGACTTTCAGGCGCTATTTTTTCCAGATTTTAAAAGCGTCCCGTATATCTTTCGCTTTTCAGTATAAAACAATCGAAAACTGGCTTGCATCCGCGTCATGTTTCAAGGTCATACATCACGCGACTTAAGGTTCTCGCACATATTAATTTCATTTTATAAAAGTTAAATTAAGAGGGTTTTCATTCATTTTCTCTCGTGGCCGAGATGGCTAGGTCCCAGGGGTTTTGTTTTCATTTCGTTTTCATCTCCGCACCAAAGGTTCGGGGTTCAAGCCTACTTTCCTACTAAAACTTTTTTTTTTCTTTTACACCCAACGTTTTTTTTTTGTTTTTTTTTAAACAGGGTTATTTTGATCACCCTCCCCCCACACACACACCCACACACAACACACACCTACAAACACCCGGGCCACGTCGGATACCCCCCCCCCCCGCTAATACTTTCATAAATCAGAGTCCATTTTCTGTAGGCTGTTTTTGAACACAGTCAACGACGGGTACTTTTGCTAGTATATATATATATATGCATGTATGTATATGTATATGTATATATATATATATATATATATATATATATATATATATATATATATATATATAAACGACATTATTTTTGCACAAACCTAATAGATGTCATTCAAAAATATATAAATTATGCATATCTGTTAAAACATTGTTCATGCATAACTTTACTTCGTTTCTGAATTTTGGAGATGAGGATTGATTATTCGTATTATTTCAATTCTTCAGACTACAGTTCTCACTTTGAATGTTATTTTCACAACGTTTAGGTCGATGGAATCTCGGACCTTCTTCGCGTGTATCTAGTTGAACTCTGTCCGTTTCTACAGGAAAAAGAATATGATAACAAATTATTGTTCTGAGATCCGTTGATCACTTGCACTGATCCGAAGTTTAGGTCATCTGTATATCAAAAACCAATTTACACTGGAAAATACTTTAACTTCAAATCTCATCATTTATATAGAAGGTGAGCCGGGTGTTTGAGAACACTTATTTTACCAATTCTCTCCTGCATATTAACTTTTACTTTTTTCAGACAATAAATCATGGGAGATAATAAACTAACACAGGAAATGAAAAGACATATAGTAATAGTTGCAATAATAGCAGGACACAGCGATTTGCAAATTGCAGAATTTCTTAAAGTCGCCCGAACTTTTGTTTTGTTCGCAAAGAGTTAGAAGATAATTATGGCCAACTTTCTCCTCTTGCTAAACGTAAAAAGCACCAACAACGCTCTGACTGCATTAGAACACACAAATTTATTCAACAAGTTCAGAATATCATTGGTGAGAACCTCTAGAAGTCAATGAGATCAATTGCAAAAGATCTCGGTGTCTCCAAAGCCACAATTCGAAGGACTGTCCATTAGAATCTTCGATACAAGTCGTATGTGATGAATAGAGAGTTTATTTCCAGGAACATCAAAGACAATTATTTAGTAAGATCCAAGAGACTTTTAAACAAATTGAAACATCCTGCTGTGCAATACATGCTTTGGGTTTTTATTTTTTCAGACGAAAAGGACTTTGGTCAACATGTTGCCTCCAAGCTCTCCAGACCTTAATCCATTGGATTATTACGGGTGGGATGTTATTGAGAGAGATGTTAATAGACATCCTCATAACAATAAAGATTCTCTGAAAGCATCTATAATCAGAGCAATGGACAACATTGACGAGAACCATCTTATATGTACCTGCTAAAGGTTAAGCTCTCGAATAGAATATGCCATTGAAGCGAAGATTTCATTGATTGAAATTATTAAATAAGAGTGTTGCTTATGTACCAATGTCGTTATATTTAATCACATATATGTTGTTATTTGTATTTATATTATTCTGAACAATGTAATAAATGTTCTCAAACACCGGACGCACACAGTAATGTAAAGTAGGGAACTGACCGTTGCCTACAACACCAAGCAAAAGTAATATGTAGTAACAGCAATACACACCAAGAGGGAATAAACAGTTTAAAAGAAACCCTCTACAAAAACAACGATCCAACGAGAGGAATGACATAAATCCCAGGAAATTTTGACTAAACAAGGATGCCACTTAGAACGGTTGCTATTACTAACGTGCGAAGCCTTATCACTCTCGGTTAAGGGAAAGGTATATCAAGCATGTCTATGCAGTGTGATTATGTATGGAAGTGAAACGTGGCCAGTTGAGGACATGTGTTGCATGAATAGAAATGATATGAAAATGATTCGATGGATACGCAATTAAATTACGCGTATTATATGATATTGACCATTGAACTCGAAAAATAATGATAGGATTCCAAGTTTGATTGTTTATTATTTTTCACGTTTGATGTATACGTCTGATGCTCTTTGATAGCAACAAATTTCAGTCTAATCACATACATAGTTTTTTAGTTATCAATTTTTCGATTACATAATTTCGGGAATATGTCGTGCAGCATGAAGAAGTAAAGACCATATAAGACATTGGTCCATCCTTAACTTGTCTAACGAAGATATGTAATCTCAGAACTTACTTATGTTTTTTTTTAATTATATAAGTATTATCTATATGTCTATAAAAGTAAGAATGTGTGTTCGAAAACATTTCTCAACCTATATACTCAACGAAGTTTTCTCTACAGACTTGAAATTTAGTGTCTACGATATTCAGCCAGGTGGAAAATTTTGAATCGGTTTTCATCTAGAAAAAAGTGCTTCTAAGGGATCAAAATTGAAAAATTGGTACGTGGGAGTCATCGGATTTTATCATGAATACGGATGCGTAAATCGTTCACATGACAGATTACTTATGTTAAGAATATATAGGTCTGAAAAGACTTTGTAAAGATCGTGTTAAGCTAGCCGAATGCTTATCGAACATGAATCACTGTCTTTGGGTTTTGATTACGATCTCAGCTTAAGTATATTTTTTACTTACAAGAAGTGGACTGTTCAGAAAAGAAAAAACATAATACTCGTATGCTTATGTCTCAGTTTCTTTCGGAGTTTTTTACATCATTTTTGTAAGGAATTTAACGTTACATTTAATACCTACGGTATTTCTGCTTATACAAGATATGAATTCAGCATCAATTAAAATATATTTATACGTATTTTATGACAAGGCAACGACTAGTGTTATATATAAGTACCAGTGGAGGGGGGATTTGCATGTGAAGATTTCGTATACATTATTATAGAGTCGTAATTTCATTAGTAAAAAAAACAAGTATTTAGGTGGTATCGGCTAGACTCGAAACCAAAACTGTAACATTCAAAGCTGGTGACGTTACCAACGTGACACGTATATAAACTACGATGAATGTACAAAATGTTTAATGATTTTTTAAATTTTTACCCATTTTTACCATTTTAAAACTATTTTAATCATAAAAGAACGGCCCGTAAAAAATCCATTCATTTGTGGCTCCCAGCGCCGCTCTGCGACTTTCAATTTCGGGGGAGACAGCGTTTGAAAATATGAAGACCGGCAGACTGACAGACGGACTGACAGATAGACAGACATATAACCGTTTAAATATTAAATATGTCATTTTGTAATTTTTGGGAAATTGTGTTTTTTTGGGTTTTTTTTTCTTTCTTTTTTGAGTATATTTCGCTGATTATTTAACGATATAACGGCATGTTACATTTGCGACAGAGAGAACGTTTTAAAATGTTTTTGGAACGTTGATTGTTAAGCTTTTATGAGAATTTTCATCACGTCGGGGTCACCAGATCTGTTGGGGACAGGACGGTCTGCAGTGAGATAGACGACGCCGTCTCCATGTGTGATATGGTGAATGTATTTAATGGTAGAGGAATTGAAAAGACAAATAGTCACATAATGAAGACGAAAATATACCGTTATATATCAACGAAACAAATGCAATTTTATTGCATAAATATACAGGAAAGAGTGATGGAAAGAATAAGAGTTCATTGAAGGATGAGTAACGTTACTTGCGGTTGACTGGCTAGTACGGAACGCGGTGGTGGCTCATGGCTCCACCGGAGCGGTGTTTGTCACATCTTGACTGGTCGCACGTTCAGCGGAAAAGAGGGTGGAATATGAGAAACAGGAAGTGATGTAGCTAGGTCGCTCTTCTGAGTTAAAGGGCGAGAGTTTTCAACTCTCACAATGTTCCTCGTAGAATGATTCGATGAAAGAAAAAGAAATTTTATAACGAAATAATGAAAGAAATGAAATCACTTAAAAAGTAAAAAAAAAAAATATTTTTAAAAATGCAGACAATAATACAGAAATAAAACTGAAATAAATACAGAAATAAAACTGATAAGTTTAAAAGAAAAGAATGAATGAAATAAAATTTTTAACTAAGTTTTCCAAAAGAAAACAGAAAGAAAAATACTAAAGAAAGTAGAGCAATTACGGTAAGAAATGATTACAAACCAGGTATCTATCTATCTATCTATCTATTTTTATTATTATTATTATTATTATTATTATTGGCACACATGGAGCTTTCACACAAGTCAACAAACGATCTGATTGGAAACCTGTGATGTTCTCTGGAAGCTGAGTGACAAGAAGTCTCCCCAGACGTCCAGCTCTCTCCACCTCCTTCTATAGCATTTGCAAATGAATTTGCATCATGGCAACAGCCGCTTACCATTTATTATTATTATTATTATTATTATTATTATTATTATTATTATTATTATTGTTATAATATAAAAGAAACGTAGTGTGTGTGTGTGTTCCCTATAAACTCAGAAATAGCTTGGCAGGTTTTTATGAAATTTCACACGAAGGCACTTGATGTATCTGGAAGTGATTTTACCTAGATTTTGGATCAGAATGCGTCCGATAAGTATCGAAAATCGATAATAAAAGAAAATCCAACTAAGGAAGGAAGTTCGATTTTGGCCAAACTTAAGTTTTATTACCACGCAAGCAGAAATTTCCAGCCTATAACATCAAACGTAGTTTCTTTTATAAGACATGTGTGCGTTCTAAATATGTATTTTTTAGAGCACAAGTGAACCATGATACATGACTTTCGTATGTTTAACGTTAAATCAAATGATTATGTGAAAATAATTTCATAAAATCAAAAGTTGCTTTTTTGAAAGAAATGTGTGTTTTCGTTTAGATCACAATTGAACCGTGATACTTGACCTTTGCATTTAAAACTTAAAGTGTAGCCATTATTTACAGATAATTTTATAAAATCAACAGTTGATTCTTTAAACTACAGTATAGAATACGATGTATTTAGGACTAAATCGCTGAGGGGGGTATGGGGAGCTTCTACCCGGTACACCGCGGTGGATCTCCAACTAGAGCAGACAATCAATCAGTTTGATTAAAAAATGGTCGATTTGACCGATTTTGTTGACAATAAAAGTATTGGAGAGTGGAAAATTTATTGATTCTCATTCAATCTTGGACAACGTCGGGTCTCCCTGCTAGTTTTGAAAAATATTTTTTTCATTTTGCTACCTTTATTAATATGAAAGAGAAATGAAAATTTTTAATGATGAAAAGTTCGAAAAATTATGAAAAGATACAAAAACAACAATGCAAGAATTTCAAAGAAAATGAAAGAAAGAAAACAGAGGCAATTTGAAAGTGTAGCTGGCGAAGGAATGGAAGAAAAAGAGAAAAACAGTTTCAAAGAATAATTCATACAAAAGATGAAGAAAAGAAAAGAAACAAAAATAGAGAATAGTTAAAAATAATAAAACGTGTTTTTATTTCATTAGTTTTTATTATTATTTATTATTTTTTAATTAATACATTTCATTGATTATTAAATGGTCGAAAATCAGATTTTTAACACCGCATTATAAATACAAACTTTAAAGATTTATTTAAGAACAATTTAAGTACCCAACTTTCGTATCTCTGTTTGAAATAACTTTTTTATAATAAATTTGGATATTTTTTAGTCCATGAATTTCATTAAATATTAGATAATCATTGTTAGTAATGTCATATTAAAAACGAAAGAAATGATAACCAATAAATAAATAAAACTACAGAATGATTTAATAAAACAATAAAAATGGAAAAACAGAATAATAAAACAATTTCTGAAAATTATGAAAAGCTATAAAAACAATGACCCAAGAATTTCAAAGAAAATGAAAGAAATCAAGTCCTATACCTCTATAAGGCCACCATTCGCCCATGTATGGAGTATTGCTGTGACATTTGGGCTGGTGCATCTGCTACTAGTCTCTCGCTCCTAGACAAGGTTCAAAAAAGAGTCGCCAATCTGATAGGCCCTGAACTGGCATCTAAGCTTCAGCCTCTGTCCCATCGACGAAACGTTGCATCCCTCTGCCTGTTCTACAAGTATTTTAATGGTGAATGCTCTGACGAACTGCAGACACTTGTGCCCCCATTACGTAGACACCCTCGAGAAACCCGACAGGCAGCTAAATCCCACCCCACACAGTAGAGATCCCTACATGTAAAAGATCTTTCTACTCCAGTAGTTTCTTCCCTAGAACGACTAGACTCTGGAATTCCATTCCAGGTCCCTGCTTCCCTAACTGTACTGACATGCAGAAGTTCAAGTGCAACGTGAACCGACATCTTGTTGCCCAAATCCCAACATAGTGCCACAATAATTACTGCCCCTGATAGTAGCCCCCTACACCAAAGTGGCAATGCGCCTTGTTTGAGGTGAAAATGTAATAAAAAAAAAGAACGAAAATGAATAAAAGAAAGAGAACAGAGCCGATTTAATGAAGAAAGAGATGGCTGGCGAAGGAATGGGAGAAAGATAAAAACAGTTTGCTGAGAAGGTGATCTATAAACTGTAATAATTGTTTGAAATTTGGTCGGTTAAATGAGTGAACGGTGAAGCTTTAAAGCACTTCTAAATGACCATATATTCAAACATGACCGTGTTTGAATGATAACGAAGAAAGAAAAGAAAGAAACAGAAACGAATAGTAAAAAAATTGTTTTTTTTTATTAGTTTTTTTTTTTATTTGTTTTTTTTTTTCATTAATACACTCCGTTGATTATTAAATGGTCGAAAATCAGATTTTTAACACCGCATAACTTTATAAATACAAACTTTAAAGATTTATTTAAGAACAATTTAAATGCCTAACTTTCGTATCTCTGTTTGAAATAACTTTATGGTTTACCTTAACATAGCGATATTTTTATATTAGAATTTGATATTTAAACACAATTTTCTTAATGTATTCCATTAAATATTAGATCATCCTTGTTAGTGACGTCATATGCCCTATTAACAACGAAAAGAAATGAAAAGAAAGGTCAAGAAATGAAAAGAAAGGAAAAGAAATGAAAAGAAAGGAAAAGAAAGGAAAAGAAAAGAAATAGATAAAAATGCAGGACGATTTAATAAAACAATAAAAATGAAAAACAGAATAATAAAAAAAATAAAATTGAACATTATAAAAAATGAAGTTTACGCGAAAAAGAAGGAAAAACATTTTAAAGAAAGAAAAATTATTTTTAAAAAAATAGACAATAACACAAGACGAAAATTTCTAGAAGTTAAAAGAATGAACAGTATAAAAATATTTTAAAGGAAGACCATTTATTACGAAACAGAAGAATAAATTCTATTTTGCTCGTTTTTTTTTATAAATCGTTTTTATCAAAATATTTTTAGTTTCTTTTTTCTTTTTCTGTTTTCTATGAACCATTTTTTTTGTTTTAAAGTATTTCTAAGTTGTTTCTTTTTTCCTGTATTTTTTTTTTTATAAATCTCTTTTGTTTTAAAAAGTTTCTATTGAGCTTTCCATTCTATTACGTATCTTTTGTTTGTTAGAAAACGTTTTGGAATGTTATTTATTCGATTCTTTCTTTTCTCTTTCCTTTTCTGTTTTCTTAAAAATCGTTTTTGTTTTAAAATGATTTGGTTGTTTCTTTTCTTTTCATATTTTTTATAAATCAGTTTCGTATCAAAATGTTTTTTTTTTTACTCAGTTTTTTTTTTTTCATTTTTTTTTTAAATATAAATTGTCTTTGCTTAAAAAAAATCCGGTTCTTTCATTTCGCTTTCTTTTTGTTTCTGTTCCGAGTTCAACGGAAAACTTTTCGAGTTAGACGACTGAAAAAAGTTGAAGGTTACATCGAACGAAACGTTGTACAAAAGCACTCAAGATGAGAGCAGTTGTCCGAAGAATCCAAATAATACAAACACATCTTTGTTTAAAGATTTTTTACATTCAGTTTTTTTCACTTCCCTTTCTTTTTCTGTTTTTATTTTTATATATAAAACGTTTTTGTTTGCAAATATTTTTATTTAGTTGTTTCTGTACTCTTTAGATTAAAAGAAAAGACTTCAGGAAATGTAAATAAAAATAATTTAAATAAAAAGTATAAACCAATAAGACCGGTCTGTAGATCTTGAAAATAATTTCCTTATTGGTTGCCTCTTTATCTGTTTCGCTTTAGTTTTTAGACATTGTTTTAGATATTTTTTTCATTTATTTTTTTTTTCATCTATTTTTTAGCATTCCTTTCAAT
>NC_136497.1:80703115-80763115 GCF_053919585.1 Euprymna scolopes | reverse complement strand
TTGCTGACCCACATGTTTTTCGCATTAGATGACTCTAGATCTAGAGACAAATGGGGTTGCATGTATTGGCATAATTGTTGATGCTGCAAATTCATTTACTATTGGCATCACAAGGACAAAGATACGCCTCCTCAAAGCTTCCAGTTTCCCCTGCTCTGTAATGATGTATGTGACTTTGTATGAATTGTGAATTGTGATGAAGATAAGAGACGACAATGTAGCTACAAATCAGAATCTTAAAGAGAGCTTTGTTCTTAGGATGTATAAGTTAAAGCCAGAATCAAAGCACCAAACTTAGAATTTGTGGGTTTCGTTGGAGTGTAATTTAATATATAAACAGCTATATGCCTGTCTGTCTGTCGGTCTGTCTATCTGTCTCCACATTTTCACACTCTACCTCCTCGAAACTAAAAGTCGCAGAGCGGCACTAGGGGCCTCAAATGATTGGATTTTTTACGGGCCGTTCTTTTATAAGTCTTTAGCTGGTTAAAATAGTTTTTAAGGAGTCAAAAAGAAGTCAAAATTGAAAAAAATCGTTATACATTTTGTACATTCATCTTAGTTTATTTTTTATTTTTTTTAATTTTAATTGGCTTATATGCGTGTCACGTTCGTACAGTGGTAACGTCATCAGCTTTGAATGTTTCGGTTTCGATTCTAACTGATGGCACCTAAGTACTTTTTTTTTACTTTTAAAATCACGACTCTATAATAATACATACGAAATCTGGACAAATTAAAATATCATATTTAAGCGTATTTTACGCTCGGGCAAAGTCCTTCCCCACTAGTTAATTATAATTATTTAACATGATGTCATTTGTACCCCCCAAAAAGCATGTTCTTTCTTTTATGATCTCAGGTACATTATTTTGGCAGAGAAAGAGAAAGAGAAAGAGAGAAAGACTCATTAGTACATGTTATCACCTGTATTACATCTCGGCTTTAAAGAATTCTTCCAACTTCACTATTTCTGATGTTTTTATTTATTTATTTATTTATTTTTTTACATTTGTACATAAAAACATATACTTTCTTTTATAATCTTCACTAAATCTATTCTGTCGATCAGAAAAAAAGGTTAATATGTACGAGGTGGTGCACTACTGATTGGACTCAGATATTTTGATAAATAGAGGAAGAAGGCTAATGGAGCGATAATTTAGTGGATCAGTTCTCTCGTCAGAATTCTTGTAAACTAGAACCACAGAAGCATTTTTTTCCAGCAGTCAGGAAAGCAAGATTCGGTAAAGCATTTGTTGAAGAGTTTGGAAAGAATTGCTATTTATGGCATATCAACACTTTGGAATCATGTAATACAAAATAGGATAATTACTGCAAACAGCCCTTTCTACGACATATCAACCCTCTTTCATTTGTGCAATTTTAAAACACAATACCTTTTATAAACAATTCATTGAAGGCGAACAGTTATTTCCTCCACACGAGTAGGGGAGTGGGAGGGTCATAATTTTTTTCTAATGCGTAACTGAACGCACAAGATCAGACAGGATTTATTATCCGTGTCGGTAACCATTAAGCTGTTGGCACGAAAGAAAGACTTCACAGAAATGCTTCTGTATTTGTGAGTTCTTTTATTCAAATCATTCAGCTACATAAATAAGGCCAGAATTTTGTTCATCACAAAATAAAAGCTTAAACATAATCTTATTTATTTGTTTTACTTATGTGCTTCCGTAGTTTTGTTCTTTTTCTTTCAAGTACTTACTTCATATTTTGATGTTCAATAAATCCTGTTTGATTATTATCTTGCATTATGTCAAAACATTGTTAATTCTCTTCGAATAATATGATTTTTCAGTTTCAAATCTTTTCATTGTCTATAGCTATTTATCTAACACATAGCTATAGGTTTGTATAAACATTAACATTATATATATATATATATATATATATATATATATATATATATATATATATATATATATATATATATAAGTAAGACTCGATGTTGCCCGGTATTGAATGAGGATCAACGAATATTCCATACATCCAATACTTTTATTATCATCGAAATCGGTGAAAACACGCATTTTTCAATCAAATCGATTGATTGCCTGCTCTAGTCGGATACCCACCGCGGTGGATTGGGGAGAAGTTTCGCATGCTTCCCCGCAGTGACTTAGTCTACAGGACATTATAGTCTACAATTAAGAGAATCTACTACTGATTTTATAAAATAATTGTTTATAATGGCTTGAATTAACGTTTAAAATGCATGATTTGATGAGGCCCCAAACAGAAACATTCATTTCGCACGCACCCCTGTCTTATCAAAGAACCTACTGATAATTTTATACGCCGTCGGAAAAAAGCACACTAAAGTGACCCAGTTTTTTTACCGAACTGATTGTCGATATCACTTGGCATGAACCAATGATCAGAGTGCGTGGCCTAATGAATAGTGTGAATCGCTACCCAATTTGAAATTATAACTTGTATTTCTTAATATTGATGTATCTATCTTTCTATGTAGTATAATTTAATGCCAAAGGTTATTTATTTCCCTGTCACGGCGGGAAGACGCGACACAAGGGTCGAAAATTGGGATTTAAAAGTAAGCAAGATATACGAAGATTACTTTGACTTTCAAAAATATGTCTTAGTAACTCCATTGGTTTTTCCCAGTACGGCGTCTCAGCTTATCACCAATAAACTTACTTCTTTCTCAAAAGCCTATGAAGGTGGGCCTGCTAGAATTGTCCAGGACCATCAACATACCGCAGTCAACAGGGAATAAACCATTTAAAACATGTCTTAGACTTTGTTGGCTTTGCTTTGGGAAAAAATCTGTAAATGACTTGTATAAGAGTGTATATATTTCAAGGAACAACATACATTAGTTTGATCATCCGTCAATAACTTCCGTTTCTCAAAAACATTCGAAAGTTAAGCCATAGGGCTGAAGATTTTAAATGTAGAGAGTTTTCTAGTGTTACAACTCCAAAACAGTGATCAAAGAAAGGTTACATCTGGTATCTTTAAACTTCGCGCTGAGTTTCAAGCATGTCAGCATAATTGAAGATATTAGCGGATGAACAAATTTATGTATAGCGTCCATTGAAATGAAATAAAGTATCTGTGTATACATGTATCATTTTTGTTTCTTATTGATTTGAATCATAACAAACAAATTAACATAGTTCTGAATCTCATTAAATTCAATCAAACCGCGGATTAATATAGACGCTGAATGCATGTCTGCGCTCGCACGCGCACACACACACACACATACATACACACACACACACACACATATATATATATATATATATATATATATATATATATTGTTTCATTTTATTTCAGTCGAAGTCCTCGGAAATAAAGAGAATTCATCTAGTCTGGTGGAATATCCAGCTTTATGCTGTTACTAAAGATAGTATCACTGTTAGAAGGTACAACATCCATTCTCAAAGTGATGTTACCGCCCTCTCAAGTATATACATATATATATATATACATATATATATATATATATATATATATATATATATATATATATATATATATATATATATATATATATATGACTAGTAACTTATATTGCAGTGGATAGAGAACAAAATCAATTTACAATCATGATGTTTGTATATTTAAAAAAAAGTTTTTCTTAATTTCCATTATTGTCTTATAGGTATTTTGTTGAACTGAAGAAAAATACTATTCATTTTTCAATAGTCCGACGCATCAATGACAAAAAAATCATTAAAAATTGTCGCAAAATATAAAAGTATACTTAATGAAAGAAGGATAGAAATCTTTAAACTTGAAAACACTTACTAACACGCACCTATGGACTACGAGAAATGGATGTGTGAGCAACAAATAATCTGATTGGCTGATTAGAACACCCAATAACGCAAGAACTTATAAAAACTCGCAGGAAATTCTGTGTAGCTTGATTAATATATATATATATATTTTCAAACCTTACTATGAAAAAAGAGAGAAAGTGAGATATTGTATTGAATAACAATGAAAAACCCTACGTACAATTAAATAGAAATGTTGTTAGATTTAAATATCTATGTCCATTTTTATTCTATATTTGTTTAAACGTCTTAATTATAAAGAACAGTTTAAAATGATAAAAGAATATGGGGAAAAAATGAAGGCTTCTGGTTTCAATATTCTTACTTCTGTTCTTCTAAATTGAACATCTTAGAAAACTAATTCCCCAGACTTTAAGACGAAAGAATTTCTATACCTTCAAGCCTGAATTATAATCCATAGAAAGTATTCTCTGTTTTTTTGGGGTTTTTTTTTTTTTTTTTTTTTGCTTTTTCTTTTTTTCGTTTGTTTGTCTGTAAACAATCTTTTTTTTTTTTCGAGAAAATGGAGGAAAAAATGAGAGGGGAGAAAAACAAAAATAAAAAAAATGAAAGAAAGGAAGAGAAAGATAGAGAAAGAACAAAAGCGAATGGAAATGATGGTTTTATTAAAATTATTGATTTTATGTTATCAATGCTGGCATTAAACTAATTTACATACTTAGCTATCTATTGATACATCTACATGTTTATTGATCTATATAGAATTGAAATGTATTTTTTATCAAACTATTCGATGCGGAAAGTGGCAAGCACTGCGGATGTAAACAAGAGCTATATTTTTTTTCATTTATGCATGTACTAGCTGTCCGTAATCGGCTTAACCCGAGAGTTAAGTTTTAATAATACATGTTTTAATAATACATGTTAAGTTTTAATAATACATGTTTTAATAATACATGTTAAGTTTTAATAATACATGATGATTATCAAAGTAATTCCATAACGTCTCTTTTACATGCGGATTTGTGTTCTTGTAAGGCCGTCATTTTAAATAATCAAATCCTACCCAAGTTCCATCACAACCGATCATCATGATGTTATCTTCCAGTCTCCAAGACACTTATTAACCCTAACATTAACTCGTATGTCAGCCCCTTTAGGAAACTCGTTTCTTATCGTTGCGCACTTTCAGTTGAATTAAAATTGGTCGATTTAGCTCTTATGCGCAGATCATCACATAAGGATTAGATCACTCTGACAGACCTCCAAAAGCATTTAAAAAAATAATGTTTAAATTCAACAGCATTTCTTGCGCTTAATGGTAGCCGAATGGATTAGGTCCTTGCTAATGAAGCCAGTGGTGGCTTCTGTCGCCACGTTCGAATCTATTGAATTGTGTTAATCGTGACACCCTACATTGATGATTCCGAAACGATGAAACACTAGTGTCTATATGGATTTAATAATTATTATAATAAATAATTATATATATATATATATATATATATATATATATATATATATATATATATATATATATATATAAAAGAACTACAATACAGTTTAGAAAGATAATCCAAAATAGCAAACTTAAAGTGTATTATAAATATTAAAGACTTAATATTTAGAAAGTAATCCTAACCAGATATAAAAGGTCAATTTAATGTAAAAGCTTAATTTGTGTCTCCTTTTTGAAAATTGAATATGTTTTTAATTCTTCTTAAAGCGTTTTAATATTTTTATTAATTGTTTTTCCTATATATATATATATATATATATATATATATATATATACATATATATATATATATATAGTAATTTATAAAATATAAATTACTAACTAGGTCTAACTACGTATTGAGCACTTTTGAAGTAAATACTTAAAGTTTACGCATAAATCTATACTTTCCTATATTAATTTTATGTGAGTAAATGAAGTAGTTATATATATATATATATATATATACATATATATATATATATATATATATATTTGTTTTTCAGAATGTGAGAGATGATATAATTATTTCCAGAGTTAAGCAACGAACGAGCTCACAAGAACCATGACAGCCAACAAACATCTATTAACTAACACAGATACAAGCAAACCACAACGAAATCACACTATGGAACGAACCTACTTCGTCGCGAACAAGGGGTGTGGTAATCCAACAAACGAGAACCCAAGCCGGTGTCTCACAAGTCGGAATTTTACAGTCGTTTTAACGATGTCGTCCAACATGCTAACCTAGCGAGTAATTGGTAATAGAATTTCCAGAATGTAAAAGATGATATTTATTTTCACAGTCAAACAACGTATAAACACACGCGCGTACACACACACACACACACACACACACACACACACATATATATACAGTTTAAAGAAGTTGTGAGTAAAAAAATGATGTAAAAATATAAATGAAGGATGCAGTTTAAATTCTCTGACGAAAAAAAATAAATTTAACCTATCGCAGACTTAACACCGACATAATCCGACTTCTAAAAAGGTTATAATTACAAAAGAGAATTAAACTATATGAGGATGAAAAAAAAAAAGAGTAAAGCCTGAATTAATTTTTTTAAATAGAAATAGACTTGGCACTTGCATGAACCGATTTTTCAAAGGTCTACAATTATAAAGGAGAATTCAGCTAAGTAAATTCTTGGTACAGCAAAATGTTTCAGAGGAAACATAATTTAATTTAAATACCAAAGAAACAAAAAAACGGGCAGGTGGAATTGTTAAAATTTCCTTAAGGCCTTATCGTCTGACCCTCCAAGAGGAAACGTCAGAATGATAAATTAAAACTAAGAATCGAATGAGGAAAGAGGGAAATTGGTTTCAGTTGGAAAACCAGTGAGAGAAAAAATATATATATAATTCTCACTGTTCAGGTGGTTTTAAATCAGTAAATATTTCCAACTGATGTTTCAAAATTTTTTGTCTACACAGGCTAGGTCGAGAGTTATTAATGACTAACGCCTCAATGATATTGAGATGATAGTTCGACCTAGCACTGTATAAAACAGAAAACCACCCATCGGAATATTGGTCAGAACACCTATTTATACTAATCAGGTGATTACCGATGGCGGACTCATAAGCTTGGGAGTGCCCGGATGTTCTCGAAACCTGGTGTAATCGAATATCCCGAGGGATGTGTTGGGATATTCTCATTTCCAATCTTTGGGATGTCTTGCCAACGTAGTCAGCTCCACACTGACAAACAAATTTATAAACAAGAGAATTCTTTTGAATGGTTGGCAAAACATCTTTACGAAAAGAAAAGAAAAAGTTTCGAGTTGTGTAAACTACTCTAAGCATAGTAGCTGGAAAACAACGTTGAGTAGCAAAAGAAATCCTTTCAACAATATGAAGGCCAACAGGACCTAACCATGGTAATTTTAAATAAATAGGACAACGTGATGGACCAATACGTTTAACACTATTAAATATAGCAATTTTACGTTCAATAGTAGTTTTTATTATATTTATGGGATATCCATTGCTGAGAAAAATATTTGTGATTTCACCAAGTTCCGCATCAAGACGGTTTGGTGAACAAATCATGAGTGCACGATGTGTAAGAGCGCTAATGGGGTTTATTTTCTAGACTGAGGGGCAAAGGAAAACCAATTAAGATAGAGCCCTGTAAATGTAGGTTTTCTGTATACAGAGGTCTCAAACGTAGAACCAACTTTAGAAACACGAACATCGAGGAATGGAAGAGAGCCACAGTCCTCGACCTCCATAGTAAATTGTAACGATGGATGCAAGTTGCAAAGAAGACGAAGAAACTGTTCAGCTTCACTCCGTGAGGGAAAGCATGCAAAAGTGTCATCAACGTAGCATGTATAGAATGTTGGTTTAGTAATTTTGGAAAATAATTCGTTTTCCAAAAATCCAACAAAAATGTTGGCTAGCGAAAGACCAAGAGGGCTACCCATAGATATCCCATCAATTTACCGGTACATAATGTTGTTGAAACTGAAGGAAACTGATTTAGTGGCAAGTTCCATCAGTTCAACGAAAATTCGTTCAGGAAATTGTGGAGATTTTGAGGGGCCACGATATAGATAGTCAGCACAAATACCAATGGTATATATATATATATATATATATATATATATATATATATATATATATATATATATATACTTGTTTAAAATAATTGCCTACCAAACTCCTCTGTCAGTTTGCAGTCTAAAGACTGGAAACTTAATATGTAAGGTATTCGCACTTATGCAAAACTTTATATTTGGGTTTTAGCCAGGGAAATTCGTGCAAACATGTAAAAATAAAAAAGAAATTAAATTTGCCAGGTGATGGTTCAACGACGGCATTACGAATATGCATGCGTAACGTAGTAGCTATTGGTTCATATTTTAATTTTTAGCCGTGCAATAAACATATCTTCATAGCTCAGGTATTAACATCAAAAGAAAAAGTAAATTGTAAGCTAAACGTTTTGGTTTCGATTCTCGACGGTGACACATGAGTCATTTTAAAAAAAATTTTTTGAATCATTACTATATATTGGGTCCAATGTAATATGATAATAAATAGGAAATCTGCACTAATCAAAATATCATATATAAGCGTATTTTACGACTGGGCGGCCTACTAGTATATATATATATATATATATATATATATATATATGTGTGTGTGTGTGTGTGTATATATATATATATATAACTGAGCGTGTCTGTGTATCTGTGTACATTTCCCTACGCAATAACTCTGCCAATTTTTAGTTTATAGACGGATTTTATCAAGATTAGTATCGTTTTAAAGTTCGATCTTTCATACGACAAATATCGAAAAATTGGTTAAAAACATTAATATCTTCCCCTTCAACTAAGCACTTTTATATATATATATATATATATATATATATATATATATATATATATATATATATATATATATATATATATATATATATATATATATATACGCCGATATTTTTGAAAGTTATCCAATCCTTTAGATTGTCTAGCCTTAATTTTAAAAAATGTCGCTTCCGGTTTGGCGGTGGTCGTAACAGCATAAACGTTAGGTTTTACCCCTTTCTTTTCCTCCTTTGCGGTACGGGTTCGAGCCTGCCTTCCTCCTACCACTTTTTTTTTGCTCAACATACACATCCAAACCCCCGGGCAACGCCGGGCGCCCATGCTAGTATATATATATATATATATATATATATATATATATATATATAGTGCCCCGCAAAAGTTTACAATAACCCATTTTTCAGTGTTTGTATTTCTAGCTTCCAAATGATAATGAAACTTTTTATAAACATAGAAAAGGTATTGAAACTTAGATAGGAACAGTGGGGGATACAATTTAACACAATGCGAAGAGAAAACTCAATAATTAGCACCGCAAAAGTTTACAACATATATCAAATTTATTAGATCTTTCAATAATTTTATGACGGCTTATTATGGTAAAATGCTAAGAAGCTTCTAGAATGTTCAGGAATATCCAATAGTGTTGTGAGACAGGATCTCACCCCATATTGGACGCGTCCAGATCCTATATAATCAGCTCCTAAGGCTGATACGGTGGAGCGAGATCTCAACGGATATTGTACCTCGGAGAGCGGGATCTTACTGATACCTGCAATTACTACTATTCTCTTTATATTTCTCTGCATCATGTCGTTCTTGTGGACTAAACTGGGCCCCACAATAAATAGACATCGAAGTAAGCAATTGTTAAAATAGTGTGCCATTCTTTATCTAATAACCGTATTGTAAGCAACCACATCATGAGAAAGAATAAACAGATTGACCAAAAGCTCAGAAAACGAATCGTACGTCTTCATCAAAGTGGATTGGGATATAGAACAATATCCAAAGAGTTGATGGTTCCATAGAATTCTGTTGGAACAATAACAGTGAAATGAAAGTAAGCAAGGACACAATCAGTAGAACCCTTTAGCTTAAAGACATCTTCTCTAGATCAGCAAAGAAAAACTCCTCATGTTCGTGCTAGGTTAGATTTTGCAAATGAGTATGGAAGCAAGCCTCTAGAGTTTTCGCATAATGTGCTTTGGTTGGATGAAACAAAAATTTACTTGTTTGGCACTCCAAAAACACCGAAAGTTTGGAGAAAAAGAGGTACAGAATACCAGTCAAAAACAAACCGTTCCAACAGTAAAATTTGGAGGTGGATCCATTATGATCTGGGGTTGTTTTAGTGCAGGAGGTGTAGGAAAAGTGGGAATAATAAAAGGAAAGTGAATGGGGCACTTTATAGGAGTATCTTGGAGAAAAACCTTAAAGAAAATGTGAAATTGCTCAAATTGAAATCATACTGGGTCTTTCAACGATGATAACAATCCAAAACTCACTGCGAAACTCACACAAAATTAGTTTAATTCAAATATAGTGAATGTTTTAAAGTGGCCTAGTCAATCTCCTGATCTCTACCCTATAGAGAATTTATGGGGAGAATTGAAATTATGGCTCCATAGAAGAGAACTTCAAATCTGCGCGAATTGGAGAGAATTTGTATGGAAGAATGGAATAAAATAACACAAGACACATGTAAGAAGTTCGTGGGAGATTACTCAAAACGTCTGCATGCTGTAATCAGCAATAATGGGTATGCTACAAAATACTAGATATAATTTTGTAAATGTGTTCCAAACTTTTGCGTTGCTAATTATTGAGTTTTCTTTTTCGCATTGTATTAAATTTTTATTTTTTTATTTTTCCCATTGTTCCTATCTTAGTTTCAATACATTTTCTATGTTTATAAAAAATTTCATTAGCATTTGGAAGCTAGAAATACAAAAACTGACAGTTTCAAATGTGTATTGTAAACTTTTGTGGGGCACTGTATATATATATATATATATATATATATATATATATATATATATATATATATATATGTGTGTGTGTGTGTGTGTATGTGTGTGTGTGTGTGTGTGTGTTACATATAGGGGTATATAGGGGTTTCATTGAGAGAGTCTTACTATTAGCGCAGTCTTAGAAGAGAGTCTTATTAGTAAAGATACGAGTCTTAGTGAGAGTTCTTGTCTTATTACATATGATGTTGTATCTTAGTGAGAGAGAGAAGTTGTATAAGTTGTTGTACGAGAGACTTAGAGAGATAGTTCCTTCTTTGTTGTGTAGAATGGAAGAGAAGGAGAAAACTCTTTGAGTGAGGACACAGTGTTCAAACAGTTCGGACATGATGATGTTGAGACGTGTATGTAAAGACATATAACACAAATATATAATACAATTGGACTTTACCTTTTTTAAGAATCATAAGACACAAGACGAGCTTTACAAAAAACACTTGATGGTTTATTCTTCACACGGCCGTGTTCCATCACCAAGAATTCAAAGTCTCACATTTTTTCCTTGAAGTGACGTCTCGCTTCCAGACGTCTGACTGTTCCTGAGTTTTCTCACTGACTGTCTAACTCTAAAGTTTTTCTCTATCCCTCGAACTTTCTATTTTCCGTGACGTCATACACATGTTAAAACATGTGCATTCTTCCACGTGCCCTGGACATACGTGTCCAAAACTTTTCCTATTTCTACAAAAGGAATTTTAACCTATATTCAATATGTTAAAAACATTATCTTATAAGCTGCATTCTTTCAATTTAAAATTTCATAACAAACTTGATAGTTAACATTCTTTCCTTAAAATATTTATCTATTTCTAAACAAATGTTTGTTTTACATTTTTTAATTCTCACACGTAATCTATTTCTAAACTAGATTACGAGGTTCGAATTTCGCCTATGCTATTCATTTTCATTTTAAACTAAATTCTCCATTTTTATACTTACATGAAAAGGGGACAGCCCTTATCATGTAACATATATATATATATATATATATATATATATATATATATATATATATATATATATATATATATATATATATATAAGTGCGTGTGTGTGTGTGTATGTGGTGTATGTGTGGATGTATCTATACTGGTAGCCAAATTCGTATATTTTATTCTATGTGACGCCACTACCTGAAAATATACAGGCATTTTGAAGATTATAATACTATTCTATGGTTTATTTTCAAACTAATAAAATATGCCCAAAGTTGCCTATATTTGTATATATAGTGTCCTGCAGGCTAGTTTCAGTTCTGCTGTTACGCTTGTCTCCCCTGTGGCCTTGCAAGGCCACCAATATATATATATATATATATATATATATATATATATATATATATATATATATATATATATATATATATATATATATATATATATATATATCCTTTCAGTTTCTTCTATCTTTCTGTTACTTAAGTTTACCTTCCTTCCATAAACGTCTATTGGCCTGTTCAGTTAAATGTCTTCAACAAATTATGTACTAATATTTATCATAAATCCGCCCCCCCCCTGAATCTGACAAAAAAAAAAAGAATGCAAACTATTAAACTAAATCAAAATGGGCTACATCAAAACTAAGTTAAGAGGGTGGCGAATTTATTCCTTATGGAAATATAAAGGTTACTCCTAAAAACAAGAAAATAACAATAAATTTCACCAACATTATTTATGACTACTGATTCTAATTCTCGTTTTATATTGAAACAAAGAACTTTCTTGAGCTTACATGGCATAAAATTTCATCTGCTTGCACACACACACACACACGCACACACACACACACACACACACACATATATATATTTACATACTTATACATATATAGAGAGAGAGACAGAGAGATAGAGAGAGAGAGAGGGAGAGAGAGAGAGCAATAAATGGTACTAAAATCCTGAAAAGACTGCTCAATATTATTGCAGAGCAAATATATATATTTAATTACTGTTTTATCTGCTTGGTTACAAATTTTTTGATTACCGAATCGTATTAACGATGTGACAATTTCGTCAAACTTTACAGAAATAATTATTATTATAATGAGAAAAAACGATATTAGAACAAGCGCACAAAAAAAATCCAACCAGACAACAACAACAGCAATCAAATTTAAAAAAAAAACACTGGAAAGTGATAAGTTATAATATTAAACCAGAATAGGAATAGATAATGGATAAGCAGTTAATAATGCAGCGCTAACTTGTGACAGTAAGTTATGGAAATAAATATATCGGGATGGATGATATATATATATTGTGTGTGAAAAAGGTAATTTCAGTCATTATTAAGGTGATGTCTTAAGGCCAGAACGTTTAATAATATATTTTAATGCAAACAGAAACATATTACCTCATATTAGTATAATGGAATGTATAATGTATACAGTTACACATATGAATACTCCTTTTAACAAACATCCATATACCCACGCACATACACACATATACTCGTATATATATGCGATACACACATATACTCGTATATATATATATATATATATGTGTGTGTGTGTGTGTGTGTGTGCGTGTGTGTGTGTGTGTATGTATGTGTGTGTGCCCATCTTCAGCCATGTGTTTTGTTGTATCACTTTTTTTAGTATGTCTAGACAGCCGAGTTTTTCTCGCTGAGTTTAGAAACCTAATTACTTCACAAACATTCAGTGCGCATGTATTACAGGATGACCCTAAGTAACCCAATGATAACTTTGTTCATGTATGGGAATGTAAAGATTAATATAACTTATGAAATTAGAAAAGAAGCACCAGCTTGTAGTATTAACAGTGGTAATTTATTTTCATAGCAAAAAAATAAATTATATATATATATATATATATATATATATATATATAGAGAGAGAGAGAGAGAGAGAGAGAGAGAGAGATTTTGTTATTGTTGTTATTTTTCAAGCGATAACTACGGTTAATATTGGCGCCGCCTCGGAGCTCATTTTTTTTTATTATTTACTTAGAAAGTCGCCCTTTTTTTTAATTTGGACGTATTTAACATTTTTTATTTATTTTATTATTTTTAAAACAGTAATCTACGTACACGCGTGTTTCGTATATATATATATATATATATATATATATATATATATATATATATATATATATACTTAGAGGTATAAGTAGTAAAAAACAGAATGAAAAGTGCTCAATGCGTTACTAAAGCTGAATATGAGAATAAATAGACAGGAAAACTCCCCTCTAATGGTCTAAGTTATTAGGTTGATGCAAAAATAATGTCGTTTTTTTGATGTTCATCTTCAAAAGATCATAGCTCCTTTCATAATAAACTTTATTAATCGAAATAAGAGCCATAAAAGTCAACACATTTTTGACAACGTGAAACAAGTTTATTCATCCCTTTAGCATAGAAATCCGGAGGTCTAGAAGCGATGAAGTCATCGAAGGCCGATTCAGCATCATCTCTGGTTTTGAAGCATTTTCATGCAGGAAGTTGTCGAGATGCTTGAAAAAATGATAATTTGGTGAGCGACAGATATGGTGAATATGGCGGATGAGGCAGAGTCTTCTAACCCAATTTATTCAGCTTCTCAAGAGTCAGTTGAGCAACATACGGATGAGCGTTGTCATGGAGAAGAATTGGACCTTTATATTGACCAATCACGGGCGCATACGTTGGCGCTTCTGGTACATTTCATCAATTCTCCGCCGTAATCATTTCGCCCAGTTTCAAGAAGCTATGATAGATGAGGCCGGCTACAGACCACCAAACAGTCACCATAACCTTTTTTTGTGCAATTTCGCCTTTAGGAAGTGTTGTTGAGCTTCTCCAACATCCAACCATTGTGCTGAACGTCGCCCGTTGTCGTAGAGGATCCACTTATCATCACACGTCCAAATCCGATGGAGAAATGGGTCATTTTTCTTGCGCAGAAGGAATGTAAAAGACACCTCAAAACAACATTTTTTAAAATTATTTTTCAATTCATGCGGCATCCATTCATCCAATCTTTTTGACTTCCCTATTTGCTTAAAATGGCAAACGACTGTTTAGTGGTCGACCTCAAGTTCAACAGCAACTTCTCATGTGGTTTTGCAAGGATCAGCTTAAATTAAGGCTTTCAAATATTCGTTATCAACCGTGGTCAATCGGCTGCGACTGTCTTCATCTTCGAGGCTCTCGTCACCATTGTGAAATTTCTTGAACCACTGTTGTGCCATACGCTCCTTAGTGGTTCCTGGGTCAAATGCATCATTGAATCACGAGCTGTCTTGTCAGTTTTATGGCCTAATTTGATCTGACACAAGAAAATCGTGCTGATTGGAATTTTGTCCATGTTGTTGAAAAGCCTGCAAAAACTTAAATGAAGAGATTGATACGAGTAACGAATAACACGATTTGATAGAGCGACAAACGCGCTTCTATATATACATTGATTAGTTTGATCTATGTGTTGGTTCTATAATGGGGTAGTTATTTAATTGCCGCCCACATCGGCAATATTTGGCACAAGGCCTGGAAAATGGGAACCCCGCAGGCTCCCCTAAAGAAAGGGCACTCCTGCAATTTTAAAAATTGCCTGAGTAACCCCGTCGGCATTCCCCGGTCGGGGCGCCTAAGGCAGCAAGCAATAAACTTGCCCCACCGGAACGCCCGGTGGCAAGGCCTGGGAGGGTGGACCTCCTAGGTATTACCCAGGCGGTGTACCTCAGTCCAACAGGTGCTGGGCCGGTTCCCGGCCCCTCACCTGTTGGGCTGAGTGTCAAGTGACGAATCCTTGACTTGTACTACCCTGTCTTCCTGCAGCCGAAGCCGCTAGGAGACACATCCCATCATAGTGAAGTTTTATAATGGGGTATATATTTAATTGCCGCCCACATCGGCAATATTTGGCACAAGGCCTGGAAGGTCGGATACCCGCGGGCTCCCCTAAAAGAGGGGCACTCCTGCAATTTTAAAAATTGCCTGAGTAACCCCGTCGGCATTCCCCGGTCGGGGCGCCTCAGGCAGCAAGCAATAAACTTGCCCCACCGGAAAGCCCGGTGGCAAGGCCTGGGAGGGTGGACCTCCTAGGTATTACCCAGGCGGTGTACCTCAGTCCAACAGGTGCAGGGCCGGTTGACTTGTACTAACCTGTCTCCCTGCAGCCGAGGCCTGTAGGAGACACATCCCATTACAAGAGTCTGTAATGGGGTGGATATTTATTTGCTGCCCACATCAGCAAAATGTGGCACAAGGCCGGAAAGTGGGAACCCCGCAGGCTCCCCTAAAGAAGGGGCACTCCTGCAATTTTAAAAATTGCCTGAATAACCCCGTCGGCATTCCCCGGTCGGGGCGCCTCAGGCAGCAAGCAATAAACTTGCCCCACCGGAAAGCCCGGTGGCATGGCCTGGGAGGGTGGACCTCCTAGGTATTACCCAGGCGGTGTACCTCAGTCCAACAGGTGCTGGGCCGGTTCCCGGCCCCTCACCTGTTGGGCTGAGTGTCAAGTAATGAATCCTTGACATGTACTACCCTGTCTCCCTGCAGCCGAGGCCGCTAGGAGACACATCCCATCACAAGAGTCTGTAATGGGGTATGATCCCACACAGTCGGACGATTCTATTTATGCTAAGAACTGACGAATCAAATTAGTTTACGTTCTGCTATCAACCAATCAGAAACCAGAATTGCTTTATAAATATTAAACCTTTTCTGGGGCAATTTCACATGTTCTTTTCCCGGGTTTCGACACGGTGAGAATATTTTGTTCTGTGGAACTGTCTACTACAAACAAGTCACCTCCCAGGACTTGTGTGTAACAGCGAACCATCTGAAACTGTTCTGAAACTCAAAATGGCATACACTTCTAGAGGTTATGGGCCCAGTGTGGGTCTTTATTTCGATGGATCCGAATCAAAATTCGAATTGTGGACAGTTAAATTTCTAGGATATCTACGAATCCATAAGCTACATAAAGTACTACAAACACAACCTGACAACAGAAACGACCCCGAATTCATTGAAAAGAACGCAACTGTCTTTGCGGAATTAATACAGTGTTTAGATGACTGAAGTCTATCACTGGTAATGAGAGAAGCCCTGGACGACGGTTATTATCGAAAGGAAAACCCAAAATTATTTCTTTATACACTGAACTGACCTCTCTAAAACGAATGGAAGCTGAAACTATTACTGATTATATTATAAGAGCCGAGATAACTGCAAATTCTTTAAAAATGTCTGGTGAAGTTATAAGTAACAGTCTGTTAATTTCCATGGTCCTTAAGGGATTACCGAGTGATTTCAAGCCATTTACCACCGTGATAACCCAGAAAGAAAAACCCATGATTTTTAGCTAATTCAAGGTAGCACTCAGAAGTTACGAAGAAACTGAAAAAATGATCACAGAAAAAAGCGAATCCACAAATATCATGAAATTTAAAAATACACACATAAAAACACCAAAATCGAATTATACCCATGCCAGGAATAAAAAACGCAACTTTGCCAAAAGCAAGTTTTTTCCGAAGAAAAGTACAAAAATTATTTGCTATAATTGTGGACGACCTAATCACAAGAGTTTCCAATGTAGATACAGGACTCAAAATGGCGACTACATTAAAAATGTAGAGAGCTCTGTTAGCGAACATACATTTTTATTTTCGTGTACATTTGATGCTTCAACAAAAAAATAACAATCTTGTCGATTGTGGGACCACGGCACATGTGATTATAAAGGAATCTGATTGTATCAATTTTGATCCCAACTTTAAGCCACAAAATCATTTTGTAGAACTAGCTGAAGGGAGTCGAGTCAATGATATCGTTTTGAAAAGAGGCAATGCGAAAATCTCGCTAAAGAACAATAAAGGTGAACTGTGTTTCTGTGAAAACGCTCTTCTAATCCCAAAATTTAAACAAAATATATTTTCTGTACAAGCTGCCACAAAACAAGGTGCAAATATAAACTTTAGCGCCAATAAATCAAAACTGGTATACCCGAATGGAACTGTATTCGACATTAAAGAAAATGGAAGACTATATTATTTAAATAGCGTAGTCCCATCAAAAACCGCCTGCCATGATCTACAGACATTGCATAAAATTCTTGGACACTGCAATATTCCTGATATCAAAAAGTTACCGACCGTAGTTGATGGAATGCAAATACAAACATCAAAAACCTTCAACTGCGACGTCTGTACGCAAGGGAAAATGACAAACTATCAAAACAAGATACCAGACAAAAAGACCAAAAAAAAAAATCCTATCAATGGTGCATTGTGACTTGAACGGTCCCGTAGAACCGATGGCCAGAGAACATTATAGATATGTGTTGAATTTCGTAGATGACCATTCAGGTTTTATAATGGTTTACTTTTTAAAGAACAAATCTGATACCCTGCTAGCAACTAAGAAATATCTAGCCGACATGCCCCCCTACGGTGAAATCAAGTGTATTCGCTCTGACAACGGTACGGAATTCACCAATAAAGACTTTGAACTTTTACTAATTAACCATCATATCAGGCATGAAACATCAGCTCCTAGATCGCCACGCCAAAACGGGACTGCTGAACGTGCGTGGCGGACACTTTGAAATGGCAAGATGCCTACTCATTGAATCAAAACTCCCTAAAAACCTCTGGACGTATGCACTTATGGCGGCAGCCTATATACGCAACAGGTGCTTTAACAAAACACTATCTAAAACTCCATATGAATCTTTCTGCGGTAAAAAAAAAACAAATTTAAGCAGAATGCATATATTTGGTTCAACTTGCTTCGCATGTATAGAGAAAAAGAGTAAATTGAATATTAAAGCCGACAGAGGTATATTTTTTGGATACGATAAAAACAGTCCAGCCAATTTAATATTGTTTCCCGAAAAAATTAAATAAAAAGAATCCGGTGTGTAAAATTCACAGACACGTTTAATTTTACAGACGAAACCCCGTCATATGAAGAGGATGAAATTATATTACCTCAAATTATTAGAACAAACGAAAACAATAAAAATGACGGAGACGAGAGTGTCCATGATGATGATGATGATGATGATAAAGTCGAAAGATATCCCAAAAGAAATAGAAGACGGCCCTATTTTTTTGTGGTCGACAATTTAAAAGATTATCAAATCGACTATTGCTATTCAATGGAAAATGCGCCAAAAAGCTTCAACGAAGCAATTAATTCAAAACATTGTGATGAATGGAAAATTGCCATGAAAAAAGAAATAGATGCCTTAACCGAAAATGATACCTATACGGTAGTGCCTCTCCCAAGAGATAAACATGTTATTTCTACCAGATGGGTCTTTACAGAAAAGAGTGGAGCATCAGGCGTAGAACAGTACAAAGCAAGATTTGTTGCTAAGGGGTGCTCTCAGATTTACGGTAAAGAATACTTTTCTACGTTTTCACCGACCACAAACCTAACGACAATCAGAATTTTACGGCAAGTCGCATCACTATATGACCTAAACATTCATCAAATGGACGCACAAAATGCTTATTTGAATGCCCCAATAGACTGTGAAATTTATATTACCCCTCCAGAGGGATTTATAATGAAAAATAAGAATAGCGTGTGGCGACTTAACAAGTCATTATATGATCTAAAGCAGAGTGTTCAGTGTTGGAACACAGTATTTCATGATTATATTATTAAACAACAATTTAGACAATGCGCTGTAGACCCCTGTTTATATACCCAACACAAAGACGATAAACTACTGATTTTGGTTTTGTGGGTCGATGATATTTTAATCGCATCAAATTGTGACATAATGTTAACTGATGTTAAGAACAAATTAAGTAAAAGATTCTAAATGACCGATCCTGGTTTCTGGGAATAGAATTTACTCAAAGCAAAGGACTTGTTACGATGAATCAATCGAGATACATCGACAAAATACTACTAAAATTTGGAATGGGAGAGTGCAAGAAACGCTCTACACCGGTCGAAAATGATATTAATAAAAATATCTACACAGAATCTGAAATAATAAATGACACACAATATCCCGAAATTATAGGTAGTCTTATATATTTAATGACTGCAACCAGGCCCGACATATGCTATACAGTAACAAAACTGTCACAAAAATTATCACGACCGACAATGAAGGATTTAAACAGAGCTAAACAAGTCCTACGTTATTTAAAAGGAACCAAAGAACAGAAGTTAGTATTTAGAAAATCAAGAAATCCCCTAAAATTAGAAGGTTTTTCGGATTCAGACTGGGCAAACGACGAAGATCGCAAGAGTGTATCTGGATATTGTTTCAGACTCTCAGAAAATGGGCCTATTATTTCATGAAAATCTAAAAAGCAACAGATTGTATCTCTCTCTACGTGTGAAGCAGAATTCATCGCGATCACACACACGACCCAGGAAGCAGTCTACCTTAAAAATATCCTGAAGACAATTTTAGAGCCAGAATTAATTACAAGCCCCATAGTAATTAATTGTGATAATCAAGCCAGTATAGTCTTAGCACAAAACACGATAATCAACCAAAGATCTAAGCATTTAGATATAAAATACCATTTCCTAAAAAACGAGATAAAAAAGGAATCCATTTTATTTGTATTAACACTTTAACCTACTAATGCGTAACTAATACTTTTGCATAAAAAATAAATAAAAAAAATAAAAAACTCTTTGTAATTTTCCTTTTGACATTTGAACACAATTAAAAATGGCGTCTTTTTAAATGCTAACATTCTAAGGTCCAAATGATTTCTAATTTTTGTTATGTCTAAGTAAATATAAAAATATATATTTATTTTTGAGCAGAACAAACACAAGGGACTTCCACATTGTAAAAAAATAGGGAGGATGTTGCAATATTTTGGTTCTATAATGGGGTATGCTCCCACACAGTCGGAGGTTCTATTTATAAACGATGCTGCTAAGAACTGACGAATCAAATTAATTCACGTTCTGCTACCAACCAATCAGAAACCAGAATTGTTTCATAAATATTAAACCTTTTCTGGAGCAATTTCACATGATCTTTTCCCGGGTTTCGACACGGTAAGAATATTTTGTTCTGTGAAACTGTCTACTACAAACAAGTCACCTCCCAGGACTTGTGTGTAACAGCGAACCATCTGAAACTGTTCTGAAACTCAAAATGGCTTACACTTCTAGACTATGCCTGAATAACCTACATCTAAAATTTCAAGTGTTTAGACTTAAAATTGGCGAAGAAGTTTAGTAGACTTTTCAAAGGTCAAATCCTTGAACTTTGACCTCTTGACAGCCAAATTACTCGCCAAAACCCGGTTAAAAAGATTTTCCCAAATCTCAATACCCCTTATGTCAAATCTCGAGTCTGTAGACTGAGAACTTAGAGAGTAATTTGGTAGAGAAAAGTATACACACAAATACACGCACACACATTTCACTTATATATATATATATATATATATATATATATATATATATATATATATATATATATATGCAAGTTGTTTAAAAAAGCAATGCCTCTTATTTTTTCATTCTATTCGAATGGATCAGAAGGGATTACAAATTGCATTGTAATGATTTCATCTCCCTATTGCAGATATTGACGGTGTGAGACTCTAAGAAAGCAACCCTGTCATGGACGTGTATCAGAAACAGAGATGTGTCATTGAATTTCTTCATACAGAAAAAAATTGAACTGATTAACATTCATCAGAGTCTGTTGAACCCGATGCAACGTATGTCAGCACAGTTAAGAGATTGCTCTGTCAATTTCAGAGTGTCGACCGAAATATAAGTGACAAAGCATGCTCTAGACGCCCATGCAAAGCCACCACCCCATCATTGGCAATAGTGCATATAAAACTCAACAATTTTTTTTAGCTTATATAGGAATCAGTAAAGAGAGACAAAAAATGAAAGTATAAAAACTATATAGCAATATATATAGATTTATTCATTTGTTTATACATCAACTATGTTACTTAGCATCTTACTCTTCTGATGAGAAGTATTAGGCTTCGAAATACCATGGTATAAAGAGTTCCTTTTTACCGAAATACCCCAATTGATGTATACACCTATTAAACAAATGAATAAATCTATATATTACTATATACGGTGTAACCCGAATATAAAAGACTCGAATATAAGAACAACGGATATAAGAGAGATTTTCTCTGGTCCCAAACTAGAGGCTGCGTTAATGTACAGTGCGATCCGGATATGAGAAACCCGGATATAATTGTGACCCGGATATAAGAGATCTGTATCACCCGGATGCTAAGTCTCTTATATCCGGCTTATACAATATTACTATATAGATTTATATCTTCATTTTTTCTCTCTTTACTGATTCATCTATCTATCTATCTATCTATATCTATATATATATTATATATATATATATATAATATATATATAATATATATATATGTACATCATATATGTATATATATATATATTTTAGCAGATGTATCTCAACATAATCGTCTATGAAGTCATATCTATAGTCTATATACATATATATATACATATATATATATATATATATATATATATATATATATATATATATATATATATATATATGCAAACCCAGATGTGGGGGTATATTTTTATATTTTACAATTCTAATTCTATTTTTCATTGGATGGAAAAGTGCTTTTCCAATATTTTCAATTTGATGACAACGTCAGAAAACGGTCGATATCTCCAGAAGAAATGGTTGCATTGGCGTAGGTAGGATTGTAATACCCCCCTCCTCTGCTCTTAGCGTCCGGTTCCTCCTGTAAGAAGTGGATTAGATCAGACCCCCCCCTCACAATTAAATTATAAGACTGCCACTTCTTTTGGAAATGGATAGAAAGAATGCCAACCTTAAGGCTGTATCCTGAAAGTTGTTTCCTCGAGAAGAAAAACAAATCTTTTAAAAATAAAATACAAAAAAAAAAAATTAGCCTCTCAGCTTGCATGGTAGATAGAAGGACAAAGATGGAATTAATGAAGATCTAAATATAAGACAAAAATGGAAAGAAAAGAAAGGAAAACAAGAAAGACAGCCAACAAGAAAAGAAAGAAAACTGGTAGAATAAAGGGAGAAGAAAGTGAATAAAAATGACAAAGAAAGAGAAACAGAAGGGGAAAAGGGAATACGGGTAATGGAAAACTGAAAGAAATACAAAAATGTAAGAAAGCAAGAATCAAAGGAAATAAATGCAATGAGAGAAGAAAGCAAAACATAAAATAGAAAGAAAGTAAAAATGAAATAAAAGTAGGACAAGGAAAAAAAAGTAAGAAGACAAAAAAGAGGAAAAAAGAAGACAAGAAAGAAAAGAAAAGGGTAAGAAGGGGAAGGATAAAAAAGAACAAAGAAAGAAAAGACAAAAAATAGAAACAAAAGAATTTCGAAAAAAAAATAGGAAAGACAAAAAAGGAAGAAAAATTAAAGAAAGGAGGAAAGGCAAGGAATAAACGAGAAAGAAAGAGAAAAGAGGGAAAGGCCAAAGCGGAAAAAAGAAACGAATAAGTTGTTTTTTTTTACGGCATATCAACCCTTGTCGGGTTATTTAATGCCAAATCCAGTAACTTTGAAAAAAAAGTTTTTATGCTTCAATTTCATTATATAGTCAAATATTTATTTATAATGTTTGATTTTGTAGGTTTGTTTTGTGGCATATCAATCCTTTTTGAGTCATTTAATGCCGAATCCAATAATTCAGGAAAAAACTTGTTTCAAGTTCTTTATATTTTCAAATATTTATTCATGGTGTTTAGTTTGGTTGTTTTGTTTTATGACATGCCAACTCTTTCGGGTTCAATTATTTTGTAAAATGTTCGTATGCTTCAAGGTTTTTTTATATATTCAAATATTTATTCATATTGTTTGATTTAGTTGTTTTGTAAAATAATATTTTTTTACTTTATAGAAAATCATTGAGCTTTGCAAATATATATTCAAATATTTATTTCTAGTGTTTAGTTTACTTGTTTTGTGGAAGAAATTTTTTTTTTTACTTTGCAGAACATGATTGGGTTTAATAAAATGAAAAGAAAAGGCAATAATATCAATGTTCGGTGCCTTTTAGGTCAGAAAGACAGTATTTTCAGACAGCTTGATCTAGTAGCGGAAGAAACGAAGGAAAGTTAAAGGAGAAAAACAAAATGGAGGCAAAGTTAACATTTGTGAAATTAAAGACAAACATAAGAAAAAAGAATATAAAAACAGAAAAAAATATGAAAAATGTTGAAAGAAAAAATAAATTAAAAAGAAGAAAACGGAAAATGTAAAGGAAGAAAATTAGAAAACGGAAGAAAAAAAAACAAGTGAATAAAAAGGTTAAGATTTTTGTTCCTTAGAAGCGCTGGTTGGGTTTGAATAAAATAAAATACGTATTATTTACGTTTGAAGCCAAACCAATGCATTAATAATGCGTTGTTTTGGCTTCAAACGTATTTTGTTTGAAATTTATATTTCAATATAAATTTCGAACAAAATAAATGACCGGAGAGACAGAGTTTGAACATATGGGACAGACAGACAGACAGACAGACAGACGGACAGACAGACGGACAGACAGACAGGCATATAGCTTTACATATATTAGATTTTTATTTGAGTAAAACTTAATTTCAATTGCTGGCAGTAATGCTAAAATGCTAAATAATTATTGCTTTTAAACTAAAATTGATGCATCACACCCACAAGAGTGTATTTCTTTACATACGTAATGCAAAAATGAAAAATAAATACAACTCTATGGCTAAACATATAGACAATTTATATGACTTAGAATGGGGATCAGTAATAGTTCTTGGAATTGGGAATTTAGAACAGATTTGGTTATTGTATTAGAATCGGGAAAAATTTTAGATTCGTCCCATCACTAGTATATATATATATATATATATATATATATATATATATATATATATATATATATATATATATATATATATATATATATATATCTTTATTCGATTGGCAAAATTTTAGAATAATTATAAAAAAGTGAACCATATCGTAAATTCAATCAACTAAAAAATGGAAACCGGGGTGAGGAAAAGAAAAAAAAAAAAAATTATATATATAATGGGGCAAGTTATATGTACAATTAAATAAAATAAATAAGTCGATTAAAAAAGATCGTTAAAATATACCCAAAGCGCTTTTCGTTCAGACAAACATTTTCAAGGGTCATAAGTCTGAAAATTATTATTTTTTTAGAATATTTGGTAGTGATATGGAATACGAGCGGAGAGGTTAAGAAAAAAAAAAAAAAAAAAAAAAAAAAAAACCTGACTAACCAAATAATTCTAACTGAAGCCGGAGGTTTCTCTGCTTGCACAAAGTAGGGGGGTTAGCAATGATGGCAAGTGCTTCGAGGACAGACAGGTGGAACTTTGTGCGTCCTCGGTGCAAAACAGAAAAACACTCCGGAGAGAAAACAAGACCGCATTCCTTTTTATCGACCAAGTGTTGGCCGATGGACGATTCTATCAGTTGAGATTTTCTGGTAGTAGCTTGATGATCCCTGATGAAACGGGGAACATGTTGGGCGATTCTGACCTGAAGACGCTGGGTCGTCTTGCCTATATAGACGGCACCACACCGACATTGAAATTTATAAATAATATTACTAGTTTGGGAGATAGGCAAGACATCCTTACGAAATGAGGGAAAGGCGGTTTTTGTGGAAAAGGCAATACGGAGCGATAGAGCACCAAAATTAGAAGACACCAGAGAGGAAATCTTATCGCAAATAAGTTGGCCTTCAAGTCCAATCCAGGGTAACCTAAGGTATACCGGAAATCTACATGGACCGTATTTTGGTCGCTCAGAAAAGGATTGAATTTTTTTATTAATAACTAAGTTAACTAATGGAGGTGGATATCCATTAGTAATAAAAATCCTTTTAATGTTTTCAATTTCCACATCAATAAAAGGTGGGGAACAAATAGCAAGTGCCCGATGGGTTAAGTTTCTAATAAGATTTAGTTTCCTGGTTGTGGGTGCAAAAGAATCCCAACTAAGATAAAGACCAGTAAAAGTGGGTTTTCTATAAATAGATGTCATAAAGGAAAGCCCACGTTTAGAAACTAACACATCAAGGAAAGGAAGGGAGTTATCTTTTTCCACCTCCATCGTAAATTTGAGAGAAGGGTGTAAATTATTTAATAAGTGGAAAAAGGACATAGCTTCATCATGCGTTGCGAAACAAGAAAAAGTGTCGTCAACATAACGCATGTAAAATGCTGGTCTAGGGCACTTGTCAAACAACGTCTGTTCTAAAAAACCCACAAAAATATTGGCCAAAGTTGGGCCAAGGGGTGATCCCATCGATATACCGTCGAACTGGCGATATATCACATCGTTGAAACTAAAGGAAACTGACTTAGTAGCAAGTTCCAAAAGTTCAACGAACACCGCCTCAGGAAAAGAGGGGAGGGGGCCAGGGCCTCTATAAAGAAAATCAGCACATATGTCAATGACCTCGTCAAGAGGAACATTGGTAAACAAATTGCTAATATCAAAGGAGACCAAATAACAGTTGTTAGTGGTAAGAGGAAGCTCCTTGATAGTCGATGCGAAATGAAAAGAATCAGGTGTGCAATGTGTTGAATAAAAAGAACAGACTGGTTCAAGAATTAAAACCAGCCATTTAGCCAGATTGTGTTGGGCCGAACCTACCATCGACAAAATTGGTCTCAATGGAGTATCAATTTTGTGTACCTTAGGCAATCCGTAAATCCTGGGGCGTTGAGAGCCCACCGGTCGGATATTATTATACACTTCCTTAGATAAATATTTAAGTTTATGCCATCGAAGTAGTTTATTTTGAAGCTTGGTTTCAATTGAAGGAGTGTCATCAGAGTCCAGGGAACCTAAACAGATAAATTTGCTATCATTGTTAAGAATAGAAAGCATTTTTGCAATGTAGTCTTGACGGTCAAGGATAACTACACCGTTGCCTTTATCTGGGCGAGAAATGTAAATCTCATTATTGCATTTTAATTGCTTAGCTGCAATGAAATGATTACTTTGCCAAATAAAATGGCGAGAAGAAATATTGCATTGACTGAATTTATTGGCTAATTCAGTCCAGCGAGATTTAACAATATTTAAGTTGTCACCCGAACCATTATTTTTTATTTGTGAAAATAAAATCTCAAATTCACTAAGAGTTTGAGTTACGTCAATCTGGCGAGGAGGGACACAAAATTCAAGTCCCCTAGACAACACAAACGTATCGACTTCTGACAATTTAAATTTAGAGAAATTAAATATATGCTGATCCGAGAATGAAGGTTCGCCAAATTTATTTTTAATCAAAAGGTTTAAGAAATTAGTAAATTTTTGATTATTTGTATGACGACACTTAACATCCTTGGCTGAAAGTAACTTAGAAAATCGAAGTTTATCAAATGGAGACAACGTTTTCCAAGCGAGAGTCCAAACCGAGTAATGTTTACTCTGTAAACTAAGAAGCACATCAGAATAAAATGTTATTTCGTCTTTTAAAAAGGCCACCGTAAGGTTCCAAGAATTCCTACATTTAATCTTGGAAATGCTCGTATTCCATATCACTACCAAATATTCTAAAAAAATAATAATTTTCAGACTTATGACCCTTGAAAATGTTTGTCTGAACGAAAAGCGCTTTGGGTATATTTTAACGATCTTTTTTAATCGACTTATTTATTTTATTTAATTGTACATATAACTTGCCCCATTATATATATAATTTTTTTTTTCTTTTCCTCACCCCGGTTTCCATTTTTTAGTTGATTGAATTTACGATATGGTTCACTTTTTTATAATTATTCTAAAATTTTGCCAATCGAATAAAGTTATATCCCATTTATTGAACCATTATGGCAAAAACTTCATTCATTCGTTAAATAATATAATTCACCTGAGAAACAAGATCACCTCCATCAAATGTAAAATCAAGTTCCTTCGTGGATGTCTATCTAATCATGTTGCACCGGGCTATATCTGTAGACGCATTTCCAAGATTAAATGTAGGAATTCTTGGAACCTTACGGTGGCCTTTTTAAAAGACGAAATAACATTTTATTCTGATGTGCTTCTTAGTTTACAGAGTAAACATTACTCGGTTTGGACTCTCGCTTGGAAAACGTTGTCTCCATTTGATAAACTTCGATTTTCTAAGTTACTTTCAGCCAAGGATGTTAAGTGTCGTCATACAAATAATCAAAAATTTACTAATTTCTTAAACCTTTTGATTAAAAATAAATTTGGCGAACCTTCATTCTCGGATCAGCATATATTTAATTTCTCTAAATTTAAATTGTCAGAAGTCGATACGTTTGTGTTGTCTAGGGGACTTGAATTTTGTGTCCCTCCTCGCCAGATTGACGTAACTCAAACTCTTAGTGAATTTGAGATTTTATTTTCACAAATAAAAAATAATGGTTCGGGTGACAACTTAAATATTGTTAAATCTCGCTGGACTGAATTAGCCAATAAATTCAGTCAATGCAATATTTCTTCTCGCCATTTTATTTGGCAAAGTAATCATTTCATTGCGGCTAAGCAATTAAAATGCAATAATGAGATTTACATTTCTCGCCCAGATAAAGGCAACGGTGTAGTTATCCTTGACCGTCAAGACTACATTGCAAAAATGCTTTCTATTCTTAACAATGATAGCAAATTTATCTGTTTAGGTTCCCTGGACTCTGATGACACTCCTTCAATTGAAACCAAGCTTCAAAATAAACTACTTCGATGGCATAAACTTAAATATTTATCTAAGGAAGTGTATAATAATATCCGACCGGTGGGCTCTCAACGCCCCAGGATTTACGGATTGCCTAAGGTACACAAAATTGATACTCCATTGAGACCAATTTTGTCGATGGTAGGTTCGGCCCAACACAATCTGGCTAAATGGCTGGTTTTAATTCTTGAACCAGTCTGTTCTTTTTATTCAACACATTGCACACCTGATTCTTTTCATTTCGCATCGACTATCAAGGAGCTTCCTCTTACCACTAACAACTGTTATTTGGTCTCCTTTGATATTAGCAATTTGTTTACCAATGTTCCTCTTGACGAGGTCATTGACATATGTGCTGATTTTCTTTATAGAGGCCCTGGCCCCCTCCCCTCTTTTCCTGAGGCGGTGTTCGTTGAACTTTTGGAACTTGCTACTAAGTCAGTTTCCTTTAGTTTCAACGATGTGATATATCGCCAGTTCGACGGTATATCGATGGGATCACCCCTTGGCCCAACTTTGGCCAATATTTTTGTGGGTTTTTTAGAACAGACGTTGTTTGACAAGTGCCCTAGACCAGCATTTTACATGCGTTATGTTGACGACACTTTTTCTTGTTTCGCAACGCATGATGAAGCTATGTCCTTTTTCCACTTATTAAATAATTTACACCCTTCTCTCAAATTTACGATGGAGGTGGAAAAAGATAACTCCCTTCCTTTCCTTGATGTGTTAGTTTCTAAACGTGGGCTTTCCTTTATGACATCTATTTATAGAAAACCCACTTTTACTGGTCTTTATCTTAGTTGGGATTCTTTTGCACCCACAACCAGGAAACTAAATCTTATTAGAAACTTAACCCATCGGGCACTTGCTATTTGTTCCCCACCTTTTATTGATGTGGAAATTGAAAACATTAAAAGGATTTTTATTACTAATGGATATCCACCTCCATTAGTTAACTTAGTTATTAATAAAAAAATTCAATCCTTTTCTGAGCGACCAAAATACGGTCCATGTAGATTTCCGGTATACCTTAGGTTACCCTGGATTGGACTTGAAGGCCAACTTATTTGCGATAAGATTTCCTCTCTGGTGTCTTCTAATTTTGGTGCTCTATCGCTCCGTATTGCCTTTTCCACAAAAACCGCCTTTCCCTCATTTCGTAAGGATGTCTTGCCTATCTCCCAAACTAGTAATATTATTTATAAATTTCAATGTCGGTGTGGTGCCGTCTATATAGGCAAGACGACCCAGCGTCTTCAGGTCAGAATCGCCCAACATGTTCCCCGTTTCATCAGGGATCATCAAGCTACTACCAGAAAATCTCAACTGATAGAATCGTCCATCGGCCAACACTTGGTCGATAAAAAGGAATGCGGTCTTGTTTTCTCTCCGGAGTGTTTTTCTGTTTTGCACCGAGGACGCACAAAGTTCCACCTGTCTGTCCTCGAAGCACTTGCCATCATTGCTAACCCCCCTACTTTGTGCAAGCAGAGAAACCTCCGGCTTCAGTTAGAATTATTTGGTTAGTCAGGTTTTTTTTTTTTTTTTTTTTTTTTTTTTTCTTAACCTCTCCGCTCGTATTCCATATCACTACCAAATATTCTAAAAAAATAATAATTTTCAGACTTATGACCCTTGAAAATGTTTGTCTGAACGAAAAGCGCTTTGGGTATATTTTAACGATCTTTTTTAATCGACTTATTTATTTTATTTAATTGTACATATAACTTGCCCCATTATATATATAATTTTTTTTTTTCTTTTCCTCACCCCGGTTTCCATTTTTTAGTTGATTGAATTTACGATATGGTTCACTTTTTTATAAATATATATATATATATATTACACTGAGGAAGACCGAAGGTATGGTTGAAAATTATTTTCCTGCAAAAAAGTGCTTATTCAGAAGACATTTTGTATTTGTACACCTCACCCAATAAAATATGAATAAACGAATAAATGAAAAATTATAAACTATATACTTTTTGCAATAATTTTTTTATATACTTATATATATGTGTGTGTGTGTGTGTGTGTGTGTGTGTGTGTGTGTGTGTGTGTGTTCTTTCTTACGAAGTAGTAAAATTACCTTATATAATTACAAACAGAAGAATGATCAAGAAATAGAAAGTAAAGAAAGAAATGAAACAAAAAAGAGATAACAAGTGGGTTAAATATGCAGGAAAAAATGAATGAGAAAAGAAAAGAAAAGTTTAATAGAATGATAATAAAGAAATAGAAACCAGTGTAAAAGAAAAGTAAAGAAAACAAAAGAGTAAGTAAAGCAAAAAAAAAATAAAGGGAAAATCGCATCTAAACAATAATAAAAAGGAGAAAGGGGAGATAACCAATGTTATGAGAAATTGGCGAATAACAACGAAAAATAAGACAAAACAATTAGTAAAGTCTTTGCTCTTTTTTTTCTACAAAACATTTACTTCTAATGATCATCTTGTTTGGCACGTTTCATCTGTGCTTTTTTGCAAATATCAGCCTTTATTTTAGTTCCTATATGCGCTTTGCTAAATTTGAAAATGAGCGTAGATTCTCGTATTGCCGGTAATGTTATTGGCAGACATCTTTTGTCTGGACGTGGCAACTGTGCCAAGAGACAGGTCAATGGCGCCGTGCAAAGAATTCACTTGTGTCACGGTGAAAAATGGCGGTGCCAAAGGAGGTCTATAGTGACATGGCGTTCATTGTTAATGAGTGCCTAATTATAACTTGAAAAAAAGCATGCAAAGAAATCCAAAACCTTTCTCAGTTCTTTGATTACCAAAAGCAGTGACAGATGATTGGCACATGTTTTTTTGGGTGGTTGGGTGATGGTTGGGTAGAACTTAGATCCTTGTGACACAAAAATCTCGTTTCCTTTTATATAATTTATTGTGCCTCTACCTCGGATGAAATGAGCATTTTAGCTCTTGCAATTGGAATTCCCCGTTCGTTTAAAATTTTGGTTGGTTTGTGATTCGTACAGAACAGGAAGTGGAGCAAACCGCTCGGCTAACGTCAACCGCGGCGAGAATATAGTTGAAATTAACATTTACATAAAACATAAATGTCATTCAAGAAGGCCACGTGTTATCACGTGATTTTAACATGACGATCTGCACACGTGGGCTTAAGGTGATCAACTTATTTCAACGTAAAGTGCTCAACAATAAGAATCCAAATCTTAAAGGGGCATACAATACTTATTTATTACAAAATCTCTTTATGTGTTTATTTCACAGCATATGAGTATTTACTGGGTAATTAAGTATCGAAGCACAACACATATTGAAAACGATACTTTGTGGCAAACCGACCCTTTTTTTGAGATATTTAATTCTCAGGTACAATCCTCATTGTAAATGATCATTTTGTTTTTGCTTGGGATTACTTAATTCCAAAACACAATGGCTGCTTGTTTAGTTATTTTTTATTTTTTTCCTAATAAGTCACTAATTATCAGAGCTGAAATCAACTTGAAAATAACGGTTAAGGATATGGATCAATTGTTCATTGATTGAGAAAAAATAACATGAGATGATTTAAACACCATTATTGTAGAGGATTAATCGAACAAAAGTTGCTAGTTTACAAAGCTCAGAAAAAAATAACGGAGTTTATTAGGGACCTACTTTTGTAGCTATTACGTTAGTGTGATTTTCGACAAGGGCCACATTTAGTGCAAACAGAATCTTTGTTACAGATGGGTGACATAAGGTTGAAGAAGGGAACAGAGGTCAAATGTTATAGACAAAACAGGATTTGAACGATGACAAATAATAAATGACGTCACATTTTCCAAACAAATGAAAACCAAGTTTTTCAAGTCAGTCTCTTGGTGGAAGGCATGCAAACGAGCCACGGCTAATAATGTGAAAAAGTTGCAATCAAGGCGAATGTTACTTTGATGGTTATCTATATGTATCACTCATTTCGTTAACCTTTCTGAATTTTTGAGATAAGGATTGGTTATTCATATTATTTGGATTCTTCTGACTTCTGTTTTGATCTTGAGTGTAATTTTCATAAAGTTTTGGTCGGTATAATGTCTAGAGAATAGCAAGATAACAAAAGCTTTCTGTTTATCTTAATCATATATACTAACAGGTTTATCCGACGTTGCCCGGGATTGAATAATGATCAACGAATGCTCCACACTTGCAATATTTTATTGTCATCGAAACCTGTGAAATCGCCTATTTTTCAATCAAATCGATTGATAGCTTGCTCTAGTTAAGGACCCACTGCAGTGCACCGGAGGGGAAGCTTCGCATGCCTCCCCAGAATGACAGTTCACAATACATTGTCGTCTACATTGCACAGTTGTAATAAGCAATACAAATTGGAGGTAAATTTGCAGAACACAGTGGTCAGTAAAACAGATGCCAAGAAGCAATGATCGAAAACACTTTGCATGATCCAAGTTTATATCCTCTCTAAGGATCATGCAAATCAGCTGCAAATCTTTTCTTTCACAGCATTGTTCTGCTCGAGTTTGGTCAACTCTCCAATAAAACTCCGCATCCGGTTCTATGAGATTTTGGCTAACATCTTTAAGTCTTTTTTTTAGCCTGTAATTGTCTAGTTCCTCCACACCATACCTATCATGTTTCTTCAGCAATTAGGTAATTCCTTTAGTAACTTTACCCAGAATAGAACCATTATTAAGCTAATGGTTTAACACATCTATCAGAATAGGTATATACATGTGTGGCAACCTCAGATAGGCCAGACTATCAAGTCTTTGTGAATTGTTACAGCTCATCTTCTCCAACATGGTCAACAACATGCACTCTGTAATCCTAATTTTTCAATTAGCTGCTTTATCTGCATCAAGAATCAACCAAATAGTTGCTAAACTCTTTGCCCGGAAGTTGGATATTTGCATGAAGCACTCCTCAAAATGTTCCCAAAATCGCTTGCAGATATCTTGTTTTGATTCCAAGGTACATCCAACGTACTTATCAGAGTCATTCCTAGAAACTTTCTCGTGCTTCACAACTTCATTACAAACGTTCCTTGGCCCTTTTAACACACAGTAGTCTTACCTTGTAGATCCTGCTTAGCTAGTTCTATGTTTACAGTATTCCTCCCTTCCAGTCACTGCCCTGGTTAGTTTCTCTTCTAAATCCTGCTTTGCCTCGTATCTATCTAGTGCTAGATGCTGCATGCATTTGACAAAGACGTTTTCCAACTAACCCACTATTTACTCCCAATAATCATCCACATTAAAGCCTGCAGAATAAGTAACTGTAGCTTTTCGCAGAATCCTGTATCCCCAGCAAGAAGCTATTCAATTTCTATTACTTGTCTTGTTTAGGTATATTTCCTAAGTTCAACAAGGCCATAACAAGTTTATGGTCTGATTAACCTAGTCAGAACGCAGACCACAATATACAATCTATTTTACCTCTTGTAATAAGTAGTTGAGTATGAAGGTATACTATTTTGTCCATATGTATGTCTTCTGCCGTGGATGAGAGACACAAAACCTGCTGACAAGATCGCATCTTGCCATTAAGTAAGCTAGATTGGTCTCATACCTCTCCATTTCTCTTTCTCTCCTTTACCTAGTCTATTTGGGGATCAAGGATTTTATTCCAATTTCCTATAAAACAATATGCTTCAGATGTGACAAACATGTCCATCGCATTGGTTGATAATACCGAAATGTATATATATATATATATATATACATATATATATATATATATAAATAACAATAATATATATATATGTATATATCCATATATATATATATATATATATATATATATATATATATATATGGATATATACATATATATATTATTATTATCTTTATTATTATTATTATTATTATTATTATTATTATTATTATTATTATTATTATTATTATTATTATTATATACTACCTCCGGTCAGAAATAGTTGGTGCATACAAGTTCAAGTTTTATAAGGCAATACTTTTGAAAGGAAATACAGGTAAACCAAATAATTATACTTAATTAAATTGACAATCGATTGTACGTACATTCTTACAATGTATGATTAAATAAATATACAAAAAAAAAATACAAAAAGCTAAAACATCTAACAATTTATTCAATTGTGTTAATTTACTTTTCAATTCTTCTGATATCAAAATTGAAGTGGAAAGTTTTCCTTTTCTTTCTAGCTGTGCTTTTGACATATGCTGAAGCCTGTAATTGTTGCCACCATCACCCAAAATTATTTGTTCCATTGTATCCTGCAATGTCAGGAAAAATTTGTTCAACTTTGAATTTTCTAATTCTTGAAAGCTGGTTTCAACTGCTTCAATTAATTCATCAATATTCCTTGGAGCCTTTTGGTGTTGAATGGATTGGATTGGATTGAAGTAACTTAGGTCAAGCACATTCAGATCCGGACTGTTTGCAAGCTGGTTAACCAGTTCAATGTTCAGCCCTAATCTCTCCGATTCTTGTTTGAACACATGGTCCGTCCGATGTACGTGTGGCTTAGCATTGTCTTGTTGAATTATGATTCGTTGTGCAATGGATCCACTTGGCCATTTGTTCTGTGTGGAAACAAGGACCTTTTCAACAAGGAATTCACGAATCTGAATTTTCGTGATTGTATTCATGACTTTAGTTACCATTGTTCCAGCAGGCCTGTTTCTGCTGTTACGTTTAGCCGCCTCTTGTTTGACAAATGACCAAATTCCAATCTTCCCGTCAAAGTAACATTTGCGATGTGGATCCCAACGGGGTCGAGGCACGGCAACAAAAAACATTACCTTTATAATGAAACGCTTGCTTTTAGTGGTTCTTAAATGGTCATGTTCGTCTTTGCCTAAATAAAATTTCCTTGCATTTTGCGTCATGTAAAACCATTTCTCATCAATATGTATGACACCAAACCTTTCTCTAAAAGTTCCTCGATTTAAATCCAACTGCGAACGGCAACAATCAACGCGACGTTTCATGTTTTCTATTGTGAGAAGCGGTTTTATAGCATTTGAATGTGCCCGAATTTCGCCATCTTTTATCCTTGCAATCAACGTTGTCTTAGATATGCCATATGCTTGAGCAGTAGACCTCAAAGTGGGTCTTTTTCACAAGGGAATGGTGTTTATTTTTGCCAACTGTGAACTATAGTCCTTCTTTTTTCGGCCACAGAGAAACTTACGGCTCAAAGAATCCTTTGGCACCAATATATCGCACGCACTGTCTAGTACTTGTGACCAAATTCTGCCTACAATATTTCTTCCTATACCGAATTTTGTGGCAACATCTTTGATTGCACCTGGTTCTAGGGTGCGCCCTTTAGACCTTTGTAGCAACGCTTGCAGAACTGCTGTTCATCTTGAATTTGTCAATTCTCTCTTATCACTTCTGTTTTTACCTTCCACATTGGCATCAACTACATTTTCCATATTTATATAGGCACTGCGGGTATTTTTAAAAATAGATTATATAACAGCCAACAAAGTAATGTGCATAGATAAACTCTAAATGACTTTTAGAACGAAAACTGTTCTTTTTCAATTAAGCATGCTCTAAAGTACTACCAGTTACCCCCTGAAACATTGAAATGGTGCGTGACAAAACCTAAAACGGTGACAGTTTTAATTCTGCACCAACTATTTCCGACAGGAGGTAGTATATATTATTATATAGTATATACTATTATATATATATATATATATATATATATATTATTATATATATACATATATAAAAAAAATATATATATGATAATATATGTACATATACATATATATATACATATACATATATATACATATACATATATATATGCATATATATATATATATATATATATATATACACGTTTAGTTAGACAGTTATATAGACCGCGAAATAACAATAAAAGCCAAGATAAGATTAGTAGTCCGAATCAGATGGAGATTATCGATGTAGAAGTTTTAGAAGCCCTGGTCTTCAGAACTAGGTTTAACAATAATTTGCCGACGACAAAATTTTTAAAACGTCATTCAAAATCTCAAAATGAAAAGAGACATTAATTAGCGTTTCTTTATTTCTATCTTGTAATTAATTTTTTGCAGTTGAAATACATTTAATAATCAATTGAAATTACTTGAGAAGTGAGGTGAACTTTTAATTATAAGGCGAAATAGATTTTGATAATTAGTATTCAAAATGCTTTAAAACGACATTTGTTGTTTCATGAATAATCCGTTATTCAAAAAAGAAACAAAGAACAAAAATTTTCTCATGAATTAGAATTTGAAGATAATTGTACGTTATATAATTGTCTTGCAATTTGCAAATGTTTTCATACATCAGATTATTGTCTTGTGGGTTTTTGAATATTATGAAGTTTCAATTATTATTCCAAAGTTTATATCTAGCTGTCATCAGTGAACTTTATTTGCGGGTACAAGGAAAATAATACTGGTAGATACTAGAAAAAAGAAAAAGAAGTAAAATGAGATTTAATAAATTGTTCAATGTAAAAAAGTTATCATTTTTTCTTGACAGAATATGTACATTTCGGAAGCGTTCATGCCAAGGACCTTATCTGTGCATTTGAGATACTGAACTGGAACATTATCTTTTGAGACACAGAATTGAAACATTATCTTTTGAAACACTAAATCGGAACACTATATTTGGAGACACAGAACTGGAAAATTATCTTTTAAGAGACAGAATTGGAACATCTTCTTTTGAGACACAGAATTGGAACATCTTCTTTTGAGACACAGAATTGGAACACTATATTTTGAGACACAGAATTGGAACATCATATTTTGAAACAGAAAATTCGAATATAATCTTTGTAAACATAAAACTGAAACATCATTTTTGAGGACACAGAACTTGACCATTATTTTCTATGACAAAAAATTGGAACATTATCTTTTGAGACAATTGGAACATTATCTTTTAAGACACAGAATTGGCACATTATCTTCTGAGACAAAGATTTCTAACATTATATTTTGAGATACAGAATTGGTACATTATTTTTTGAGACACAGAATTGAAACATTGTTTTCTATTACGCAAAATTGGAACGTTATCTTTTGAGACAAAGCATTGGAACGTTATCTTTAGGGACACAGAATTGGAACATTATCTTTTCAGACACAGAATTGTAACATTATCTTTTGTCACACAGAAACATTATATTTTGAGAGACAGAATTTCAACATTATCTTTACAGACACAGAATTAAATGCATTATCTTTTGGGACACAGAATATGAACAGTATCTTTTAAGCGACAGAATTTGAACATTATCTTTGAGACACAGAATTGGAACATTATCTTTGAGACACAGAATTGGAACATTATATTTGAGACACAGAATTGGAACATTATTTTCTATGACACAAAATTGGAACATTATATTTTGAGACACAGAATTGGACCATAATCTTTTGAGACAAAAAATATGAACATTTTCTTTTGAGATTCAGAATTGAAACATTATTTTCTATGATATAGAATTGGAACATTTCTTTTCTATGACGCAGAATTGGAACATTATCTTTTGCGACACTGAAATGAAACATTATTTTCAATGACACAGAATCGGAACATTATTTCTTATGGCACAGAATTGGAAAATTCTCTTTTGAGACACAGAATTGAAAATTATGTTCTATGACACAGTATTGGAACACTATTTCGTATGACAAAGAATGGAACATTATCATTTGAGACAAGGAATTGTAACATTATCTTTTGAGACACAGAATTGGGGCATAATCTCTTAAGACACAGAATTGAAACATTATATTTTGAGACAGAATTGGAACATTATCCTTTGAGACACAGAATTGGAACATTATCTTTTGAGACACAAAATTATAAGATTATCTTTTGAGGCACAGAATTGAAACATTACTTTCTATGACACAGAATTGGAACATTATATTTTGAGACACAAATTCGAACATTATCTTTTAAAACACAGAATTGGATCATTATTTTCTATGACACAGAATTGGAACATTATCTTTTGAGACACAGAATTAGAAGATTATCTTTTGAGATAAAAGTTTGGGACATTATTTTCGATGACACGGAATTGTAACATTATATTTTGAGAAAAAGAATTGTAACATTGCCTTTGGAGGTACAGAATTGTAACATTATCCTTTGAGACACAGGTTTGAAACATTATTTTCTATGACACAGAATTAGAACATTGCCTTTTGAGACACAGAATACGAACATTATCTTTTGAGGCACAAAATTGGAACATTATCTTTTGAAACAGAGAATTGGAACATTATATTTTGAGAAACAGAATTGGAACATTATTGTCTATGACAAAGAATATGAAAATTATTTTTGAGGCACAGAATTAGAACATTATTTTTTGAGACACAGAATTGGAAAATTATGTTTTGAGACACAGAGTTGAAACATTATTTTCTATGGGACAGAATTGGAACGTCATCTTTTGAGACAGAGAATTGTAACATTATCTTTTGAGAAACAGAATTTGAACATTGTTTTCTATGGTACAGAATTGTAACATTATCTTTTGAGACACAGAATTGAAATATTATTTTCTATTACACAGAATTGTTACATTATCTGTTCAGACACAGAATTAGAACATTATCTTTTGAGACACAGAATTGGAATATAAGCTTTTGAGACACAGAATTGGGACACTATTTTTTGAGACACAAAATTGAAATATTATTTTTTGAGACACAGAATTGGAACATTTTCTTTTGAGACACAGAATTGGAATATAATCTTTTGAGACACAGAATTGGTACATTATTTTTTGAGACTCAGAATTGGAATATTATTTCTTGAGACAGAGAATTGGAACATAATTGTCTATTACACAGAATTGGAACAATATTGTCTATGGCACAGAATGGAAACATTATCATTTGAGACACAGAATTTGAACATTGTCATTTGAGAGGGATAGAGCATTGGAACAATATTTTCTATGACACAGAATTGGAACACTATCTTTTGAGACACAGAATTGGAACATTACGTTTTGAGACACAGAATTGGAATATTATCTTTTGAGAAACAGAATTGTAAGATTATCTTTTGAGACACAGAATTGGAACATTATCTTTTGAGACACAGAATTGGAATATTTTCTTTTGAGACACGGAATTGGAACATTATCTTTTGAGACACAGAATTGGAACATTATCTCTTGGGTGTAAACAATGAAGCAATAAGTAAATCAGTTTTGACATTTGTTTAAAATGGAGAATGGTAGTGTAATTGCAAACGAAGGTACAAGTATATTATGCAGATTATTATTATTGATACTCATTAGGAGTTTTAACGCGACGATAAGGCCTTGATTTACTATATATATATATATATATATATATATATATATATATATATATATATATATATATATTTAGTGTATCACAAAATGAGTACACCCCCTTACATTTCTTCAAATATTTAAGTATATCTCTTCATGGGATAACACTGATAAAATGCTTTTTGACACAATGAAATGTAGTTTGGGTGCAGCATATATAAGTGAGTCAATTAATTCTCCCCTCAAAATAATTCCAAATATAGCCATTAAAAGCTAAGTTCTTGGCAACAAAAGTGAGTACACTCCTTACGAAAAGTTGTCAATAACATACAACATGTCAACTCTCAATATTTTGTGTGACTACCATCATTTCCCCAAACTGCCTTTACTCTCTTGATCATGGTCTTTACCAGAGCTTCACATGTAGCCACTGGAATGATCTTTCTCTCTTCAATTATGACGTCACGGAGCTGGCAGATATGTGAGACTTTGCGCACCTCAATCTTCTGCTTGAGGATGCCCTAAAGATGTACTATTGGGTTCAAGTCTGGGACGTGCTGGGCCAGTCCATCACCGTTGCCCTCAGCATCTTCAGTAAAGCAGTGGTTTTCTCGGGTGGGTGTTTTGGGTCATTATCATGCTGGAACACTGCTCAACGACCCAGTTTCTGGAGGGAGAGGATCATGCTCTGCTGCAGTATTTGACAGTACATGTTGGAGTTCATGTTTTCCTCAATGAAATATAACTCTCCAATAACTGGAGCACTCATTCAGCACCAGACCATAACATTCCCCCCACCATGCTTGACTGTTGGCATGGCATACTTATCTTTGTACGCCTTACCTGGTCGCCGCCACACATGCTTATGGCGATCAGAACCAAACAAACTAAATTTCGTCTAATCAGACCATAGGACATGGTTCCAGTAATTTATGGGCTTTGTTGACATCTCTTCAGCAAACTGTTTGCAGGCTTTCTTGTGTATTGCCTTCCTCCTGGGGTGACCGCCATGCACACCAATTTGAAAAATGTGAGAGGTGTATTCACTTTTGTGATGCAATATATATATATATATACATATATATATACACACACACACACACACACACATATATATATATATATATATATATATATACATATATATATATATATATATATATATACAACTTCATATATAGAGAAATGTGTGTTTAGACAAAACATTTTTTGCTCCATTCCTGTGATCCTCTATTATTGAAAGGGGTTTGATTAAAAGAAAATCCTTTCAACAATAATGCAAGCGTATATTAAAATTCTATTTGAAAACATTTTAGCAACGGCAGCAGATTGCGATCATGTAAGAACGCTGGGAAGTTAGAATAGAATTTCCCACCATTTTCCTGGTATTTTTGTCTTCCTTTTCGTATTGTTGTTCCTTTTCAATTGATTCAAGTAATGTAGATCCCAAGTGACGTAATTCTCATCGTTTCTTTTTCTTAGTATTTTTCTTTGCCAAATTTATTCAATTACGTTACTTTAAAAAGAGAACAATACAATGAGGAAAAAAAAAGAAGCCGAGAGATAAAAGCGAAGATAGATAGATAGATAGATAAACAGGCAGACAGAAACACAGAGATATAGAAACTATAGGAAAACAGAAACAGAAGTTCATAGATAGATATATAGATAGATAGATAGATAGATAGATAGATAGATAGATAGATAGATAAGAGTATATTGAGATTTATTAAGAGATATATAGGCAATTATAACAATATCAATTAAATTTATATAGGTCAGATTGACTTAGTGATGGGATGGAATTTCCATTACAAAAGACGTGGTAAATATTTAGCATTAAATACATTAAACAGAGCTTATAGACCTTATATACATATGCATTTGAAGATTTTATTAATATATCATTTTATAATGATTTACACCCAATGTAAGATATCGGATTTACAATTGTTTCAAAATCTCAAAAAAGTTCTTATCGGTAGTTTCCACTTTCATACAAATACCATAGATAGTCACTGAAGATTTCTGACAATAGAAAATAACTGAGTAAAATTGATTACAATTAAACTTGTTGGTGAGCTTCTGTATACATGGGAAGTTGTAAATCGTGTGTATATTTTTGAGTTCTATGAGCGTCTAATGGTAATTATATGCGAGTGTATATACGTGTATACATGAGCATGATGTTCGTTGTGTGTACGTACATTTAATTACAGTACATGATAGAACAATAATATAATAATTAAATATCTTTACAACACAAAGGACCAATAACAGTGATTTGGGGTTTCAACATCTGGCCAATCGGGAAACATATCTGATTCATTTGGTCTTCAGGAAGCTGCAAAGAAGATTAATCCTAAGAACAATAAAGCCTCGGGTTTTATTTTCGAAAACTTTTTATTATTTATTATTGTTCTTTTCCTTTCGGAAATTTGCAACGCTGACCTTAGATTCTTACATTTAATAGACGTTAGATCCCTTGCTTTCCCGGGTGATTTGAGCCATTCAACTGGTCGACTTCTCAACTCTCTCCTTCAAGCTCTTAACACTGATTCTAATTTTCGCATATCTCAAAAACACCATTTTCCTTTCTAAATGACGTCATAGTATATGTCACTAAGATAATCATCTGATGTTTTTACATGTCTTCCATGCATTTATATCAGATCTATCTCTGCGTTCCATGTTTAAACAGGATGTGTCCTTCACATTATCAGACCTGACGGATTATTTTAGGCATAAACTGTTTCATACCCTCGAAATAATTCCAGCAAAAACCTAACAGCCAGCTGTGGCTCTCTCCAGAATTTGGTGCTGCCTTTGCACACCGAAATCACTTTTCCATTGCTTCCAACATATGTACTGAGACTAAAGCCGCTTTCAGGACTGCCGGCACCCAATGAGAAATAGTAATGAAGAATGCGAGGGAGCTGTATGCTCAGTCCAAAGTGGCTGAACAGCGGCTTGGTTCCCACCAGTTTTGGTAAATAGCAAACAGGATCCTGAACAGAAGCGTGTGTCCTATCCCAATATCATCAACAGATCTGAGGTAATCTCGTCAGCATCAAAGCCAAACTCTTTGCCAAGAACTTTGCAGCTAATTCTACCCTATGTGACAAAGGCTGTCAGCCACCCGTATTTCCTCCTGTATCAGAAAACATGCTATGCAACGTACAAATATATGGGCATAATGTTGCCAAACTAATCAAAATCCTTGATTCCAGTAAAGAAACTGGCTCTGACGGCATTAAAATTATAGTGCTGAAAAAGCTTCAACCAAAATTAGCTCCGATACTTACAAAGTTATTTACGTGTTGTCTTAAAAAGAATTGCTTCTCAGCACTCTGGAAAATCTTATCAGTATTCTCTGTATTTAAGAATTCCGGTGATCGCTCATCTCCCTCTCAGTAGAGTTCAATAAGTCTCCTGTATGTCATGAGTAAGTTACTTGAATCTGTGTTAAATAGAGAAGTAGTCAATCACCTCAGCAATAATAAACTTCTTAGTGACATGCAATATGGTTTCCGTTCTGCTAGATCTACAGCAGATGTGCTTACGGTTACATTCCATAGGACTAGACAATATTTCAACAGAGGCTTCGTTTCTAGAGCAATTGCTGCTGAAAAATCAAACGCCTTTTCAATAACAATATTACATGTAGCAATAACAATGTTGCATATAGAAATAACAATGTTGCATATAGCAATAACAATGTTACATATAGAATAAAGATGTTGCATGTAGCAAAAACAATGTTGCATACAGCAATAACGATGTTGCATATAGCAAAAACAATGTTGCATATAGCAATAACAATGTTACATATGGCAATAACAATGTTACATATAGTAATAACAATGTTAGATATAGCAATAACAATGTTACATATAGAAATAACAATGTTGCATGTAGTAATATCAATGTTGCATATAGCAATAACAACGTTGCATATAGCAAAAACAATGTTACATATAGCAAAAACACTGTTACATATAGCAATAATAATGTGGCATATACAAATAACAATGTTGCATATACAAAAACAATATTTCATATAGTATTAACTATGTCGCATATAGAAATAACGATGTTGCATAAAGCAAAAACAATGTTGCATTTAGCAAAAACAATGTTGCATAAAGCAATAACAATGTTACATATAGCAATAACAATGTTACATATAGCAGTAACAATGTTACATATAGCAATAACAACGTTGCATATAGCAATAACAATGTAACATATAGCAATAACAATGTTATATATATCAATAACAATGTTACATATAGCAATAACAATGTGGCATACAGAAATAACAATGTTGCATATAGCAATTACAATGTTATATATAGCAATAACAATGTTGCATATAGTAATAACAATGTTACATATAGCAATAACAATGTTACATATAGCGATAACAATGTTACATATAGCAATAACAATGTTTCATATAGCAATAACGATGTCGCATGTAGTAATAACAATGTTGCATATAGCAAAAACAATGTTGCTTATAGCAAAAACAATGTTATATATAGCAATAACAATGTTACATATATCAATAACAATGTTACATATAGCAATAACAATGTTGCATATAGCAACAAGGATGTTGCATATAGCAATAACAATGTTGCATATAGCAATTACAATGTTGCATATAGCAATAACAATGTTGTATGTAGTAAAAACAATGTTGCATATAGAAATAACAATGTTGCATATAGAAATAACAATGTTGCATATAGCAATAGCTATGTTGCATATAGCAATAACAATGTTATATATAGCAATAACAATGTTGCATATAGTAATAACAATGTTACATATAGCAATAACAATGTTACATATAGCGATAACAATGTTGCATATAGCAATAACAATGTTTCATATAGCAATAACGATGTCGCATGTAGTAATAACAATGTTGCATATAGCAAAAACAATGTTGCCTATAGCAAAAACAATGTTATATATAGCAATAACAATGTTGCATATAGCAAAAACAACGATGCATATAGCAATAACAATGTTGCATATAGCAATAACAATGTCACATATAGCACTAACAATGTTACATATAGCAAAAACAACGTTACATATAGCAATAACAATGTTTCATATAGCAAAAACAATGTTGCATATAGCAAAAACAATGTTACATATAGCAATAACAATGTTTCATATAGCAATAAAAATGTTGCATATTGAAATAAAAATGTTTAATATAGCAATAACAATGTTACATATAGCAAAAACAATGTTACATATAGCAATAACAATGTTGCATATAGCAATAACAACGTTACATATAGCAATAACAATGTTTCATATAGCAAAAATAATGTTGCATATAGCAATAACAATGTTGCATATAGCAATAAGAATGTTATATATAGCAAAAACAATGTTACATATAGCAATAACAATGTTTCATATAGCTATAACAATGTTGCATATAGCAATTACAATGTTTCATATAGCAATTACAATGTTGCATATAGCAATAACAATGTTACATATAGCAATAACAATGTTGCATATAGAAATAACAATGTTTCATATAGCAAAAACAATGTTGTATATAGCAAAAACAATGTCACATATAGCAATAAAGAAGGTTTCATATATCAAAAACAATGTTGCATATAGCAATTGGCCCTGTCGGTAGGACATTAGAATAAGCCGACTGCCCCCTGCAGAGGGAAAATGTCCCTCAATTGGGGTCTCGGATATGACCTTAAAGTATATCCAGGTGTGAGGCCCCAGCTGGTGGGCTTTGGGGAGTGTGGAGCCACCCTTTAATTACCATTGCTCCCAGGTCCCCTCTGACCCGGAGTGGTAGTACCGGCTAGGGTCCCAACTATGGGTTAAATAGAAACCGACGTGAAAACAACAAATATATTCTATTTTAAAAAATTTTCTTCAAAATCTTTGGATTAGGCATTAAATTACCCGAAAAGGGTTCATATGCCGTAAAACAAAAACAACAAACCAACAAACCAACCAATCAACCATATAGCAATAACAACATTGCATATAGTAATAACAATGTTGCATATAGCAATAATAATGTTGCATGTAGTAATAACAATGTTGCATATAGGAATAACAATGTTGCATATAGAAATAACAATGTTGCATATAGCAAAAACAATGTTGCATATAGCAATAACAATGTTGCATATAGCAAAAAAATGTTACATATAGCAATAACAATGCTGCATATAGCAATAGCAATGTTGCATATAGCAATAACAATGTCACATATAGCAATAACAATGTTACATATTGCAAAAACAATGTTGCATATAGCAATAACAATGTTGCATATAGCAAAAACTACGTTACATATAGCAATAACAATGTTACATATAGCAATAACAATATCACATATAGCAATACCAATGTTACATATAGCAAAAACAATGTTGCATATAGCAATAACTATGTTGCATATAGTAATAACAATGTTGCATATAGCAATAACAACGTTGTATATAGCAATAACAATGTTACATATATCAATAATAATGTTGCATATTGCAATAACAATGTTGCATATAGTAATAACAATGTTGCATATAGCAATAACAATGTTTCATATAGCAATAACGATGTCGCATGTAGTAATAACAATGTTGCATATAGAAAAAGCAATGTTGCATATAGCATTAACAACGTTGCATATAGCAAAAACAATGTTGCATATAGCAAAAACAATGTTATATATAGCAATAACAATGTTGCATATAGCAAAAACAACGATGCATATAGCAATAACAATGTTGCATATAGCAATAACAATGTCACATATAGCACTAACAATGTTACATATAGCAAAAACAATGTTACATATAGCAATAACAATGTTGCATATAGCAATAACAATGTTGCATATAGCAAAAACAATGTTACATATATCAATAACAATGTTCTATATAGCAATAAAAATGTTGCATATTGAAATAAAAATGTTTAATATAGCAATAACAATGTTACATATAGCAAAAACAATGTTACATATAGCAATAACAATGTTACATATAGCAAAAACAATGTTGCATATAGCAATAAGAATGTTATATATAGCAAAAACAACGTTACATATAGCAATAACAATGTTTCATATAGCTATAACAATGTTGCATATAGCCAAAACAATGTTTCATATAGCAATAACAATGTTGCATATAGAAATAGCAATGTTTCATATAGCAATAACAATCTTGCATATAGCAATTCCAATGTTGCATATAGAAATAACAATGTTTCATATATCAAAAACAATGTTGCATATAGCAAAAACAATGTCACATATAGCAATAACAATGTTACATATAGCAATAAAGAAGGTTTCATATATCAAAAACAATGTTGCATATAACAATTGGCCCTGTCGGTAGGACATTAGAATAAGCCGACTGCCCCCCTTTCAGAGGGAAAATGTCCCTCAATGGTGGTCTCGGATATGACCTTAAAGTATATCCAGGTGTGAGGCCCCAGCTGGTGGGCTTTGGGGAGTGTGGAGCCACCCTTTAATTACCATTGCTCCCAGGTCCCCTCTGACCCGGAGTGGTAGTACCGGCTAGGGTCCCAACTATGGGTTAAATAGAAACCGACGTGAAAACAACAACTATATTCTATTTTAAAAAATTTTCTTCAAAATCTTTTGATTAGGCATTAAATTACCCGAAAAGTGTCCATATGCCGTAAAACAAAAACAACAAACCAACAAACCAACCAACCAACCATATAGCAATAACAACGTTGCATATAGTAATAACAATGTTGCATATAGCAATAATAATGTTGCATACAGAAATAACAATGTTGCATATAGCAAAAACAATGTTGCATATAGCAATAACAATGTTGCATATAGCAAAAACGATGTTACATATAGCAATAACAATGTTGCATATAGCAATAGCAATGTTGCATATAGCAATAACAATGTCACATATAGCAATAACAATGTTACATATAGCAAAAACAATGTTGCATATAGCAATAAGAATGTTATATATAGCAAAAACAACGTTACATATAGCAATAACAATGTTACATATAGCAATAACAATATCACATATAGCAATAACAATGTTACATATAGCAAAAACAATGTTACATATAGCAAAAACAATTTGGACTTAAGGGTTGCAGAGTAAAAGTGTTTGCTAACATCATTGTGAGAATATGTATTTAAGAGAAGCATTTAGTCTAGAATAAAGGTAATAGTTTTGAAACGGTGATGAAGTGTGCGCATAGTTTCACAGAACATGCTTTATAAGTGGTGAGAGTGAAATAGTTGTTTTGGAAGTTAGTTTCTTATCTTATAGTGGCAGAGAAAAAATCGAAATCATTTTGTATATAAAATATTGCGAGAAAGGGAGAAAGGGAGATAATAAAAAGGGAAAAGAAGTTAGCAATGAATAATTGTCATTTGTTACTACTCTCAAATATAAACAATTGATTTTATCACTGGGTTTATAGCAAACAACATTTGACACACACACACACACACACACACACACACACACACACACACACACACATATATATATACTGTCAGTTTAGTTATATATGTACTAGTGGAAGTAGGTTGTATATATTTGTGTGTGTGTATATATATATATATAGAGAGAGAGAAATAAAAAGGAACAAACTGAGATATGTGTTCATCAACATTTCATCTTCATTTCGACTCTTCTTCTGGATATATAATCTGAGGTTATTGTTTTCCAGAGGTTAAGTAAGCAATGAAGTTTAACGAGGTTAATACCAGAGTGCTCAATACCGAAGTAGAGCAGGGTATATTCTTTGTTTGTTTTATATAAGCAGTAATATGTTGCTACAAAGTCATGAGCATTTTTTGGTCAGCTAGTTACCAGTAACTAGAGACCTCTTCAGGCGATACGAAAGCAAAGTTTTCAATGAAAATGTCAGGGAGTTTATATCTGGAGGTTCCATCAAATCTTTTGAAAAATAAGATTTGCTTATACGTAAATAAGACCCAATAGGGGTGCGGAATTGAATCTGTGTTGAGATATTGGAATAAATGGGAAAGGATGGGGGAGGGGGCGTTAATAATCGAGATAGAGGTAATGGAAGATTAGAAAGAAAGGTATTCCTATGCATGTTTGATGGCTGCCCTAAATCTTAAACATACTAGTGTGTATAGGTTCAAACAATAGGGAATGTGGATTTAGCGTATCTATGCTAAAAGGGGTTTCAGATTTAACCAGGGTTATTCAGTTATAAAAATGTTTTTAATTTGATGAGACCTTTTTGTGATCAGAAAATGTATGACTTACGTTACACTCTTGTATGTCCCCGCCCCACCACTATCATCCCTACACACATTCGTGAAGAGGTTAAGAGATAAGGAAGACAAGAAAAAATACAAGCGAAAAAGAAAAAAAAAAGACAGAAAGAAAAAAAGAAAGGGGGGAAAGAAGAAGAATGTCTTTGTCCTATCATGTTTAGGACATGTCTATCCCTGCGACTCTCAGTCTACGTGTGTTGCACATGTATTTCTCTGTACTTCTACGTCACGCTTTTCTTTTTTTATAATTTTTACCTTTCCTTTTTCCTCCCTGTGACACCTTGAACATGGCTCGGTCATTTGCATATAGCTGACTGTTGCTGCTGCTGTTACTACTGCTTGCTGCTATATGCACGTCTCCTCCATGTTATACATACTGAAACAGATGTCATCCACATAATTTTGATCTAGCTCAGGTTTTTTTAGCAAAATTATAAAATTATGAGGAGGGAGGTGCAAGAAGGGCGTCAGTTATTTATGTATAATTATGATGTTATGCAATCAAGCAGAAGAAGCCAATTCAATACAACGCATGTAGTATTAGATAACACCTGAATCTGAGATAAGGTGACTTTTCAGCAAATAGAGATTTGCCATGCGTTTCCAATATGTGATTGACTTTGCAACTTTCGTACAGGGCTCAACTAAATTTAGATTTATTTTCTGCATATCACTGTGTTGTTATAAGTAAAGATTTGGTTTTGGAAGAAAATCAGAAGAGAAACTACACGTTCCTTATAGTAAAAGATGGCTGGAAAAAAGAACTAGTTATGTTACAAAGTGAATCACTGTGTGAATTTTTTTTTTACGAGGGAGTCGCCATTCATCAAGGCCCTAAAATCATTCGAGGATAAAGATTAATAAGTGAACGGTGGTCACTGAGACAACAGCACAGGGAGCGTTAAAGGTGGAAACTGGGTAGAATTGGATTATTTAAGGGAACAACTCAACAAGAATTTGTTTACATTAAATTTGAAGATTGTAGTCAGCTAAAAACTAGGCCAGTAGAATGGAGTTCCACAAGCTGACAGTTCTAGAAAAGAAACTTTGTTCATGAAATTTGCATTATGATTTCGAAACAGGTAGAGAATGAGAGAAATTGTTGATAATTATTGTAGTTAGATGAGTGCTTTTTGTGAAAGTTTGAAATTCAGACGCAGTTTTAGAGGTTTAGGAAAGTTTGTATAAAAGGAGTTTTGTGTGTGTTCGTTTTCTATGAACTCGGAAATGCCTAAGCCGATTTTTTAAATTTAAATTATATTAATTATATAAATTAAATTTATTTTATCTACCTTAGAAGTTAGAAGAAAAAAAAAGGTAAAATTAACATATACACACATGTGCGTTGAATTCGGAAGATATAATTAGTTACAAACACGTATAATATCCGATCAAAGAAATCTCTCCACCCCTCCTCCAAATATGGTTAGCCGTGTTACTAGAAGTGCTGTGGTGCGCGGAGCAAGTTAAGTGTTATCCTAAATCATCCTAGTCCTAAAAATACTAACTTTGTTATTTCTTCCCTTTTAAATTTCTTATTTCATTTTGTAATTTTGTAATGTGTATTTTAATAATTTATATATGCCTTTGTCTTTTGTTTTCTTTGCCTAGTTTTAACCCCCCCCCCCAGCAAAACACCAACCACGTTCTCCCCCAGCTTAAATGATAAATTCCACGCTCTGAACTAAGGCTAGAGATACCTTAGGCCGGATAAATTTTCCGAAATTAACACAAACGTGGATTTATTTTTTCTACCATAGAAGTCAGTGGAACTTTGTTTAAGTAATATGCTTAATATCTACAATTGTCATATGCTCGCTTGTATTAATAAAGAGGCCTCGTTGATATCTCAACCAAACCTATAGATATAGCTTATAATTAACTGTTACTATAATTGTACCTATTTACTATGTCTCCCCACGGGACAGAGTTAGACACCAGGGTCGTTTTTTAACGTGGAGAAAAGGTACAAAAATAAAAATTGTCTCAGTCGTGAAGGATTTCTCCTCCACCGAAAGAGAACAAGAAATAGAAGTGCAGCATCTGAAGAACAGATACTACACTTTGATCTTGACCAAAAGGCCAAGGAATGTATAACTGTAACTGAATTCTACAGTGATCTTAGCTGCGTCACTAGGCCTTTTTTCTGAATAGATACAATTTTTTTGTCCCCAACCTTAATGACTGCCTATAAATATGAATTCCGAATCACGACGAAATAATTGTTTCTCTTTACCTCCAAGACGACTGCTTATGTCTAACCTGCATGCAAAATAGGGGAAAAGAAGGGGAAATTTTATCCTTTCTCCCAAGCTAAAGCAATACTTGAAACTCTAAATCCTAATGAAACTTTACTGCATTCTATAAGTTAATAACCCCGACCCTTTAAAGCTAACAATCTACTCTCCCCCCTTTAGTTGCCACTAAAACCCTACATTACACACACCTTAGTAGTGAATCCTTAGCCTCCAGCTCCTAACTTTCACATGCTAACCGCCTAACAGTCATCACTAAACATCTATAAATTTTTACCTCTGACATGCATTAGAGTTCATTCCTATCCAGTTTGGTACTTACCAGCCAAAGTATGCACTCGGATGCAAAGCGATCTTCATTACATAACAATGCCTCTTTCTAGATGGTTTTGCAACGAACAATACGAAACCAAATCCGATACTCCCTGTTATGCAGAACGCTCGATGACTCTTAAATGAAAACTGACATTATCTCCCTTCAATAGTAGACACACTAACAAAACTTCTATCTATTTGCATCGATTGAAAACTTGCCCAAATATCTATTTTACTTAATTATACATACGGAATGCGCCATGACTTAAAATGTACCTCCAGTTATACCCTTACTGTACTGCACCTGCATCTTAACCCTCCTAAATCTAAATATACAGTGACTGGGCAAAATTCTTAACACAAATCCTAATACCTACTCACACTATAACGTTATCCTGTACCTAAACTAACATGAAGTTAAAAAATAGAAAAATCTAAAGGTAAAAATCTTAATCCGCAGTAACGCCTTTCTAACAAGCCTACTCACATAACTGCTTCCACTGCATGTCCCTAAATCACTTTGAGGAGTGTAACTATTCATTAGATATATAAGCTCTACAAACTAACCCTGTAACACTAACTAACCACGCGGGGTCACAGAAATAACTGGACTAGGACCCAGGCGCGGAGAAAACCCTCTCAGGGCTGATGGACCCAGTAGATTTTCCCAGATCACCCGTCTAGGAGAAGGAAAACTCTGAAACTAAACTAAAGGGGAGGGAGGCCTCTCCAGTCTTGGATGACAACCTTCCTAGAGCTGGTGACTCAAACAAATTACCAGTCTGCAAACCTAAATTGCTTAAGGAGTAGATAGCCTGTCTATCACCCGGCTTCCATACTCCTTCTTTGCCTATTAGTTAGGCGCAGAGACACTATCACAGTGAATCGACAAAACACTTAGTGGTAGATCTTGTTTCTTGTCTAGGGCAATGAATGCCGTTTCCCCACTCCTGACACATCCCACCCCTCAAAACTGGGCACTTGGGAGTGCTTGAGTATCACACATGCCTGTGCAATTAGATTAGGGTGACCTTCCTCTGATGGGTTGAGGCGACCGGATTGACAGTTCCTGGCTCCTGTTTCCGACTGGTAGTACAGGAGCCCTAACTCTTTGGTAGCACTTAGAGCAGTTGCTCCATCAACAGTTGTATAATATTGGGGTGTTTGTAGTGACATGTCGTGCATGGAAAGGGACCATGCACTCACCCCCGATGGGTTTTCCTGAGGCCACAGTCCTAGTTGAAGAAAGGTCAGCTAGTGGTCTACTTTTGTTGCATGTCTGATACCCTGCATAACCTCTTGTTCAGCTACCCCTTGCCTAACTGAAACTCTTTAAAAACACGATGACAGTACAATAAAAAAAATAAGCTTAAACCAGGCCTAGGGGCAAACAAATTCAACTTGCCTCCTCCCTTGAGGCTTGCATTCACTAACATCCGTGGGCTTAGAACTAATTTAGCTGAGGCTGAAGCATTTCTCCTAACAAATACCCCGGATATCTTAGCACTAAGCGAGACTAACCTACACTCCTCCATCCCCTCTAACTACTTTAACATGCCTGGCTATCTCCCACTTTGCCGTAAGGACTCTGACAGACATATGCATGCACTTGGAGTCTACATTCGTAACACCCTCCGCCTGACTAGAGAAAAAAATCTAGAAACGGACGATCAAGCCTTTATGTGCTTTAGACTAAACATACAACATAACATTAGCTACTTTTATTTTCTTCTACCGCTCTCCCTCGACCCAGGACTGCACCATAATAAACAAAGCCTCTGACAGCATAGACACAGCACTCTCCCTCGACACTAGCGCACAAGTACAGGTATTTGGTTACTTTAATGTTCACCACAAAAAGCTTGGATTCTCTACTCACACAGATGCAGCGGGCACCACAACACATAGCTTCGCTATATCTCACTCCCTATCACAAATCGTTATGTTTCCAACCCGTTTCCCTGACCAGCAAAACAACATGCATCACTTCTAGATCTGTTTCTGACCACAGTTCCCGAGGATTGTATAACAAATGCTGACAGCCCACCCGGGAACGCTGATCATGCAGTGATAATAGTCGAAATCGCCCTAAACTCTAGACCCAAAACTGAAGAGCCAGTGCTCAAAACAACGAGGTATTATAACAAGGCTAACTGTGCAGCCATCTGAGATCTTATCAGAGATGCCCCATGGGGAAATATTTTTTCTCTTCCACTTGTGCAAATGAGACCACTGAATGGTTCAAAACAGCAATTGAAGCACATATTCCCATGCGGAAATTTTATAGCAAGCCCCACTCTCCCCAATGGTTTACTTCTACTTGCGTAACTGCCATTGCTCAAAGGCAACATGCATACCGCAGATTTAACCGACATAAGTCCAGTTCAAACAAATAGAAGTATATAGAAACTAGAAGTAACGTTAAGAAAGAAATAGCGACAGCTAAGAGAGAATTTACTGAAACCACTAAAAAACGCATCGAAGCAAAAAAATTAGGAACTTGTGACTTCTGGAAAATCTACAACAGTGTAGTAGTAAATAATGGACAATCAACAATTACCCCCCCACTAACCAAAAACCACGAGTTTGTTTGCTCAGCAATCGAGAAGGCTAATATGCTTGCCCGTCGGTTTGCCTCAAACTCCACACTGGACCCTTCCAACCACCCCCTACCTGACTCTCCTTTGTGGACAGGCGCCACGCTAGATGATCTAAAAATCACCCCTGCTCAGGTGCATGCTATCATAAAATACCTTGACACTTCAAAAGTATGTGGACCCGACCTCATCCCAGCTGTGCTATTAAAAAAGTGCTCAGCCGAAGTAGCTCCAGTTCTCTCCAAACTCTACAACAAATGCCTTAATGAATCATGCTTTTCAGGCTGTTGGAAAACTTCTTCTGTGGTACCAGTATTCAAGAATTCTGGCGAAAGAACTGACCCATCAAATTATCGCCCCATTAGCCTCCTCCCACTTTTCGCCAAAATATTTGAGACCATAATTAACCATGCTCTAGTCCGTCACATTACAGATTCTAAACTGCTGACTGACAAACAATATGGATTTAGACAAGCCCATTCCACTGCAGACATCCTCACTATAATCTCTGAACGTATATACCATTCACTGAACAAAGCGGGGGAGGGCAGAACGGTAGCTCTAGATATATCTAAGGCCTTTGACAGGGTATGGCATGAGGGTCTCCTCAGGAAAATTAAATCATACGGTATCACTGGTAGAATACTAAACATAATTAAATCCTTCTTAGATAAGAGAAAAATCCAGGTTTTCCTCGACGGTTATATATCTAAAAAATATGATATAAATGCGGGAGTGCCTCAGGGGTTTATCCTTGGACCTCTATTGTTCCTAATATTTATTAATGATCTCCCTGACAAAACTGCCTCTGAGATGGGTATATATGCTGATGACACAACACTCTATAACAGGCATGACAGGAAAACAAATGAACACATAACTAAATAAATGGCAAAAACACTAGAGGATGACCTTCAATCTGTAGTGGAATGGGGACATAAATGGATGGTCACATTCAATGCTGCCAAGACTAAACTTGTTTCCTTCAATAATTACAAGACACCTTCTCTGCCACCAATTGCAATGGCCAGTGATTCCCTATCTGAGAATACATCTTTCAAACTGCTTGGTCTAACGTTCACAGGAAACATGAGTTGGAACAATTACATTGAAAACATTGCCAGGGCCACTGCGAAGAAAGTAGGCTCTCTCTACCATGCTAGAAAACTACTGACACCTGAAAGTATCCTGTACCTCTATAAGGCCACCATTCGCCTATATATGGAATATTGTTGTCACATTTGGGCTGGTGCATCTGCTGCTAGTCTAGACAAGGTTTAAAAGAGAGTTGCAAATCTGATAGGCCCTGAACTGGCATCAAAGCTTCAGCCTCTGTTCCATCGACGAAACGTTGCATCCCTCTGCCTGTTCTACAAGTATTTTAATGGTGAATGCTCTGACGAACTGCAGACACTTGTGCCCCCACGACGTAGATACCCTTGACAAACCTGACAGGCAGCTAAATCCCACCCCTACACAGTAGAAATACCTAGATGTAAAAGATCTTTCTACCCCAGTAGTTTCTTCCCAAGAACCGCTAGACTCTGGAATTCCATTCCAGGTCCCTGCTTCCCCAACTGTACTGACATGCAGAAGTTCAAGTGTAACGTGAACCGACATCTTGCTGCCCAAATGCCAACATAGTGCCTCAGTAGTTGCTGCCCCTGATAATAGGCCCCTACACCAAAGTGGCAATGGGCTTGTTTGGGGTGAAAATGTAATAAAAAAAAAAATTAATTAAGAAAATGGCTTTAAAATTTACATCGTAGAAATTTTGATTCGGCAGAAAAGGACGATGCATGCATGCATATATATATATATATATATATATATATATATATATATATATATATATATATGTATAAGGAGGTTTGTGTGTGTTCGTTTTCTATGAACTCGGAAATGCCTGAGCCAAATTTTTTCCTAATTTCACATGGAAATACTTGATGTGTTTGAGAGTGTTCTTATGTAGGTTTCATATCAGAAGGCATCTGATAAGTATCTAAAATCGATAATCGAAAAATCCAATTAAAGGAAGAAGTTCATTTTGACCAATGTTAACACTTGTATACAACTAAACATCACAAGTGCATTTGCGACGTTTTATCAATGCACAAGCAAAAAGGCCCAGTCTATAAAACTAACTGTGGATTCTTTTAGAAGATAGGGGCGGGTTCAAAATGAATGTTTCTTTTTAAGGCACAATTGAACCATGATACTTTACTTTTGCATTTTAATCTTAAGGTTGAAGTTATTATTTATAGACAATTTTATATAATCAACAGTAGATTCTCTACAGTGCATTGAAGACTACAGCGTATTGTAAGCTAAGTCACTGTGGAGAGTCATTTTTTTTTTTGTTTTACATAGGCATCACCACATTATCAAGGCCAAGAGGCCACTCAAGGATAAGGGTTAAAGAGTGTACAGTAGAAATTGGACAATATAGTAATCATTAGTAATGAAAATTTGGTAAATTTGATAACTTATATGGAACAGCTCATCAAGAACTTATTTACGTTAGACTTGAAGACAACCATATTGTAGTCAGCCGGAAAGCAGGAAAATGGAAGACAATTCCACAGGCATGCAGTTCTAAGAAAGAAGCTTTGTTCATGGAATCTACGTTTAGGTTTAGGCACAGATAAAGAGTGGGGGGAATTATTGATAGTGTTTACAGCTAGACGAGTGTTTCTTGTGAAAGTTTGGCGAGGGGGGACCATAGATTGAAGCTCAGTCGAACACTTTCCATGAAAATAACGATACATCAGAGACAAACTCGCAACATCTCTTCTGTGAGATAGAGGTTGCAAGGAAGAGAACAGGACATCTCCTACGAGGCTATGAAGTCTATTTTGAACTCTATCAATGCAGGCCAAGTCCTTTCTAGCAGCTCCTGCCCAGATGTGGCAGCAGTATTCCATCCTTGGACGTACCTGGCTCTTATATAGATAGAGAATAGCATCAGCAGTGAGATATCTACCGGATCGATAGAAAGATCCCACCATTTTTCCAGCGGCCTTGGCAACAGATTTGATGTACGTGTTCCATTTAAGATCAGGAGTAATGGTCAAGCCAAGAAGCTTGTCAAAACTTGAGGCCTCCTGAAGACGAGAGCCATTCATTTCAATTGATGCCAGATGTGGATCAGAATGTTGATGATGTAAAGAGAGAAGCTTGGTTTTAGATGCATTAAAAGTAACCAGCCACTCCTTACCCCATTGTACTACATGCTCAAGATCAGAGGAGAGAGAATTGGAGAGAATTGGTCGTTTACTGTCTTAGATGTGCTACCATAAATGGTAGTGTCGTCAGCATAGATGTCTACAAATGATGTAAGGATGTGATTTGGAAGATCATTAATGTAGATCAGGAAAAGAGTTGGGCCCAGGATGGACCTCTGAGGGACACCGGCATTAATACTATGAGCTTCTGATTTTTGCCCCTCAACTACTACTCTTATGAACCTATCAGAAAGAAATGATTTAATAATTAAGAAGACATTTCCAGCAATACCATAGCTAGAGTTCTTATGAAGTAAACCTTTATGCCATACCCTATCAAAGGCCTTAGATATATCAAGAGCAATTGCCCTAGAAAGGTTGCCTCCGTCGAGAGATTTGCTAATCCTATGAGATATAACTGTAAGCACATCTGCTGTAGATCTAGCAGAACGGAAACCATATTGAGTGTCACTAAGAAGGTTATTTTTGTTGAGATGGTTGATTACTTCTGTATTTAACACAGATTCCAGCAACTTACTCATGACACACAGGAGACTTATTGGCATGTACTGAGAGGGGGATGAGCGATCACCTGAATTCTTAAATACAGGGCATACTGATGAAATTTTCCAGGGAGATGGGAAACTATTCTCCTTAAGACAACGTTTAAACAGTTTTGTAAGTATAGGCGCTAGTTGAGGTTGAAGTTTTTTGAGTACTATAATTGGAATACCGTCAGGGCCAGTTGCTTTACTGGAATCAAGGATTTTGATTAGCTTGGCAACATCACGTACAGATATACGTATATCACATAGCGTGTTTTCTGATACAGGAGGAAATATTGGGGGTTGGCGGCCTTGATCGCAAAGGGTAGAATTAGCTGCAAAGTTCTTGACAAAGAGTTTGGCTTTGTCTGATGCTGACGAGATTACCTCAGGTCCATTGATAATAGTTGGGATGGAGCACACGCTTCTGTTCAGGATTCTGTTTGCTATTTGCCAAAACTGGTGGGAACCAAGCCGCTGCTCAGCTACTTTGGACTTAACAGATTGAGCATACAACTCTCTTGCATTCTTTATTACTTTCTTACAATGGTTGCTGGCAGTCCTGAAAGCGGCTTTAGTTTTCATACATCTATTACGTTGGAAACAGTGGAAAAAGTGATTTCTGTGCGCAATGGCAGCAGCACATTCTGGAGAGAACCATGGCTGGCTGCTAGGTTTTTGCTGAAACTTTTTAGAGGGTATGAAACGGTCAATACCTACAATTAACCATTCTGCCAGGTCTAATACTATAGAGGACACATCCTTTTTAAACATGGAATGCAGAGGTAGATCAGATATAAATGTACGGAAGCTATCCCAGTCAGCCTTAGTGTATCGATATACCGTACGATGGAGAGGTACGTCTGGGGACTTATTACATTTCATTTCTATCTTAATTGATACAACAGAGTGGTCGGAAGATCCAAGAGGCGACAGAACAGAAACTGAACATAGTTCAGGGCAAGTTGTGAGAAAAAGGTCTAGTAGGCTCGCATACTGGCCGTCATTGTCGGGCACACGGGTGGGTTCCTGAACAATCTGAGTGAGGTCATAGGCAATGGAGAAATCATGACAGAACCTCCCCTCATCATCGGTCTTGTTAGAGTGGGTCAACCATTCGACGTTGTGAACATTGAAGTCACCACATACGTGAATGTTAGCTGAAGGATAAGCAGATAGGACTTGGTCAATTTTCTCAGATATGCTTTGAAAGATAGTAACTCCGCTGTTATGGGGGCGATAGAGAGTAAATATAAATGCCGTAGTGTGAGCTAAAGCAACCCGGAAGCACATATAGGGTAAGTTAGGATCTTCCCTGGAGATGTCCCTACCACATGGAAAGTTATCCCTAATATAGGCACATATTCCATGCCCATAGCGATCTTGGGGGTCAGATTTAGAAGTTAAGTTAGAGTATCTTTTAATTGCGAACTCTTCTAGGGAAATAGCCTGTCCAATGCCAGTTTCACTTAAAAATAAAAGGTCTGGTTTAGTCTCCTGTAATTGGGTTTCAACCTCTGGAAGGTTAGAACGTAGACCACTGATGTTGGAGAAGGAGACATGGTAGTAGGGGTCTACGTTGGAAGTTGGAGAACCGAGTTTAATCATGTATTTTTTCTTGAAACTTGTCATGATGAATTTTTGGAATTTGTGGACTAGGTCGTCAGATTTACTTAGAGCAGGACAGAGAGCGGAAACTAAGAGAGAAAAAGAAACGAAGAATTTTTTTTTATTTGTAGCTAATGATAAGGTAAAGCCGTAACAATTACCCACTAGTATGGTATCGAGAGGCCCCACCAGAAGCTACTGCATGGTCCAGAATCCATTCACCAAATGGCAATACAGCAGCCCCAGTACTTTGCACTTGCTGATAGGACAGCCTCCTTAGTGGTTAATCCAAGGTTCGGGTCCCTGACTATCAGGCAGATAACGTCAGCCCAGACAAAACGTTTACCTCCAGCACCCTTACTAGTGACATGGCTACAAGGATAGACATAGAAACAGAAAATTTCCGCCATCTCTGCCAACTGTTCGCGCAAAATACTGCCAACCTAGAAAACAGCTTTTTCTTCTCCCTTTGTCAGAAAAATCA